>NC_137103.1:54862485-54912485 GCF_949357685.1 Gobio gobio | reverse complement strand
GTTCGCAGCAGTGACAGAATTATCATTTTCAATAACTTTTTTTTAATTGATTTTTACCTTTTATGGGCATTTTTTACCTTTATAAAGCCATTGTTTTGACCTAATTAAATGCATCATCGTTCATCATCATTCTTATATTTAATCAATACATTCAATTATAATAATAAGACACAATAGGGCCGTTACCAATCAAATGAAATCAGTATCAACAAAATTCATCTTTGCATCTGAAGTGGATTTAGATCATTTACACACACTGTTTAAAGCTACACTTTTTTAGTTTATTCTTAGCTAAAAACACAGTTTTTTCAAAAATATATGTGCTCATTAATGTTTATTTACTTCTTTCAAGTAATAAAGTATTTTCGTAAGTTTATAATATGCCATTGTAAATACATACGGGTGAGGGTTCGAATGCGGGTCGCCATGTTGCTCCTCCATCTTGAAAGTACATTAGCCAAAGAGGGACATACCTGTAAATTCAAGCTTCGCCTTTGGCGTTTTAACACTCGATGGCACCGTGTCGAATGTGGACGAGGTCGAACTGGAAGCCATGTTAATCTTGGACTAAATCAGCCACCGTAGGAGTTAAAACGAAATCGGAATTGAGAGGAACAGAAACTAATATTCACTGGATGGTCATATACATGTTCACCACTAGATGGGGGAAAATATCACACAGTGTAGCTTTAAAGAGCTCAGAGCGACATGAATGAGTTTAACCTGCAGTTACAAATGCAGAAATAATGTGTCCGTGTTTTAAACATAAGACGTTGAATATTGATATTGATTTAAATATTGATTGGAGGACATTCTTTTCGTACGTTTAAATAAGCAGTACGGATTTTAAGCTCAAATAGTCTGATTTAGGCTAGTTTGTGGATTCCGTTTAAGCCTATCCAAGTAGGCTATAGCATCTATCAAACGTTTTTCCTATAGTCTTTCAGATTGCCAATACAGGACAGGTCAATGTTTTCTATATAGACGGTTGATGCTTCGTATTAAATGGTATGTTATATTGCATTAAATGATCGAGCTTTATTAGCTGACTGAATTTGATTATGTGATGCAGTTTTGCGCAGAGTTTGCTTTGAAATTACCAGCATTAAAAGAGCAATGGTTATCCAGTTTATTTATTCTTTATTCATGCAATTTTTAAAACAAGTCGTGTTGAAAAAAAGTTATGTACAAAGAATGTTATCACTCTTCTGAAAAGAATTAGGCATAAGAGGCCACTTTCGATTGTCTAACGCTCCATTAAAACAGGTTTATGCTTTGTAATTCTAATGCATGTATTTCTGTTGTGGTTTTAAAAATGTTATGAAATAAATATTCAAGTTTAATTACCATGCATTATATTATTATTGAGTGAAAATAAGTCTATTTATACATAGTTGTTTAAATATAGGCTAAATTAAAATAACGTTATTAACCGGTATTTTTTCAAATCAAACCGTTTTCGGAACAGTAATGTTTATTGAGGAACGCAAAAACGGAAACGCTATAATATCGATTCTGCTCGGAGTGAACCGATTGATATTTTTTTCCGTTTTTAAGCCCTGGTTTTTATAAGCCGTTTGGTCGGTTAAATGGCCGTAAAGAGCGGTTACACTCTCAGTGTGGATGAATCGCGTTTGTGTGAAGACTCAGGATCTATTGAAGAGAACGTAGGCAACGCAGAAACTCATACAAACACTCGTTTTTGATCCATTAATGCATCTCTCACTCACTGTTTGAAGCGCCAGTCAGAGGAAAATGCCCATCAACGTGTGCGGTCAATTAAGCGCGTGCTGTCATGAATTAAGCAACGCGTCCTCTCATAGGACAAAGACACACAGTCTCATGAATAATTATGAGACACCGATGAGTCATCGCCGTACTATAGTACGAGAAAACCTCACATCCTATGACATTGACATGAAGACGAATTTAAACCAGGAAGTTGAAAATAGAGCAAAAAGGTTTCAAATGAACCAGTTTTCTCCCACATTACAAAACTAACAGATGCTAACATTGTCTTCCATGATGTTTAACACACATGCTTCTGTTAAAATCTCAGAGAATTTGGTTTAGGGTTTCATGACCCTTTAATGAGTGAGTCAACTGGGCCCTATCATACACCCGGCACAATTTGCTAGTTTCAGCCCGACACAGTTATCATTTTCACGTCCAGATCAGGTGTGTTCAGGCGAAATTGTTGGCACATTGCTATTTTGAGAAACTGAAAATGACAGGTTTTTTTTTGCTATTTAAAGGGTGCGTTAGTAATATTATTGTGTACATAAAGATACAAATGTCAATGTATAGTCACCGCATGTATCAGAATTACCTATTTGCAGTAATGACGAATTAAATTGGCTACTTATTTGACCAATCGTGGCAACACACACATGTATTTAAACTGACTCGTCAGGTTGAGGGTGTCTATATTCTGCCTTGTAAATAGTGAATCCGCCATAGCACAAGCACAACTGGCTTTTAAAGGGAATGGGAGATGAGATTCTGATTGGTTTATTGAATGTTACGGCCAAAACACAGTGTTGGGGGTAACGCATTACAAGTAACTTAAGTTACGTAATAATATTACTTTTTCCAAGTAACTAGTAAAGTAACGCATTACTTTTCAAATTTACAACAAAATATCTGAGCTACTTTTTCAAAAAAGTAACGCAAGTTACTTTTTCACATTAATTTGACTGACAGCTCTCCTGCCCCCATGTTGAGAAGAATAAGTGCAGAGGTGTGTGTGTGTGTGTGTGTGTGTGAACATGAGGGTTATTGTAGTTCTAGATTTAATATGAGCATTTATTCATCTCACTTGCACAATAAAGATTCTGTTCTCCTCAAAATGAATAAAATCAGTCAAATGCAAAATCAGAATACTATGCAAAACTCCAATAATTAAATGTTAAATAAACCAACTATTTTTATGCATAATCTACCTTTATATTTAATTTACCAATGTCTTGCTGCTGACCTTTGATGATGAAAATGACTAGATTTTTTGTTTTTATTAGTAAAACTTTTTTCTCCTGCATCCTATTCTTCCATTATCCAGAGCTGCGCCCTCTACTGGTCATGCGGGAATTAGCATTTTTACCTCAGCCTGGGGCTTATTATTTCAATTTTGGTATGAAGAGGACTTTACCGTTGCACAAAAATATAACTTTTTTGTTATAAAAACGAAACAAAAACAAGCCCAGCCCAGGTGAGAAAAAGTAACGCAAAAGTAACGTAACGCATTACTTTTCTTAAAAAGTAACTAAGTAACTCAATTAGTTACTTTTTAAGGGAGTAATGCAATTTTGTAATGCATTACTTTACAAAGTAACTTTCCCCAACACTGCCCACGACTCATTATAAGACGAGGGACAACCCTTGCGCATGGCGCATTTAACAATTTTTTTCCGTCGTTAAACTAGTAAAAGTGGATTCGGACGCGCCCTAAGAGCACTGCGCCGCGAGCTTCAGACCATGTGCTCAGATCGTTAAAATAGGGCCCACTGAGTTTCCTTCAAATGGCTGATCCATTCAGGGATGAACCATTTGACACACAGTGAAAGTGTGTAAATGCTCACACACTCTACTCTAACCTGCTAGACTACATCATGTATTGTATGTGTGTAGCCTGGATGCCAGCCGAACTTAGCCCCGCCCACAAAATTTTTACTCTGGCAGTTCGGTCTGGAATTGATCGGTAGAGGAGTAATTATGCCCGAACAGAAACTGTTCGGACCAATGAAATCATCAGGGCGGGCTTTAGACGATGATGGACAGTAACGTAATCATCCACGCCATCAAAAGCCGCTTGGGTTGAATTTGTTCTAATCCTAAACGGAGAACTTGTTCATATATGCGTTCACCTTCACTATTTCTCTCAGAAATGATGATGGTGTTGGTAAGTACTCTGTGTATCCTTAAATTATTTTTTTACAACACCGGCAAAGATCGTTTACACTCATCTTTTTCTTCTAACGTGACTTATTCCAGCGTTCGTGACAGGGTTGCCAAGTTTTTACAACAAAACCGGCCCAATTGCTAACGTTCCTCAAAACTAGCCAAAGACAAGCCCAATAGCTTTCCAGGGGGGGTTCTCCGGGAAAAAAAGGCATTTGGGGGGTAAAATATGTGTTATTTTGGCAGGGCTGGCAGCTAAAAATCGCATTCCTGGGTCTGTATGTCACATAATTGGGGTCGCTTCAACCCGTGGACATGGCAACACAGTGCAGTTTAGTTCTGTTGACATTTGACAACTAACGTTACGCGTCGCTCCGTTGCTCTGATTGGTTGTAGGTCTATCCAATTGAGGTCTTTCCTGGTTCGGTTGAAACACGCCCCATAATCACAGCCCAACTGAGCGGTCTCAGACTCATATTCTGACTAGAATTGAGTATGACGACTAGGGTTGGGTATCGTTTGGGTTTTTTTCGATTCCGGTGCCAAACCGATACTTTTAAAACGGTTCCGGTGCCTAAACGGTGCCTGAACCGATACTTTTTTTTTTTTAAAAGGCCACAAAACGAGGTGGAGGACATTAAATGGCTTTTTATTTATTTATTTTTTATTTAAATTGAACCATTTATTAAAAGTTTAATGTATACTTAAATGTATGAATATAAATAAATACAAAACACAATTTACTTATTTACAAATTATAATTGACTTATTTACAAATTCACAGTAAAACCTAAGCCACCCAACTACAACAAGCCTAATATAACTCTTAATTACAATAATAACAGCAGTAGTCTGTATTCTTGCTCTGCTACTAACCAGCTTCGAGCTTCAGCTCTTTTTTGAAATATGATCATATTCTCTGGCTAAATATTTTAGAACACATCGCCTTAATGTTTCCATGGTGACGCGTCACGTTTCTCACATGACACACAGCAGCCGCAATAGCGCTGACAGCTCAGCTGTATCGGGTTTATTTAATTTTTTCTTTTTATTCAAAATATTCACAAACTTCTTAACTGTGTCACGAACTATCTGATGTTCAAATGTGTGAGTGAATGTGTGTTAGTTGATCTATAAAGCGTAATGGGCGGCGCCATGTTAGTTTGCGCCTCAGAATCGGATCTGTCAGATTTACAACACTTGAGTTCATTCTCGTCTCACGAAATACATGAAAGTAAGTGACCAGTGAACTGGAAGAAGAACAGAGTAAACGCTATAGTTACTATATAATGTGCATGTATCTGATGTGAATAAAACATGTAACGTTAGTCAAATTATAATCGTCTGAAAGGATTGTCATAGCCGCTTTCATAGACATCAGGGTGTGTTTTTTGCTAGTAACGTTAGCCTACTTATGAGCATTTAAATGTCTGAAACCTGGAATAAACATGATGTGGTTGAAAACACTGAATAGTTGTCATGAGTTGTGATGTGACGAGCGCTGAGCGACTGTCTCTGGCTCAGCCAAAGCGCGAAAGCACGTTTGAATTTTGCCACCAAAATGAGGAACCGAAATCTGCGTTCTGATTCGGTCTGGTACATACCGGTTATATAAGTACCGGTGCCATATTGGAACCGGATTTCGGTACCCAACCCTAATGACGACGTCAGGCTAGTATGTGTGCACTCTCTGGGTGTGTTTTTGTAAAGTGAGGGATAATGTCAGATCGCATATCGTTAAAACAACAATTACGATATTATCGTAGAGCATAAATATCGCACACCCCTAGACAAAATGCGTAGGTATTACTCGCTTGAAATGAACATGTCACATTAACAAACACAGATCAGGCTCATTATGTTCCTGGACCATGACCACGTGAACCTGGACTGGAGGTTCTGACCTTCTCAGCCTCTTTGGTGTCATCAAACAGCCTCTTCTGTCGGCGTGCTGGTGTGGCTTTGGCCGTTTCCCAGGCCTCGACCCACATGTTGCCCGGGATCTTCATGCGGGCGCTTAGGTCGCCCCGAATGACCATCTGGCCCGTCTCATCGCTCACTTCCTCCTCCACGTAATCTCTCGGGGAATACCAGCGCACAAAATCCTCCAGGGAACAGCCAGGATTCGCTGCCTGTGGAAACACACACACACACACACACACACGCCTTGAGTTTAATCTCACACCTGAACTTAGGCTTCAAGGTCATATTTCACCCAAAAAAGGTTGTTTTATTGGTGGCTAGCCAGATGCTGAGGCGTTTTTAGTGGTTTAAACATATTTTAATCAGAAAATGAAGCCAATTACAATTGTTTGTATCGTCTGATAATGCACAATAATGATGCATCCACAGAAATACAAATGTACAGATAGACCTCTGTATAAAGCCTGTCATTGATTGTGTTTTTATTGGTGCAGTCCTACAGCGATTCGTTACAAGTTTCTATTGTAAATGAGCTGGAGACAAATTCCAGCCGCAAACTTTCTCAGGATGACCTTTCCGTCAGTCGCTGAAGTCCTGTATGCTTTCATACTCGATAATTACTGAAACACGAACAAGACATAATGATGCTGCAAGTTTCAGCGAGGCTTTGAGACAGACAGAAACACATTTAGTTCCTAACACATTTCATGTCAGACCTCGAACTGTGTGCTACTTCCTGTGGAAGAAAACAACAGCAGTTTTAACTAAAGCACAGTCGACGGAGGCGTCATGTTTTGCTTTTCACGTATCAGTGATGCCATGTCCACTTATAAGCGTTTTTGGGCTTGTTTAAAGTCCCATTGAAGTGCATTGAAGCGCACAGCATTATTAAATGTGTTGACGTAATTTCCACTGAAACAGGAAGACAGGGCGGGGCATATTGAACAGCCCCTCCCCCTTTTTAAATAGCCAATAGAGTGCCGAAGTTATGACGTCACTTTGTAGGCCAACCCAGAAGTTAGCGGCGCATGGGTTCCCTCGATCAAAAACTTTTTGAAAATCGCAAAAAATAAGATCTGTGTTCAACAAAGAGTTATGACCCTTACCCGTTTTGTCTATCAAGATAATCTTTACAAATTAATCAAAAATGTATACATTTTGAAGCCTAAATAAAGCCGTCAGATATAAAATGCTAACAGTAGGTTATAAACGGACTACAGCACACCATGGTCGCGGATCAACGTCATCATCAAGCTTTCTCAAACTTTATTTAAAAAACCCGCTCGCTCATTATGATCTGCGCTGTGTATTTGCTCATATCAGCGTGTAGACTCACAGGCACACTCAAACAGAGCCAATAAATAAAAATAATTAATTAAATGCAAAACCGAATTCACAAGCGCGTATTGAACCATGAATGCCGTACCGAACGGTTCAATATTATATTGAGAATTGTGGCATCCCTACTTAATACATTAATCCACCTGGATAAATAAGTAAGAGAAAATTTTTAATTCTGTCATCATTAACTCACCATCAAGTTGTTCCAGACCTGTACGAGTTTCACAAAAGAAGATATTTTGAAGAATGTCGGAAACCAAACAGTTTATGGACCCCACTGACTAGGAAGACAATGGGGTCCATAAACCATAAAAAGGTTTGGGTGATCATATTCTTCAAAATATCTTCTTTTGTGTTCAGCAGAAGAAAGAAACTCATACAGATTTGAGGGTGAGTAAATGACACCATTTTCATTTTTGGTCGAACTATGCCTTTAATTAACCCTCTGGTGCTCTTCGTCATTTCTGACCGGAAAATGTTCTGTTTTGAAATTTAAAAAATGCTTCATCGGAATGATGAAGGAATTTTCTTGCATTAGGTATGTAAACACACACAAAAATTGGGGTCATGATTCGAGCATGCTAATTGGTCGTAAAAAAAAAAAGTAGCGTTCATTGTCTTCGGTCATAAATGACCGACCATAGTAAATGAATGGGAAATCGGCAAAAACACACAAATTCTCTGAATATTTGTGTGTACAATCTACAAATCGGCCACAATGCTGAAAAAAAGTACACAGCAGTAAAGGGGTCTAAAACATCAAGAGTGTGATATTGACACATCCACACACACACGCACACTTATACACACACACACCTATGAAAAACTGAACCTATGAACCACCATTTAGAATTTTTAAAAATCACAGCTTCATCAGAATGATATGAAACTTGGTGACTTTTCTAGCATTAGGTAAGTAAACACACAAAATAATTGAGGGCATGATTTGAGTATGCTAAGGGGTCGTAAAAAAAATACTCCCACTTGTGCTCTTCGGTCAATAATGACCACCATAGGAAATTAATGGGAAATCTGCAAAAACACAAATTCACAGAAAAAAAATCGATATTTCTAACAAAAAAATCTAAAACTCTTTGAAATGTTTTAAATATATATTCAAATCCATCAACAACAAAAAAAAATCATAAAATGTGTTCAAAAGAGAACTAGTGAATTCTCAAGCCTCTAGTGATTAAACACATGGTTGCATGATTTCTTAAATAATTCCAAAAGAGGGGCTAATCTGCCTTCAAACATTTTTTTATTTTGAAGGCCTAGTCTCTATTTGAACCTGAAATACTGCAAAAAAATCTTTTGTATAATTTTCAATGGCAAAAATAGACCATAAGTATTGCATAAATATAAAAAAATACCATCAAATCATCTCAAAACACAAAACTAAAAAGAAAAAATATTATTGAAGAAAAATAAATTGCATTGGTTTTACTGGGGTGGAGGAAGTTACATTTTTTGGTGTCCGGTCACTTATGACCGTGAAGACGACCAATGCAACCCCTAAATGAAGAGCACCAGAGGGTTAACAACTAGTTGTTAAGTTTCGGTTTCATTCACACCGCGTAGAAATTTGGCAAATGTCACCACCTGCATTTTCCAGGAGATAAACTAAACATTGTCACTCCTGTAAATTACTGAAATGTGTGTGTACAGAACAGGATTAAGCACTAAAAGGTGAACTGACAACCGAATTTAGCAACAGTCAGGCTGAATCTGGCATTGTGCTGGAGTTTGTCCACGGGCACGACTCGCATTTGATAAAGGCGAAGATCTAGTTTGAAATGAGTTCCTGAGCTGCTGCTGTTCCTCCATCTAGTCCCTCGTTACAGTGGATGCTGACGTCTGACTGTGGAGCGGAGCAGCGGTGTGATGGTGTCACAGTTTTAAGACGCCCCATTCATCATATTCGGGTCTCTCTGCACTCCACCCGGAGGGAGATGGTAATTAAAGCCAAAATGCCAAATTATGCTTGGCTAAGCACAATTACAGACAGCACTGCTGCTAAATTTAGAGGCCATCTTCAGCTAAAGGGGCCATTTACTGCGATCGCTGAGCTCACAGCAGTCCGCCACTGCAATAAGACGAGCTGGTGGAAATTAGAGCATTTTGTAGGGCAGTTGAGCAGGCTATAGTGAGGCAAAATAGACACAAAATGTCACCTTTCCACATCGGTCTCGCCCCCCCGGTGATCAAAAAACGAGCATTCTCGCTTTATAGCGCACTAGCAGAAGTTGGAAATGAGGCTGTGCTCGCTGTGCTCACAGAACGCTCCATTCCCACACACATCCCTTGTTCCTTAATCTCTCGGGTTTGTCCACGGCATAACGCTGCGGGATAATTTGCCGTTTTTCCGACAGAGAAGGATGGAAGGGTGGCGCTTATGAAAATGAATGATGCTTCTCCCTTTGGCTTCTGCCAAGCATTGCTTTTAAAAGGTGAAACCTATAAAAGATTCAATGAATTGTGCACAGATGAAGACGGGAGCCATTGTCTGGGCTGAGAAACACTATATAATCTGGTTGTTGATTTATTCTGCATTTCCATGTGAAATCTGTCCAAATGTTCAAAACGTGAACTCTTTTCATACGGAGCGCAGTTCGCAAACGCCTGTATTATCGATTTTGTTTAACCTGGTGCGGTGCCATAGACCCTTTTCACAGACTGTGATGACGCATTTTAACGGTAAATCCTGCAACGTTTTTTGTATTTTCATTTTTTTTATATTTATTTATTTATTTGACAGGGACAGTGTACATTAATTGACATTGCTGTAAATGCACCAGAGTTAGCCAAAAGGCTATTTTTCATCTGTTGTCCCTGGACATATCTTAAAATTGTCTACCTAAAAACACAATAAAAAAGATTACAGAGAACAATACAAATATAAAAAGCAGTAAAACAGATATAACTCTTCAAATCCTGTTGCTAAATATGGTGCACAAATTAACTATAAAACAGACATGTTGGAAAAAAAGAGAAAAAAAATAAAATTATACACATTGACATTTGTACATATATAACACTAATACTTTGTATTTTATTACTTTTGCATCAAATTACAATCAAAAAGTTACGCTGCTGTGAGGGTGTTTAGTAATAGCGTCTATGGTAAAAATGAACACATTTCTCTCTTTTCACTGCCGTTATCAATCTCACTCTATTTTTTCCCTCTTTTTGAAAGTTGTGAATCACAACTGTGGCGTTTTTCTTTTGCTATGTGAGCAAATGGGCACACGAAAAAATATTTAATGTAATCTCTCATTCACAGCTATAATATTTGAGGTGAGACACTACAGGTGAATAGGGAATTTTTTTTAATTACAAGATATCACTGTGAAACTTCTCCAGTTTATTACTGGCATAAACGTAAGAAAAAAATGTATTACAAGTTTTGTGTAAATTAATGTTTTAATATGCAAATGAGGCCTTATATACTTAAATATACGCTCATTTGCATACTTTTCCAAAAACAAAATCTGGAAATTGGAAAGGACCATGTTTAAAATTCTTGGTTGTATTTGTTAACATATTAGAGGAGAGGGTTTTTTACAGAGGGGATTCTGGATATCTTATTTTGTGCTTTAGTAAATTAGAGAATACTGACAATAGCCTTAAAAAAATCAATTTCCGCCATGTTTTTTGGAGTTAAAGGAAGTTTTTTGTGAATCATTTGAGAATCGCTGTCAAAACAGGTAAAAATAAATGCATATTATAAGAAAACTAAAGTCTTTTTTGTCATTGCATGCATGCACAACTGTTGTTGGGGACTTCTAAAACAATATTTGGAACATTTTAAATGAAATAATAGGTGCTCTTTAAGGGAGCAAACTGGCCCAAAAAAAAACCTGATGTTTTCACCTGCCGTGTCTCGCCTTAACCCAACTATGACGACTTCCGCTCTGAGAATCCCGGAAATGTGAAAAGTGTCTATTGTTTTTCTATGTAAATGAGGTAGACGGATGAGCTTGACCGGTGCACTCGTGTCTTTTGCAGCATTTCGCAGATGACACACACTCAGGTTCAACTTAAACACACATCGGCCTCACCTTAAACGACTCCATGTCTGAGAGCAGGCAGGCGCTCTGCATGCGGGCGCGGAGATGGGCACCTTCAGCGGACGTGCCCAGTTTGGCCAGTACCTCCGACTGCTCCTCCAGCAGGTCTTCAGTCATGGGCGCGGGCTCCTGCGTCACACAAACACCAGGAATGAGCCATTGAGCTCGGTAAAGCTGCAGTTTCCTCCTAATCTCTAACCGTTTCTCCTCAATATCGCTTTAAAATATCATTCTGTGCAGGATTCAAATGCTATATAGTGCACTGTCTGTTCCATATCCCCTATATAGTGCACTGTCTGTTCCATATCCCCTATATAGTGCACTGTCTGTTCCATATCCCCTATATAGTGCACTGTCTGTTCCATATCCCCTATATAGTGCAGTCTTTTCCCTATCCCCTATATAGTGCACTGTCTGTTCCATATCCCCTATATAGTGCAGTCTGTTCCCTATCCCCTATATAGTGCACTGTCTGTTCCATATCCCCTATATAGTGCACTGTCTGTTCCCTATCCCCTATATAGTGCACTGTCTGTTCCCTATCCCCAATATAGTGCACTGTCTGTTCCATTATAGTGCACTGTCTGTTCCCTATCCCCTATATAGTGCACTGTCTGTTCCATATCCCCTATATAGTGCACTGTCTGTTCCATATCCCCTATATAGTGCACTGTCTGTTCCCTATCCCCTATATAGTGCACTGTCTGTTCCATATCCCCTATATAGTGCACTGTCTGTTCCCTATCCTCTATATAGTGCACTGTCTGTTCCCTATCCCCTATATAGTGCACTGTCTGTTCCATATCCCCTATATAGTGCACTGTCTGTTCCCTATCCCCTATATAGTGCACTGTCTGTTCCCTATCCCCTATATAATGCACTGTCTGTTCCCTATCCCCTATATAGTGCACTGTCTGTTCCCTATCCCCTATATAATGCACTGTCTGTTCCCTATCCCCTATATAGTGCACTGTCTGTTCCCTATCCCCTATATAATGCACTGTCTGTTCCCTATCCCCAATATAGTGCACTGTCTGTTCCCCATCCCCTATATAGTGCACTGTCTGTTCCCTATGCCCTATATAGTGCACTGTCTGATCATTCCCTATCCCCTATATAGTGCACTGTCTGATCGTTCCCTATCCCCTATATAGTGCACTGTCTGATCGTTCCCTATCCCCTATATAGTGCACTGTCTGATCGTTCCCTATCCCCTATATAATGCACTGTCTGATCGTTCCCTATCCCCTATATAGTGCACTGTCTGATCGTTCCCTATCCCCTATATAATGCACTGTCTGATCGTTCCCTATCCCCTATATAATGCACTGTCTGATCGTTCACTATCCCCTATATAGTGCACTGTCTGATCGTTCCCTATCCCCTATATAGTGCACTGTCTGATCGTTCCCTATCCCCTATATAATGCACTGTCTGATCGTCCCCTATCCCCTATATAGTGCACTGTCTGATCGTTCCCTATCCCCTATATAGTGCACTGTCTGATCGTTCCCTATCCCCTATATAGTGCACTGTCTGATCGTTCCCTATCCCCTATATAATGCACTGTCTGATCGTTCCCTATCCCCTATATAGTGCACTGTCTGATCGTTCCCTATCCCCTATATAGTGCACTGTCTGATCGTTCCCTATCCCCTATATAATGCACTGTCTGATCGTTCCCTATCCCCTATATAGTGCACTGTCTGATCGTTCCCTATCCCCTATATAGTGCACTGTCTGATCGTTCCCTATCCCCTATATAGTGCACTGTCTGATCGTTCCCTATCCCCTATATAGTGCACTGTCTGATCGTTCCCTATCCCCTATATAGTGCACTGTCTGATCGTTCCCTATCCCCTATATAGTGCACTGTCTGATCGTTCCCTATCCCCTATATAGTGCACTGTCTGATCGTTCCCTATCCCCTATATAGTGCACTGTCTGATCGTTCCCTATCCCCTATATAGTGCACTGTCTGATCGTTCCCTATCCCCTATATAGTGCACTGTCTGATCGTTCCCTATCCCCTATATAGTGCACTGTCTGATCGTTCCCTATCCCCTATATAGTGCACTGTCTGATCGTTCCCTATCCCCTATATAGTGCACTGTCTGATCGTTCCCTATCCCCTATATAGTGCACTGTCTGATCGTTCCCTATCCCCTATATAGTGCACTGTCTGATCGTTCCCTATCCCCTATATAGTGCACTGTCTGATCGTTCCCTATCCCCTATATAGTGCACTGTCTGATCGTTCCCTATCCCCTTTATAGTGCACTATGTGCAATTCACCATGTAGGAAACGCGTGAACAAGTGAGCGTTTATCTTATCCCCGCCCACCCCCTCATAAACACACATATTCAATTCAAAAATTCAACAATTATTCAACACACCGATTGCCAAAGAGAAAAAAAAAACTCTTAGTTTTAATTAAAAAGTGGTCATAAAGGATCATTTGATATCATTAGCCATGTTTGATATCCAATTTTATAATCTATGATGGACTGTGATGCACATCAAAAAAAGTCATGTGACTTAGGGACGACACAACTGGACTAACCAGCGGATTAATGGACAGCGTCTGACACACACTCTTGTTCATTCTGAAATGCCTTCGCCGAAGTCTGATGTCAAAGTGGTTTGGTGTGATTACCTCGCAGAAAGACCCAAACAGAGCTTTATTCAAGGATTAGTTCACTTTTAAATAAACTTTTGCTGATAATTTCCTCAGCCCCATGTCATCCAAGATGTCCATGTCTTTCTTTCTGCAGTCGAAAAGAAATTAAGGTTTTGGATGAAAACAGTCCAGGGTTTTTCTCCATATAATGGACTTCAATGGGCTCCAAACGGTTCAAGGTCCAAATGACAGTTTCAGTGCAGCTTCAAAGGGCTTTAAACGACACCAGATGATGAATAAGGGTCTTATCTAGCCAAACCATCAGTTTCTGAGAGAAACCCAGCAGTATTTATGCTATTATTTTACCTCTTAACAGACGAGCGCGATCATCTCTGAGCTCAGCCATAACTTTCGTCAAGTGAGGTCAAACTAGATCGTGGTCATAGATATATCGATAGTAGATGCCTCATTAGCGACTGCACGGATCAGTAGAATGAGGCATCTACTATCGATATATCTATGATCACGATCTAGTTTGACCTTACTTGCCGGAAGTTATGGCGGAGCTCAGAGATGATCACGTTCCTCTGTTAAGAGGTAAAATAATAGCATAAATACTGCTGGGTTTCTCACAGAAACTGATGGTTTGTCTAGATAAGAGCCTTATTCATCGTCTGGTGTCGTTTAAAGCCCTTTGAAGCTGCACTGAAACTGTCATTTGGACCTTGAACCGTTTGGAGCCCATTGAAGTCCATTATATGGAGAAAAACCCTGGACTGTTTTCATCCAAAACCTTAATTTCTTTTCGACTGCAGAAAGAAACACATGGACATCTTGGATGACATGAGGGTGAGTAAATTATCAGCTTTCAAAGCATGTGAAATTGAAAGATCATCAGTGAGTGTGTGTGTGTGTGGCGCTGACCTGTGTGACGGGGATGTAGAGCGGCTCCTGGGAGTTCAGCAGTGTGAGTTTGCCGTGTGGCTGCAGTCGGCCTTCTGCTTTGCTCTTATTGGCTGTTTTTTTCTCGTTGTCTGTCTCCGCCTCCTTCATCTCCTCCGTGTCGCTCAGACACTCGAAGAACTCCTCTTCACTGTCGCTCCACGAGTCCCACGATTTCCCGGTATTACCTTCAGGTCCGGTCGCCGCTCCCGGGTTTTCCGGCCCCGGGCGGCTTTTGTCTCGGCTCCCATCGGATGCGGCGTTCTTCCTCCCATCATCCCTTGCTCTCTTGCGCTCAATGCAGCAGTTCAGCATCTGCAGAATTAAAAATGTGATTCAGCGTCACATGATCCTTCAGAAATCATTCTAATATGCCGATTTGCTGCTCAAGAAATATTCATTTCAAATATTCATCAAGAAAAATCATGGGATAATTTTCATTTTTGGGTCAACTATCCCTTTAACTACATATAATGTGCCATTCTTTCTATCATTGGTCAAAATAAAAAAATAATGCCCATTGAAAATGAAATACAACCTACGGACAAATTAAGAGTTAGATCAAAATTAGAATTAACTTGTGATGAAAAGTTGTAATTATATAAAGGATTACTTATTAAGTCATAAACTAAAGGCTTGTTCACACAAAGAATGATAAATATAACTACAACTATATAAGACGATACTGTTCTGTATATTAAACGTGCTGCAGTCCAAATAAATCTGGATATTTTTCTTACACAAACCGATGCGCTTTTATGATGGATAGATGCACTTTTAGGATGGATAGATGCACTTTTATGATGGATGGATGCACTTTTATGATGGACTGATGCACTTTTATGATGGATAGATGCACTTTTATGATGGATGGATGCACTTTTAGGATGGACTGATGCACTTTTATGATGGACTGATGCACTTTTATGATGGATAGATGCACTTTTATGATGGACTGATGCGCTTTTATGATGGATAGATGCACTTTTATGATGGATGGATGCACTTTTATGATGGACTGATGCACTTTTATGATGGACTGATGCACTTTTATGATGGATAGATGCACTTTTATGATGGACTGATGCACTTTTATGATGGACTGATGCACTTTTATGATGGATAGATGCACTTTTATGATGGACTGATACACTTTTATGATGGATGGATGCACATTCATGATGGATAGATGCACTTTTATGATGGATAGATGCACTTTTATGATGGATAGATGCACATTCATGATGGATGGATGCACTTTTATGATGGATAGATGCACATTTATGATGGATAGATGCACTTTTATGATGGATAGATGCACTTTTATGATGGACTGATACACTTTTATGATGGATAGATGCACTTTTATGATGGACGGATGTACTTTTATGATGGACTGATGCACTTTTATGATGGACTGATGCACTTTTATGATGGATAGATGCACTTTTATGATGGACGGATGTACTTTTATGATGGACTGATGCACTTTTATGATGGACTGATGCACTTTTATGATGGACTGATGCGCTTTTATGATGGACAGATGCACTTTTATGATGGATAGATGCACATTTATGATGGATAGATGCACATTTATG
The DNA here is from genome assembly GCF_949357685.1 of Gobio gobio. Lineage (NCBI taxonomy): Eukaryota > Metazoa > Chordata > Actinopteri > Cypriniformes > Gobionidae > Gobio > Gobio gobio. The sequence continues at coordinate 54,896,090 of NC_137103.1, read as the reverse complement.
ATGGATAAATGCACTTTTATGATGGACTGATGCGCTTTTATGATAGACAGATGCACTTTTATGATGGATAGATGCACATTTATGATGGATAGATGCACATTTATGATGGATAAATGCACTTTTATGATGGACTGATGCACTTTTATGATGGATGGATGCACTTTTATGATGGACTGATGCACTTTTATGATGGATGGATGCACTTTTATGATGGACTGATGCACTTTTATGATGGATGGATGCACTTTTATGATGGATGGATGCACTTTTATGATGGACGGATGCACTTTTATGATGGATAGATGCACTTTTATGATGGACGGATGCACTTTTATGATGGATAGATGCACTTTTATGAAGGACTGATGCACTTTTATGATGGACTGATGCACTTTTATGATGGACTGATGCACTTTTATGATGGACTGATGCACTTTTATGATGGACGGATGTACTTTTATGATGGATGGATGCACTTTTATGATGGATAGATGCACTTTTATGATGGATAGATGCACTTTTATGATGGATAGATGCACTTTTATGATGGACGGATGCACTTTTATGATGAATAGATGCACTTTTATGAAGGATAGATGCACTTTTATGATGGACGGATGTACTTAAGCATTTTAGCGCCTGAAAATAGTCCCCAGCACGCTTGTCACGTTAGTTATGTTGACAGAAGTTTGCCTGTTTTCAGTCGCTGTGTAATATCATTGCGCCGCTGCGCTCATGGTACGGCTCACAGCTCTTGATTATTACGCAGGAATGAGAGAATAGTTCCTCGCCATATCAGTCTAGAAAATCACAACTTCTCATTTTCCGTCTGTCTTAGTGCACGATGTAACGACAGAAGAGTCAAGCTTTAAATAAGAAAAATATCGAAACTCTTTGGTCATTTTTAGAGTGAGATGCTAACGGTCTAATCAGATTCAATGATCTATGCTAAGCTATGCTAAAAGTGCAGACCCGGAGATCGGCTGAATGGATTCAAAAACGTTAAAACTGTTTAACTCTAGAGGAGACGGAAAATTAGCCTATTTTCAAAAAAAGTTAGTTAATATACTAACATGAATGATCAAGGTATAATCAATATATAAATATTTTTTATATTTAAAAAGTACAGTACAATTTCATGATTCAGCTCTGATTTTAAACTCTAGTAATAAAGTCCAGCACTATTTTATGTCTTGTGCTTGTTTTCATTCAGTATCCATTTGAAAAACTACTATCGGCCAGTGTGGGCCAAGATAGTTATCGTTATCTGTAAAATCCACAATCAGTCGATATAAATGTATAATTTTCTTGAAGATTCACCTGCAGTTTCTGATGAAGAAGACAGCACCTGAGATCAGGAGGGCCACTCGCCAGTCTGAAACACACAACACAAGAGGCGTTCGTCACACAATCAGTACAGTTTCCCATCAGGCCACAGCACAGCAGGCGTGAGGTGAACAGAGCCCGTATTCAAAGGCTTCACTCATTTGCACACAATGACACGACAAGACGAAGGACCGCAGGGACACCAGAGGAACCGCAGCACACTGCGTTATTGTTTCTCCGCCAATGTTATCAATGACCCGGACGCCTGCAGCTCTTTCCCAACAGGCAACATTACAGCACGGCCACAATTCATCACCTGCATCGAATCAATGATTTCTGTGTTTTCATTCAGAGGACAGTGGCGTGCAGACAGGAAAATATGCGTGTAGAGACCACTCGATTTGCATGTACTGCAAAAAATATGACTCTGAATTACTCTCTCGTTTTGTTTAAAAGTACAAATATCTAGGGGTTAAACGATTCCAAGGGCGTAGTTTTGGTTTGAGCATTGGAGGGAAGAAGTGTGAACCGTTTAGTGGGGTCCCAGCATGCTCTCTTGTGAGATTTATTATTTATTTGTTTGTTTATTTATTTTTGCGGTATCATCCACACATGCAATGTTGGTTGATACATAACTGCAACAATAACCTAGTTAACGTTTACTTGTTTACATAGGATATATTGAAGTATATTGGGGTCTTAACTCCAGAGAATAGTGAATTGCACACTGCAACTATAACAATAATGACACAAAGGAACGATATTGTTGGAATCACTTTCAGAATTTTTTTTAGGCAGCCAATCAGAATCCATCCGACTTTAAAAAGCTTGAGTATTTAAAAGGGGTCATGAATTGAGAAATCAACTTTCCCTTGAGCTTTTGATATACACTCACCTAAAGGATTATTAGGAACACACACTAATGCTGTGTTTGACCCCCTTTCGCCTTCAGAACTGCCTTAATTCTACGTGGCATTGATTCAACAAGGTGCTGAAAGCATTCTTTAGAAATGTTGGCCCATATTGATAGGATAGCATCTTGCAGTTGATGGAGATTTGTGGGATGCACATCCAGGGCACGAAGCTCCCGTTCCACCACATCCCAAAGATGCTCTATTGGGTTGAGATCTGGTGACTGTGGGGGCCATTTTAGTCCAGTGAACTCATTGTCATGTTCAAGAAACCAATTTGAAATGATTGGAGCTTTGTGACGGTGCATTATCCTGCTGGAAGTAGCCATCAGAGGATGGGGACATGGTGCTCATAAAGGGATGGACATGGGCAGAAACAATGCTCAGGTAGGCCGTGGCATTTAAACCATGCCCAACTGGCACTAAGGGGCCTAAAGTGTGCCAAGAAAACATCCCCCACACCATTACACCACCACCACCAGCCTGCACAGTGGGAACAAGGCATGATGGATCCATGTTCTCATTCTGTTTACGCCAAATTCTGCCTCTACCATCTGAATGTCTCAACAGAAATCCAGACTCATCAGACCAGGCAACATTTTTCCAGTCTTCAACTGTCCAATTTTGGTGAGCTGGTGCAAATTGTCGCCTCTTTTTCCTATTAGTAGTGGAGATGAGTGGTACCCGGTGGGGTCTTCTGCTGTTGTAGCCCATCCGCCTCAAGGTTGTGTGTGTTGTGGCTTCACAAATGCTTTGCTGCAGACCTCGGTTGTAACGAGTGGTTATTTCAGTCAAAGTTGCTCTTCTATCAGCTTGAATCAGTCGCCCATTCTCCTCTGACCTCTAGCATCAACAAGGCATTTTCTCCCACAGGACTGCCGCATACTGGATGATTTTCCCTTTTCACACCATTCTTTGTAAACCCTAGAAATGCATTGAAGCAACTGCCATGTGATTGGTTGATTAGATAATTGCATTAATGAGAAATTGAACATGTATTCCTAATAATCTTTTAGGTGAGTGTATTGAAGTATATTTGGGTATATTGGGCACACTGCAACTATAACAATAAAGACACAAAGGAACGATATTGTTGGAATCTTTTTCAGAAATTTTTTTAGGCAGCCAATCAGAATCCCCCCGACTTTAAAAAGCTTGAGTATTTGAAGGGGTGATGAATTGAGAAATCAACTTTCCCTTGGGCCTTTGATATATAAACGTTCATGGTAATATAAGAATATCCTGTAAGTTTCAGAGCTGAAAACTTCCTTGTTAGTCAAAGAAAAGCTTTTATAGAGACCAGGCCCAGGAAACGCTAGATTTCAGAATATGCCACACCTTGACGTCATCGTGTGGTGAATCACCGCCTCAACAGAAGAAGAACAACGCCTGATACTGTAGCCCCGCCCACCGACTCGTGCCAATCAGTACGTTTACATGGACAACAATACTCCGATATTAATCTGATTAAGACCATACTCTGATTAAGAAACTACCATGTAAACAGCGATTTCTAATTACCTTAATCCGGTTAAAGCCATACTCGAATTAAACAAAAATCGAATTAAGACATGTGGAGTATGCCTGTTTTAGTCGCATTATCTAAGTGCATTGTAGACATGTACACACCTTAATCTAACTATTAACGTCGTGAAGGAGTTTCCGCCGCGTTTTGTGACAGGTCCCACACACACACACACACACCAGGCAAGTGCAGAGGGGAGGGCTTTGGGGGCTCGTATCAAAAGTATATAAAGTGCCCCTCTAAACAATCATCAATAATATTGTGACAAATAAAACAGAATTTGAATTATAATTAATATAACCGCACGTACAAAACAATGCGCTTAAATTCCCGTTTATCTTTTACGTATATCTTTCAGTCTGAAATGTCGTTGCCATGATGCGGCCTCCTCTATATTTTTTTTCTTTGTGTTGCAATAATGCTCATTTTAAAAGTAAAATACAATCATTTTGTATCTGTAATCCCAGATTCATATTTGTCTGCTTACAACAGCGGTCAGGAACCTCTAGGCTTGCGAGCCATATGCCATTCAGTGAACGCTTGTGGCTCGATGGCAGAAAAAAAACAATCCAAACAATCACGATTTTGAAACCTTTTCATCACATTTTCATCATTTATCAAAACTATTATTCGAAATGTAGGCTGTCAAGAAGGAGGCAAGATGGGCAGTGTCTCTTAAAAAAACCTGAAAGACAATATTTAATATTACACAAAATAAAACTATAGTATATATATATATATATATATATATATATATATATATATATATATATATATATATATATATATATATATATATATATATATATATATATATATATATATATATATATATATATAGGCCTATATATATATATAATATCATAATATCATAAAAAAAGTATAAAAATCACTCGTTTTTATAAAGTCACACTGTCCAACACCAACAGCGACACCCGCAGGTAAAGTTACAGTGGGTTGCCTGAGCCCATTGATTTGAACACACCCACGAAAGTCGCGCTATGATTGGACCCCGGACAGCGTAGCGTGGCATGGGGACGTAATGACGTACCATTAATCAAACTATGTTCTGTAACATGTAAAACGGGAACATGAACGTAATATTCTAAAAGCAACTCATGTAAACACCTTAATCAGATTATTGCCTTATTCAGAGTAAGGTCAATAATTAGATTACTGCTGTCCATGTAAACGTAGTCACTGACATGACATAGGGCTACATAGAGGTATAAACATACCACATAAGCTTAATTCGGATTCCAATATTATGAATGCATGGATTAACTTTATTTTTAATGAATATCCAGCGCACATGGGGAAGACATTGCGCGTCTGTTCCTTCATTTAACCACGGATTCGTTTGTAAACAAGAGACTGGATTTGCACAGGATGAGATTACATGAATGATTAACATCTAAAGACACATCTCTTCCAGCAGCACCTGACCAATCAAGAATAGCACTTAACATTCTATTCATTTTCTGTCTGTCTAATTTATTTTTAAAATGTATTTCTGTCCAGTGTGTTCCGTGCTAGATTAACTGAGACTTGCTACAGCACTTGCATACTGTTGCCCTTGACTGTTCTAGTTGCTTCTATTGCACTCATTTGTAAGTCGCTTTGGATAAAAGCGTCTGCTAAATGACTAAATGTAAATGTAAATGATTGAAGCAACACACTAATGTGAGTAAAACATGTTTTTTATATGTGACAGTATTGCATTGTTACAGATCGTATTGGTTATGTGTACATGTCTAACTGATCATACCGTAGCACGCTGTCACAGGCTGAAGAATCCTTTATTTGTGGTGTTGGTTCATTGCGATTCGGGATCAGACTCGGACATGTATGGGCCAGTGCTCAAAGCCCAACGTCCCAGGGCTATGTGTTTTTCAGATGGGCTACCAAAACGTATTTCATGTAATTATCTTAAATAGTGAAATAACATTCCTTTCTTGATGTGCATTGTTCACTCTTGACTTGTGTGTGTGTACGGTTCACGGTTATATTCACTGATCGGGCGGGCCAAGTAATGATAATAAAAAATTTCGCGGGTGGATGAGAGATAAATCATTGTGTTTGTTTGATTTTGTGAGCCCTGTGCACTCTAAAAAAAAAGGCTCGTAATCATAGGGGAACCTTTTTTAGTGCTATATAGCACCAATTTTGGTGCTTCAGTGGATCTTCAGCGGTTCTTCAGAGGTGCTATATAGCACCTTGGTCAAAGAACCGGTGAAGAACCTCTGAAGAACCGCTGAAGAACCTCAGAAGAACCGCTGAAGAACCACTGAAGCACCAAAATTGGTGCTATATAGCACTAAAAAAGGTTCCCCTATGATTACGAGCCAAGAACCATTTTTGGTGCAATATAGAACCTTTTTTTTTTTTTAGAGTGTGGGTGAATCATTACGGTTGCCTTTTCTCCACACGCTTTCAAAACAATCCCCACATGTACTGACCAAAGGGGAGCTGAAGCTCATTAAATATGCAAATCTTATCCAATCCTAGTTGTGGGCGTTTACTTCCAAATCTTCAGAGCGGCACGCCCATAAAAACCAACCGTTTCTTGAGAGATGCTCAAAACCAGGGCAGAAAATAGCCTATTACTTATTCATTATGATGTTTTTGAATGTAAAAACCACACAAACGTCATAAGTTGACCTCAGACAACAGTATAAAAAAATTAAAATAGCCAGTTCATGACCCCTTTAAAGCGACAGATGACAAAAGCTGCACTTGCTTATAATAAACAGAACATTTAATAATATACACTAATATAGTTCTCGTTCTTACATTTATTTACATTTACATTTATGCATTTGGCAGACGCTTTTTATCCAAAGCGACTTACATTGCATTCAAGGTACACATTTTACATTTTGTCATTTCTTGCTTTCCACCATGCTCTACTGTTTGAGCTACAGGAAAGCTACAGGTTCTTGATGTGAATGGGCCTTTAGTCTGCACGTTACATGTGTTTGTATGACTTCTCTTACCCGTAGATCAGGCAGTTGTTTTCCCAGCGGTAACGCATCTCCAACACAAACTCCTGCCACAGATGAGCGACGGCACGCACTCCTCCGTGATGGAAGTTCACCATACAGATGCACAAGGCCAGACGGTACGTCAGACTTTCGCTCGGAGACGATTTCAGCTGATTATAGAGATGCTGTTCACAGGGGAAAATGGTCAGGCATTTGAGCACAACAGTCTGAGACATGCCTTGCCTATTCTTAAACCTTTGACATGTCCGATCACAGCAAACATTCAGATCTGTGTTTGATCCAGAGAGAGTATAACAGCTCACAATCAGTCTTTTCAACCACACAGTATCATTCTTTCTGTCTTACAATCATCAGAAGTACTGGTACAGTTGTCATGTTTAGGTATGAAGCAGCTCCACAAACAGTCTTTTCAACCACACAGTGTCATTATTTCTGTGTTAAAATCATTCATATTATCACAGAAGTACTGGATAAAAGTCTATAGTTCAGATATAAACACTGATGATGACTATGGTAGAGATCCAAATACCTTGACTCTTCAAATACACATTGTATCAATTACATCGTTACACCAGTAGGTGGCGACAAGTGACTGTTTAAAATGAGTCATTGAATCATTCATTCAAGAGATTCGTTCAAAAACGCTGAACAGCAATTAACATTTAAATTTAGGGCTGTCAAAAGATTAATCGCGATTAATCGCATTCAAAATAAAAGTTTGTGTTTACATAATATATGTGTGTGTACTCTGTTAATTATCATTTATATATAAATACACATAAGCATGTATATATTTAAGAAAAAAATATTATTTTTATATATAAAACATTTATATATATTATAGATTATATAAATGTATATACATGCAAATATTTCTTAAATATATACATGAATGTGTGTGTATTTATATACAAATAATAATTAACAGAGTACACACACACATATATTATGTAAACACAAACTTTTATTTTGGATGCGATTAATCGCGATTAATCTTTTGACAGCCCTATTTAAATTACGTTATTTGTTTAGTTGTCTATTCAGAATAGTGGTAGAATCGTGATCTCTATTTTAAACAAAAAAATAGTGATTCTCAATCTCAATTTATCCTGAATCGTGCACGGCATCTGAATCATCTCATAGCGAGATAATGAGTTAAACGATTCTATGTTCAGACTCACGTAATCCTCTGAGTCTTTGTCCGGTTCAGTCTTTGCTCCTGGGTTGTGCTGTGTGGATTTAACATCACTAGTGTCCGTTTTATCCAACGCTGCATCTGGGAAAAGATACTGATGGACAAACACAAAAAACACACACTTTAGCATCTCCTCATCCTGAGTGCAACTGTTTTCAACACTAGTAACAATAATAAATTATTCTTGAGCAAATCAGCATATTAGAAATATGATTTCATTATCACCTTTTGAAGAAAAACACAAAAAAACGAACAATTCATTGATGTAAAACTAATGAATATATATATATGAAATCACATTATGAAATAAATGTTTTCTCCAATACACGTTGGCCACAATTATTGATACCTCTAGAAGTATATTCCTATTAATTTTTATTCTATTTTCATTTTTTCTAGCAAACTAGGAGCATGAAATTGTCCAGCCATGACTTCCTGTTCCACAGGAGTATATATATGAGGAAACACAAAGGCCAAATTCCCTTAATCATCATCACAATGAGTAAAACCAAAGAATATAGTTCTGATGTGCAGCAAAAGATTGTTGAGCTTCACAAAATAGAAAATGGCTAAAGTATTGAAAATCCCCAAGGCAATAATTACGTTTTTAAGTTCCAATCAACTATTGATGTTATAAATCTGCCTCTGGAAGATGGAGAAGTGCAGAGATTAGTTGAGTCTTGGGGTCAGAAAGACTAAAATAAAATGATTTAACAACCCCTACATCACATCATGTTGTTTCCAGAAAAATCTCCAAACTCATCAGGCATTTTAGAAGAAGACTCAGAGCTGCTATCTTGGCAAATGGAGGTTGCAAACAGTATTGAAAGGGTGCCATTAATTGTGGCCAGTGTGTTTTGGACAAAATCATTTATTTCATAATGTGATTTCCCCCATTTTCTATTGTTTTACTTCAATGAAAGGTTAGAATTTTGTGATTTTGTAAAATGAAAGGTCAAAAGGATTAACAACGCAAGTTTATTTTCACAGGCTTCTTTGTTCATATTTACCAGGGGTGCCAATAATTCTGACCAGGACAAGATTGCAGATGAGCTAACTGTGACGTTACAATCAGAAGTGATTTAAGGGGATAGTTCACCCAAAAAGGAAAATTAGCCCATGATTTCCTCTCCTTCAAGTCATCCTAGGTGTGTATGACATTCTTCTATCAGACGAACACAATCAGAGTTATATTAAAAATGTCCTGACTCTTCAAAGCTTTATAATAGCAGTGAATGGTTGTGTCGTTTTTGAAGTCCATAAAAGTGCATCAGTCCATAATAAAAGTGAATCAGTCCATAATAAAAGTGCATCTATCCATCATAAAAGTGCATCTATCCATCATAAAAGTGCATCTGTCCATCATAAAAGTGCATCTATCCATCATAAAAGTGCATCAGTCCATCATAAAAGTGCATCTATCCATCATAAAAGTGCATCTATCATCATAAAAGTGCATCTATCCATCATAAAAGTGCATCTATCCATCATAAAAGTGCATCTATCCATCATAAAAGTGCATCTATCCATCATAAAAGTGCATCTATCCATCATAAAAGTGCATCTATCCATCATAAAAGTGCATCCAACAGCTACTGTCATTATAAAGCTTGGAAGAGCCAGGACATTTTTACTATAACTGATTGTGTTCGTCTGATAGAAGAATGTCATACACACCTAGGATGACTTGAGGGAGAGGAAATCATGGGCTAATTTTCATTTTTGGGTGAACTAACCCTTTCAACACAACTAATCATATCAATCAAATCCTGATATTTGCAGATCAAATCTGATCACATTCAGAGTGATTTAGTTTGATTCGTTGCAGACACGCCAAATTGCTAAATATGCAAATAACCAGCACAAATCATCTGGCATGTTTTAATGCGAATCAAACAGCCAATGTGACTCCTGAATTAAACATCAGTCTCGTTTAGGCTAATTAAACAGGAACGTGCCACATCAGCGTTTACAGGTGTCAATTCCTGCTTCGCTACAGATGTGCCAGCTTACAAATGTATTACAAGAACAGAGAAGACGGTTTATTATGACACTACGGTCGGCTTCTGACCAAGACACTAATCTTCGGTCCTTCCTCACACTAATCACGCTGCTGATCAGGCGCATTTAAAGGGTTAGTTCACCCAAAAATGAAAATTCTGTCATTAATTCCTCACCCTCATGTCGTTCGACACCCGTCAGACCTCCGTTCATCTTCAGACACAAATGAAGATATTTTAGTGTAAATCTGATGCTCTGAAAGGCCTCCATTGGCACAATGCACTTTACACTCTCAAGACCCTTAAAAGGCACTAAAGACGTCGTTACAAAGTCCATCTCACTACAGTGGTTCTACAATAACTTTATGAATCGGCGAGAATAGTTTTTGTGCGCAAAAAAACCCTAAATAACGACTTATATAGTGATGACGATTTCAAAACACGGCCTCATGAAGCTTCGAAGCGTTATGAATCAGTGAGTCGAATCATGATTCGGATCGCGTGTCAAACTGCTGAAATTTGGCGATTCAAACTGCTGAATCGACTCACTGATTCATAACGCTTCGAAGCTTCATGATGCCGTGTTTTGAAATCGTCATCACTATATAAGTCGTTATTTAGGGTTTTTTGCGCACAAAAACTATTCTCGTCACTCCATAAAGTTATTGTAGAACCACTGTAGTGAGATGGACTTTGTAACGACGTCTTTAGTGCCTTTTAAGGGTCTTGAGTGTGTAAAGTGCTTTGAGCCAATGGAGGCCTTTCAGAGCATCAGATTTCAACTAAAATATCTTCATTTGTGTCTGAAGATGAACGGAGGTCTGACGGGTGTCGAACGACATGAGGGTGAGGAATTAATGACAGAACTTCCATTTTTGGGTGAACTAACCCTTTAAATACCCAGCATGCTCTCTGCTGTACCAGCTCCTCACCAGCAGGATGGAGTTTAGCACGTCGTTGTTAAGAGGCGACTCCTCCACCCGTCTGTGCCGGCGGATGCGCTTGCGTGCGCTGTGAACCATGTTGGAGACGGACAGCTTGTGGATGGGCACAGAAGCCGGCTCCGTCAGTTTGGACAAGGCTTGAGTGATGTCACTGTTCTCTGTGGACACATCGCACAGGTGGGCGGAGTCAGTCAATCAAACAATGCAAAAAAAAACACATATTATACACCGATCAGGCATTACATTATGATCTAATATTGTGTTGGTCCCCCTTTTTGCTGTCAAATCAGCTCTGACCCGTCATGGACTCCACTAGAAGATGTGCTGTGTGGCACCAAGATGTTAGCAGCAGATTCTTTAAGTCCTGTAAGTTGCGAGGTGGGGCCTCCATTGATCGGACTTGTTTGTTCAGCACATCCCACAGATGCTCGATTGGATTGAGATCTGGGGAATTTGGACTCAAACTCGTCCTCCTCAAACCATTCCTGAAGCATTTGTGCTTTGTGGCGGCGCATTATCTGCTGAAAGAGCCACAGACACAGGGAATACCGTTTCCATGAAAGGCTGGACATGGGCTCAACAATGCTTAGGTAGGTGAGACGTGTCAAAGGAACATCCACATGATGGAGGACCCAAGGTTTCTCAGCAGAACATTGCCCAAAGCATCACTGCCTCCGCCGGCTTGCCACCTTCCCATAGTGCACCTAGTGTCATGTGTTCCCTAGGTAAGCCACACACACACCAGGCCATCCACGAGATGTAGAAGAACACGTGATCATCAGACCAGGCCATCTTCTTCCATTGCTCCGTGGTCCAGTTCTGATTCTCATGTGCCACTGTTGGTGCTTTGGGCGGAGGTCAGGGGTCAGCATGGGCTGGTCAGCGGCTGTGCCGCCCCATACACAACAAACTGAGATGCTCTGTGTATTCTGACACCTTTCTATCAGAACCAGCATTAACTTCTTGAGCAGTTTGAGCTCCAGTAGCTCGTCTGTTTGATTGGACCACACGGGCATCAATGAGCCTCGGCCGCCCATGACCCTGTGGCCGGTTCTCCACTGGTCCTTCATGACCCTGTGGCCGGTTCTCCACTGGTCCTTCATGACCCTGTGGCCGGTTCTCCACTGGTCCTTCATGACCCTGTGGCCGGTTCTCCACTGGTCCTTCATGACCCTGTGGCCGGTTCTCCACTGGTCCTTCATGACCCTGTGGCCGGTTCTCCACTGGTCCTCCATGACCCTGTGGCCGGTTCTCCACTGGTCCTCCATGACCCTGTCTCCGGTTCTCCACTTTTCCTTCATGACTCTGTGGCCGGTTCTCCACTGGTCCTTCATGACCCTGTGGCCGGTTCTCCACTGGTCCTTCATGACCCTGTGGCCGGTTCTCCACTGGTCCTTCATGACCCTGTGGCCGGTTCTCCACTGGTCCTCCATGACCCTGTGGCCGGTTCTCCACTGGTCCTTCATGACCCTGTGGCCGGTTCTCCACTGGTCCTTCATGACCCTGTGGCCGGTTCTCCACTGGTCCTCCATGACCCTGTGGCCGGTTCTCCACTGGTCCTTCATGACCCTGTGGCCGGTTCTCCACTGGTCCTTCATGACCCTGTGGCCGGTTCTCCACTGGTCCTTCATGACCCTGTGGCCGGTTCTCCACTGGTCCTCCATGACCCTGTCTCCGGTTCTCCACTGGTCCTTCATGACCCTGTGGCCGGTTCTCCACTGGTCCTTCATGACCCTGTGGCCGGTTCTCCACTGGTCCTCCATGACCCTGTGGCCGGTTCTCCACTGGTCCTCCATGACCCTGTGGCCGGTTCTCCACTGTTCCTTCATGACCCTGTGGCCGGTTCTCCACTGGTCCTCCATGACCCCGTGGCCGGTTCTCCACTGGTCCTTCATGACCCCGTGGCCGGTTCTCCACTGGTCCTCCATGACCCCGTGGCCGGTTCTCCACTGGTCCTTCATGACCCCGTGGCCGGTTCTCCACTGGTCCTTCATGACCCTGTGGCCGGTTCTCCACTGGTCCTTCATGACCCTGTGGCCGGTTCTCCACTGGTCCTTCATGACCCTGTGGCCGGTTCTCCACTGGTCCTCCATGACCCTGTGGCCGGTTCTCCACTGGTCCTCCATGACCCTGTGGCCGGTTCTCCACTGGTCCTCCATGACCCTGTGGCCGGTTCTCCACTGGTCCTTCATGACCCTGTGGCCGGTTCTCCACTGGTCCTCCATGACCCTGTGGCCGGTTCTCCACTGGTCCTCCATGACCCTGTGGCCGGTTCTCCACTGGTCCTCCATGACCCTGTGGCTGGTTCTCCACTGGTCCTCCATGACCCTGTGGCCGGTTCTCCACTGGTCCTTCATGACCCTGTGGCCGGTTCTCCACTGGTCCTTCATGACCCTGTGGCCGGTTCTCCACTGGTCCTCCATGACCCTGTGGCCGGTTCTCCACTGGTCCTCCATGACCCTGTGGCCGGTTCTCCACTGGTCCTCCATGACCCTGTGGCCGGTTCTCCACTGGTCCTCCATGACCCTGTGGCCGGTTCTCCACTGGTCCTTCATGACCCTGTGGCCGGTTCTCCACTGGTCCTTCATGACCCTGTGGCCGGTTCTCCACTGGTCCTTCATGACCCTGTGGCCGGTTCTCCACTGGTCCTCCATGACCCTGTGGCCGGTTCTCCACTGGTCCTCCATGACCCTGTGGCCGGTTCTCCACTGGTCCTTCATGACCCTGTGGCCGGTTCTCCACTGGTCCTCCATGACCCTGTGGCCGGTTCTCCACTGGTCCTCCATGACCCTGTGGCCGGTTCTCCACTGGTCCTCCATGACCCTGTGGCCGGTTCTCCACTGGTCCTTCCTTGAGCACTTTTGATAGAGACTGACCACTGTAGACCGGGAACACCCCACAAGAGCTGCAGTTTTGGAGATGCTCTGACCCAGTCCTCTAGCCGTCACAATCTGGCCCAAACTCGCTCAAATCCTTACGCTTGCCCATTTTTCCTGCTTCTAACACATCAACTCTGAGGACAAAATGTTCACTTGCTGCCTAATATATCCCACCCACTAACAGATCATCAGTGTTATTCACTTCACCTGTCATAATGTTATGCCTGATCGGTGTGTAAGTGATGAGAGTTGAGCAGTCGCTAGTGAAAACTGATTAAATTTAGCGAATGATGGTGCACTGCAAAAAATTGTCTTATAAATAAACCAGTGAAATGTGTCTCAAGAAGACGCTTAATGAGAATTTCATCTAGTCCAGGCATATGTGGTTAATTAATATCTAGAAGGACATTTTCAGGATGACCTTTCCCTTCTTCTTCAACCGAGTTCCTCCCCAGAATCTCCTCCGTGGTTTCCTTCCGACAGCAAAGCTTGAAGAACTCCATGAGAAACTCACCTGAGGATCAGGACAACACATCAGACTCACATCTAACGCTCATGCCTCCTCTCGCTCTGCGTGTGTGTGTGTTAGCGGCCGCTCTTACCCAGCAAGCACTGCGGGTTGTCTGCTTTACGCACTCGAACAGACCAGTGAGGCGCTTGAAGGGGGTCCAGATCGCTGTGAGAGCAGAAAAACAGATTTCATACCTCGAGGAACCTTCACTAAAACAAACAAGTTATAATAAAGTTTAGCTTTTGCATTGCAATCTAAACATTAACAAGTCGAAACATTCTTAATAAAGATGCATTTACTCGACAGGCAAAATGACTGAAGATATTAAAGGGATAGTTCACCCAAAAAATTTAATTAGCACCTAGGTGTATATGACATTCTTCTTTCAGACGAATAAAAGCTAGTTATTTTAGTCTATAAAGTTTTAAATATGGATATTTTTCTTACACAAACGCGCCACTTGATGCACTTTTATGATGGATAGATGCACTTTTATGATGGATAGATGAACTTTTATGATGGACTGATGCACTTTTATGATGGATAGATGAACTTTTATGATGGATAGATGAACTTTTATGATGGACTGATGCACTTTTATGATGGATAGATTAACTTTTATGATGGATAGATGCACTTTTATGATGGATAGATGTACTTTTATGATGGATAGATGCACTTTTATGATGGATAGATGCACTTTTATGATGATAGATGTACTTTTATGATGGATAGATGAACTTTTATGATGGACTGATGCACTTTTATGATGGATAGATGCACTTTTATGATGGATAGATGAACTTTTATGATGGACTGATGCACTTTTATGATGGATAGATGAACTTTTATGATGGATAGATGAACTTTTATGATGGACTGATGCACTTTTATGATGGATAGATGAACTTTTATGATGGATAGATGCACTTTTATGATGGATAGATGCACTTTTGTGATGATAGATGCACTTTTATGATGGATAGATGCACTTTTATGATGATAGATGCACTTTTGTGATGATAGATGCACTTTTATGATGGATAGATGCACTTTTATGATGGACTGATGCACTTTTATGATGGATAGATGAACTTTTATGATGGATAGATGCACTTTTATGATGAATAGATGCACTTTTATGATGGATAGATGCACTTTTATGATGAATAGATGCACTTTTATGATGGATAGATGCACTTTTATGATGGATAGATGCACTTTTATGATGGATAGATGCACTTTTATGATGGATAGATGCACTTTTATGATGAATAGATGCACTTTTATGATGGATAGATGCACTTTTATGATGGATAGATGCACTTTTATGATGAATAGATGCACTTTTATGATGGATAGATGCACTTTTATGATGGATAGATGAACTTTTATGATGGATGGAAGCACTTTTATGATGGATAGATGCGCTTTCATGATGAATGGATGCACTTTTATGATGGACTGATGCACTTTTATGATGAATGGTTGCACTTTTATGATGATGGATGCACTTTTATGATGATGGATGCACTTTTATGATGGATAGATGCACTTTTATGATGAATGGTTGCACTTTTATGATGGATGGATGCACTTTTATGATGGATAGATGCACTTTTATAATAATGGATGCACTTTTATGATGAATGGTTGCACTTTTATGATGAATGGATGCCCTTTTATGATGAATGAATGCACTTTTATGATGAATGGATGCACTTTTATGATGGATAGATGAACTTTTATGATGGATGGAAGCACTTTTATGATGGATAGATGCACTTTTATGATGAATGGATGCACTTTTATGATGGATAGATGCACTTTTATGATGGATAGATGCACTTTTATGATGAATGGATGCACTTTTATGATGGATAGATGCACTTTTATGATGAATGGTTACACTTTTATGATGAATGGTTGCACTTTTATGATGAATGGTTGCACTTTTATGATGAATGGATGCACTTTTATGATGGATAGATGCACTTTTATAATAATGGATGCACTTTTATGATGAATGGTTGCACTTTTATGATGAATGGATGCCCTTTTATGATGAATGAATGCACTTTTATGATGAATGGATGCACTTTTATGATGGATAGATGAACTTTTATGATGGATGGAAGCACTTTTATGATGGATAGATGCACTTTTATGATGAATGGATGCACTTTTATGATGGATAGATGCACTTTTATGATGGATAGATGCACTTTTATGATGAATGGATGCACTTTTATGATGGATAGATGCACTTTTATGATGAATGGTTACACTTTTATGATGAATGGTTGCACTTTTATGATGAATGGTTGCACTTTTATGATGAATGGATGCACTTTTATGATGATGGATGCACTTTTATGATAAATGGATGCCCTTTTATGATGGATAGATGCACTTTTATGATGGATAGATTCACTTTAATGATGAATGGTTGCACTTTTATGATGGATGGATGCACTTTTATGATGGATAGATGCACTTTTATGATAATGGATGCACTTTTATGGTGGATAGATGCACTTTTATGATGAATGGATACACTTTTATGATGGATAGATGCACTTTTATGATGAATGGATGCAGTTTTATGATGGATAGATGCACTTTTATGATGGAAAGATGCATTTTTATGGACTTCAAAAACGACACAACCATTCACTGCCATTATAAAGCTTTGAAGAGTCAGGACATTTTTAATATAACTGATTGTGTTCGTCTGAAAGAAGAATGTCATACACACCTAGGATGACTTGAGGGAGAGTAAATCATGGGCTAATGTTCATTTTTGGGTGAACAAACCCTTTAAGGGCCAGATTTACTAAACAGCAAATTAACGTGAGCTCAATTCCAAAAAAAGTGCAGATGATCTACTGACGGCACGCACATTAAAGCACACAGACGCAGCCGATAATTTCCATAATGACCAACACAATCTACCAGTGTCTGGTTTAAGACGTGCTTTATTGGGCGGTAAATAATGGCACAAACACCAGTAAATTGACGAGCACAAACCTTAGTAAATCACCTTGTGGGATTCATTTAAATACTTTCCTCCTATAAATACTGTGTCTGAAAGAGAAACTCCTACAAATGCATATGCAATAAGATCAGCCGCAAAAATAACCCTTCACGCCTTTTCAGCGCTAGTTCATCTCTGCGTGTCTTTAGTGAATCCTCACAGTAGTTTATTAAAGCCAAAAGAGGGTTTGCGCTGGAGCAAGCTGTTAGTAAATCTGCCACTAAGTCTTGTTTTCCGTTTTTGCTTAAAACAATGAAAAAAAATAAAAAATCTGCCAACGGGGTGAGAAAAATAATCTTCTTTTCCCTTCTAATTAAATAAATTTTTCTGACCACATTTGCATATATTATGACATTTAGGGCCCTATTTTAACGATCTGAAACGCAAGTGTAAAAACGCGAAGCGCAAGTAACTTTGTGGGCGGGTCTCGGCGCTGTTGCTATTTTCCCGGCGGGATAAATGGCTCTTGCGCCCGGCGCAAATCTAAAATGGGTTGGTCTGAAGTAGCTTCATTATTCATAGGTGTGGTTTGGGCGTAACGTGAATAAACCAATCCGAGCGTCATCCAACATTCCCTTTAAAAGCAGGTGCGCAAGTTCCATAATGGATTGCTATTATTATGGCGTATTTACCAGGCGCACGCCAGGAGCGGTTCACAGCCGAGGAGACTGATGTGCTTGTAAGAGCAGTGAAAGACAGAGAAGTGAAGTTGTAATGTTGTACATTATGGTAAAGGTGATTTCACAGTCTTTTTTTTTCAGTCTTTCAGTTTTTTCAGTTTTTCAGTCGATTTTTTTTCCTGGTTCTTGACGGACAAACCAATTTGTCAGATGTCCTTATATACATATATGTCTTGCCACTATTGGGCAAACAGGTCTTATCCTTAATTATTACAATTAGCCTGAATCATTTGTAAGCTAGATTTATGCCTATTTTTTCACATCTTCGTGGCACACCACAATGATTTCCGTCATCTCATGTGTTAATATTTTTTTAGTGTAACAATTTATGATTTGCAAAAATAACTGTTGCATCTGTGTAGATTACATGAGCAAAGTGTATGCGCGTTGTGCACGCTATACATTATGGTCAAGCATGCGCCCTTAAAATAGCATAATGAACAACGCGCAACGCGCCACTGACTTTAGACTAGGTTTTTTCTGGTCAGTGGCGCAATTGTTTAATGGAACAGCAAAATAGCACCAGGGATTGTTTGCGCCGGAACACGCCTCCTTTTTTGCGCTGAACCGCCCAGGGAGCGCAAGTGCATTCACTAGTTTAGCGACGTGCTTCTGTGGAGGGAAAAGCGCGCTTTGCGCGGGTGCAAAATAGGAATGACACATGCGTCGGTGTACAAAGTCAATTGCGCTGGGTGCAAGATAGGGCCCTTAATGTGGATGATTGGTTTCAAAAAACAAGATTTAATATCTTAAGGCATTTTGTATCTATGTTTAGATATTTGTACTGGAGGGAAAACAAGACCGAAACATAATTTTAGAGCAGTGCGATGAGAAGTGTTGAGTGCTGATGCCATCGCAACCAATGACTAAATAAAAACTCGCGCAATTACGGCGTTTTCACGATCAATCGCGCGTGCTTGTGAGAGCTTCTGTTGGCTCGAGCACACTTCATTCTGTGAATGTTTGCTGGAAAAAACTCTTTCTGTACTTCAGAAGTAAGAGTTCATCAGCACATGCCCACACACCGAACGAGACGTGAGAAAACAACACAACGTGTTAATGTGATGCTACGGCTCACCGAGCAGCACTTCATCACTGAACTAAAAGGCGTAAAATAATGCGGCGCAAATCAATTTTGGCTTCGCTGTTTTTAAGGCGGTGCACACTTCTTCTTCTCTTGAGCTGTGAAAAATTATTATGGGTAACAGGTTCTTTACGAGGTGATGAAACATGGATCTGGCACTGACATCAGCTGGAGTTGTTTTCGTGCATCATGCATATTCATGAATTACTCACAGCTATAAAAAAACCATTACATCGCTGTTCTATTTTCATCATCCACGGTGCACAAAATGTCAGTTTTATAAAAGTGGTGTGTGTGTGTGTGTTTGGTGGAAACTTGGAAAATACTCACGAATAAACATCATTGTCCACAACGATTCCTTCTGTCAGGTTCGGCCACGTCGTTGCAAGATGAAGCTCGCTGAAAAAAGTGTGACCAGTCAGAACATTTTAAAAGACTTGTGTGATAACATCTGACCTGAGTGACCCAGAGGCATTGATTTACTCTAGTTTCAGTCTCACTATCATGGCAGAAACTCCTCACAGCTTTCACAGAGTCTCTCTCCACTAAATTTGGGTCATGTGATCGGTCAGGAGTTATTATAGCATTTTTGATACCATGTGCGCCACATGCATCTCCTGAATGGAAGTGATGTAATTGTCATTGACCGTTCATGAAGAGTTTGGGGTCAGTGCCCCCTACTGGACAAAACAAGAGAAATGGCCACCCTAAAATCAAAACATTTAAACGCCTTCTGTAACAAATGTCCCTTTACTTTAATGCAAAAACTAATCAATCAGTACAATAGTCATGATATTATTTGGTGTACTATATTTTATGCTGATTTAGAAAAGGTTTCTGAAACTGAAAAATCTGAAAATATTACTGTACTTTAGATTAACTAAAAAACTCTTCTGCTCACCAAGGCTGCATTTATTTAATACAGTAAAAACATTAATAATGTGAAATATCATTAGAATTTAAAATAAAATCTAAAGCAGCACATTGATAATAATCATAATCCTCATATCCTCATATGAGAATGATTTGTGAAGGATCATGTGACACTGAAGACTGGAGTAATGATGATAAATTCAGCTTTGATCACAGGAATAAATTACACTTTATATATTCACATAGAGAACAGCTGATTTACATTATTATAATATTTCACAATATTACTGTATTTCTGATCAAATAAATGCACATATATAACTGTATGTGTATATACAGTATGGGTCAAAATATTGCAAAAAACTGAATTTATTTGAAGAAAAATACAGTAAAAATTGTGAAATATTATTCTAATGTAAATCATCTGTTCTCTATGTGAATATATAGTAAAGTGTAATTTTATTCCTGTGATCAAAGCTGAATTTATCATCATTACTCCAGTCTTCAGTGTCACATGATCCTTAACAAATCATTCTCATATGAGGATTGATGTTTAAGAAACATTTATGATTATCATCAATGTTGGAAACAATGTTTTCATAACCTGTGATACTTTTTTCAGGATTCATTGATGCAGAAAAAGTTAAAAAGAACAGCGTTTATTATAAATAGAAATCTTTTCTCACAATACAAGTTTTTACTATCACGTTTTATCAATTTAACACATCCATCCTGAATAAAAGTATTCATTTCTTTCCAAAAAAGAAGGAAAAACCTACATTTATCTTCAACATTTTCTCACATTATCAGTTTATTCACTATAGTTTAGAAAATGGTAAATTGTGTCAGAACAAATTAATCTTGATAATGTCAGATAATTTGATAGAAAGGTGTGTAATGGATTACGATCAACCAATCAGATGTTAGATTTAAGAACACAATTAGATAATACCAATTTAGCTCAACCAATGACCAGGCAATGCTTCATTTTGTTCAGTCTATGGGGTCAAAGGTCGCATTAGCAATTAAAGAAAAAACATGGTCAGGTCAAAGTGTCGGAATCATTTAGGCCCAAATGTTTATCAATTTTACTGATAGTCACCGTATGATGATTTTTTGGGTCACATTTTACTTTATTTTGCACTCCTCACTAAAAAATTATATCTGGTGTATGAATAATTTTTGGTTTGACTGTTTATTGTTGAATAAATCTGTCCATTTTGAATAAACGCTGTTCTTTTTAACTATTTATTCATCAAAGAATCCTGAAAAAAGTATCACAGGTTATGAAAAAATATGAATGCATCACAACGGTTTCCAACATTGATAATAATCATCATATGAGAATGATTAGTGAAGGTAATGATGATAAATTCAGCTTTGATCACAGGAATAAATCACACTTTAAAGTAAGTATATTAAAATTTAAACTGTAATAATATTTCAGTTTTTTTTTTCTGTATTTTTGATATAAATGCAGGCTTGATGAGCATTAGAGACTTCTTTAAAAACATTAAAAATAGTAATGTTTCCAAACTTTTGACCGGTACTGAATATGTTTAGTTTTTTGCATTACAGTAGTGAGAATTTGTGCTTAAGTGCCATGCAAATAATCTTAACCTTTGCCTTTCTGTCGATGGCACTGCTGCATTAATATGGATTATGATCTATTTCTTCAGATTTCGGTGAAAAAAAAAAAAAAAGCAGCTCTGAACATTACTTACCACCGTGACCTTTGAACACAAACGTACCTGATGGGATCTTCACACGCTCCAAAAGGAAGTTTGCCAAACTCCACGCCGCCCACCTCTCCGGTGAGAAGCGCATCAAAGTCTAAAAACAACACACACACACACACACACACACCGTTTCATTTTATATTAACTTTGACTTTCATTTTAGCTTATGATCAAAGTAATATAGAGCAGTGAAATTAATCAACTCAGGATATACGTAGAATATTATCATCTGCCTGTGTAAACACCTCCCGCACTGCTTAATACAGGGGTAAACACTCATAGAGCAGCGAATCCACTGAGGAAATGTAATATTGACAGAGATGTTCTGATCGACACGCATGCGACTCCATGGAAACTGCAAAAGCTTCTCCAATGTATCAAATCAAAACTTCCACACTCGCCAGGAAACTGCGCCTACACTGCAAAAATATGATGTTATTCCTCAGTGTGTCTTGTTTTCCAATACAAATATCGAAACATTCTTAAATCAAGTTGGCGTTCTTGGTGTGACCGTCTTGATTTCAGAAAAACTGATCAAAATGAAGTGAGTTTATGATTAAAACAAGAATAATTAACTTAATTAAAAAGGGAAAAACAAGACATTTACTAAACATAGACGCAGCCGGATCATTTCTATAATAACCAACACAATCTACCAAGAGCAGCACAAATTAGTGTCTGGTTTAAGATGTGCTTTGGCTGGTAAATAATGGCACAAACACCAGTAAATTGACGAGCACAAACCTTTGTAAATCACCTCGCCTGGTTCATTCTGATGCCTTTTTTTTATTGAAAAATGTAACGTTTTGTTTTTTACTTCATTGGAATAGTACGAAACTTGGTAAAGGTTTTGGCACTTGCTGTGTGAACACACAAAAAAAATAATGGACATGATTCGAAAAGGTTAAATGGTCCTGAAACAAAGAGTTGCACTTGTACTGTTCGCAGTCAAGCGCATTGGAAATGAATCTCATCTAGTGGAAGCGTTTGGTACTGCACCCAAACAAAATCTTACTGAAAGCTCATTTATTGAGATGTCAACCTCAAATTTGTAGCACAACTTGTTTAGACATAACAAGAGTAAAACGAGTTTTGGAAAATATATTTAATATTATATTTTTTTGCATTTTTCATAACAATAAATGTAAAATTGTTTAACTTTTTGTAAAGTTCACTTTTTAAAACAATAATCTGCCAAGTGTCATCTTTAAAAAGAGACCAAACTTCAGTCTGTGCTCCAAAACATTCAAGATTTCTAAGATTTTAAGTTGGAAATTTCATTTTTCAGGTCCATGCTCAAAAACTGAGCTGTCAAATCGAATAATCACCATTAATCGCATCCAAAATAAAAGTTTGTGTTTACATAATATATGTGTATAATTATTATGTTTATATATAATATATATATATATATATAAAAATACACACTCATTCTTGTATATATTTAAGAAATATTTGCATGTATATGCTATATATATATATATATATATATATATATATATATATATATATATATATATATATATATATATATATATATATATATATATATATATATATATTTATATAATTTATGTTATATATAAATATGTTATAAATAAATATTTAAAAAAATCTTAAATATATACATGCACGTGTGCGTATTTATACACATACATAATAATTATACACATACATTGTGTAAACACAAACTTTTATTTTGGATGCGATTTATTCGTGATTATTCGATTTGACAGCACTAGAATAAATGTATTATAACTACTGCATAAATGTAATATAATATTACATCCCCTAAAAATACAAAATATTAAATACAAAACATTATTGAACTGAAATATAGTACATTAATTTCATTGAAATAAATAAAAAAAACTAAATTGTGTCCCATTAATTTTGCGTCGGAAAGGGAAATGGATATGCAATAAGGTCAGCCGCAAAAATAACCCTTCACGCATTTTCAGCGCCAATGTGTCTTTAGTGAATCCTGACAGAAGTTAATTAACGCCAAAAGAGAGTTTGCGCTGGAGCAAGCTGTTAGGAAATCTGGCCCTTAATATATTCAGTCATTTTGCTTCTCCAGTAAAAGTATCTTGTTTTAAAGGGGTCCTAACAATGCCCCTTTTTACAAAATGTAAAATAAATCTCTGATGTCCCCAAAGTGTGTATGTGAAGTTTTAACTTAAAATACCCCACATATAATTTTATAGCATGTTAAAATTGTCACTTTTTAAGCGTGAGCCGTGCCGTTTTTTGTGTGTCTCTTTAAATACAAATGAGCTGCTGCTCCCGCCCCATTTCAAGAAGAGGGCGGAGCTTCAAGAGCTTGTGTTAGCAGCTCCGATTACCTCGCGCAGACACACGTTGAAAATATCAGAAACTGCTCAGCCTTTTACATTCAACCCGGAGTCGGACAATGATGGAGAGACTCAAGAAGAAGTGACGACATGTAGAATCAGACAGGACGTTTCTGATTGGCTAGTTGAAGAATTTATGAGCGATCTTCAAGTCATTGATTAGCATATTCTGTCATGATAATCTATAAATGGCTCGTGTGGAAACTGTTGTGAGATCCACAGAGCCGAAATATTTTTCATTTTCAATGTGCTCGACTACAACAACTCTCCCTCTTCTCAACATGGCCTTTGTTGTGTGTTCTTGGGGGCGGGGTTTATGTAAATTTTAGGGTTTGTGATGTCACTAACCCGCGAAGAAGCTCGTTGTAGTCCCTACCAGCCGTTTGTTGTAGTCCTTAAAAAGTGATTTCTTTAAAAGAATATATCTCCCTTTGCTTTGAACTTTGAGCGGCGTACCTTTGCAGATGTTGTTTATGCTCTAACTGCAATCACCCCTTTATGAATGTTTAGATATTTGTACTGGAAAACAAGATAAAAATACTGAGCAAGAGCCTTTTTGCAATGTAGCGCACTGCAAAACGTCAATAATAACATGTCAAACTGGAAATAAAAGGGCTTCGTACAGATTTTAGTGCTCATAAACACTTAAACTGAATTAAACTGAATAATGACACTATTGTCTTCTGTAGAGCTGCTTATAGCTGAATCAAACTGGTTTCATAATTCACCCTTCACCGCAAGTTTGATTGACAGGCGATCTGACCAATCACATCGCCGAATCTGCCGTTTTGTCCGACAAAGCACTCAGGAGAGTTAGTAGAATAACGTCAGTGGACCTGAACTTGAAAAACGGTGTGTACTGACGTCTTTCCGTGGTTGAAACAGCATTTCTTTTAGTGTTCATTCATGTTTATTCAATGCTTATCAATGAACTAGAAGGGAAAGATAATCGGTTCACGAGCAGCTTTAACTGACAGTGATCACGACACATTAAAGAGCCACAAAACGCTATTTATTGTTGAAATGTCTTTAAAAAAATGACAATTTCAAAGTTGAGACTTTGTTTCAAATCAAAAGTAACTTGCTCTGTCCTGTCTGTCGGTGTGTTGCCAGTGTCCTCTTTGCTCCGCGAAGTGTTTTCTCTACGTGAGAACGTGTGTGTGTGGTGTGAGAGCGCCATGGCTTTTCGGACATAGCAACAGTAACTAAAGGGGGCGGGTCTTTGCGAACGGTCAATTGATGAACTTTAGATAGTTATTGAACTGAATCAACACTGAACTGAATAATAACACTATTGTCTTTTTGGAGTTGCTTTACAGCAGAATTTCTCTCATATTTGATGAAGTTATTTTCCTGTTTATCACCGTGAAGCTGCTTTGAACCCATTTCTACTGTATAAAGCGCTTTAGAAATGAAGCTGACTTGACATGAGTTGACTCAATTGTTCTGACTCGAGCTAACCTGATGTCTCACTGCCGTCTCAATGACCTCTCAGCCGTTCTCAAAGGCTTTTTAATGAATAACAACAGAAAACATGAGTCTTCAGCCTAACCCTCCTTCACAAGGCTTCCCATGAGAGCAACACACTGACACACTGATCTCAGATCAGACACACACCTGGCGGCTGCTGAGGCCATGAGCACTGCTGCCAGTCCTGAAGGACGTACGTGAAGCGAATGGCGATGTTGATGGGCGGTAGCGGCATCAGTGGACAGCCCTGTGGACACAAAACACCAAGAGAATGAAGGCGACAGACAGTATAAATGACAAAAAAAGTACAATTATTATATTTCAACTGAAAAAATGTGACCCTGGAGCACAAGCCAGTCCTACGTCTCACGGGTATATTTGTGGAAATAGCCAACAATACATTGTACGGGTCAAAATGATCAATTTTTCTTTTATGCCAATAATCATTAGGATATTAAGATCATGTTTAATGAAGATATTTTGTACATTTCCTACTGTAAATATATTAAAAATGTATTATTAGTAGTAATATGCATGGTAAGGACTTCATTTGGACAACTTTAAAGGAGATTTTCTTTTTTTTTGCACCCTCAGATTCCAGATTTTCAAATAGATGTCCTATCCGAACAAACCATAATCAATGGAAAGCTTATTTATTCAGCTTTCAGATGACGTATAAGGGCGTTTTCACACCTGAAAGTCCGCACCAAGGTCCGAACCAAAGTTCATGTTTTGATACATTTTATACATTTGGTTAGTTTTGGTTTGGTTTCACATTGCGATTATGCGAGCGGACTAAAGAACTTTGCATGACACACTTGTGTCCTGTCGTCATCATCTATGTGGGCGGCATCTGGACATTGATTGGTTTGTAAACGGACTTGCGTCTGACGTCAGCGTCTTTGACAAGAATGAATGAACAGACGCATATCGTTGCCACTAGTGAACAGTGCACTTGACCATTTCTTTTCGTTTTGAATTGTTTCGTTTAAAAGTAAAATTCCAAGCTTTCTGTACACATTTCTCATGTCTGTGAGGCAGTAGCTGCTGAGTTTCCGATTATTTGAGACACGATCCAGTTCATGTGCAAAGCATGTGATCTAGGGCTGCCACTAACGACTATTTTTATATCGATTAATCTATCAACTAATTT
This sequence comes from Gobio gobio, assembly GCF_949357685.1. Lineage (NCBI taxonomy): Eukaryota > Metazoa > Chordata > Actinopteri > Cypriniformes > Gobionidae > Gobio > Gobio gobio. The sequence continues at coordinate 54,869,404 of NC_137103.1, read as the reverse complement.
ATCACTATAATTTTCAACAATTTTACTTAAAAACATTTAATTTAACTTGCAACGTTGGCCTTCAGTAGTGTACTATAAAAGAGTATAAATGTAAACAAGCCCTTGACAAAATGTAAAGCTAAAAGAGTAAAAATGTAAAAAGGCAAAAATTTGTAAACCAACATAACAAAAAAAGATAATATCAGCAAATACTTTTTATATAGAATATATAATAGAATATATAATATAGTGTTGTCACGATACCAAAATGATGACTTCGATACGATACCAGACTAAAATACCTCAATACCGATACTGAATCCATACCATGGGAAAAAACTGTAAAAGTAATTGAATAATATGACAGAACTAACTATTCATTGTTTTATCATTGTTTCAGGGTTAAAAAACCCTTAAAACTCCCTCGGCCGGCATGTTCCTGCCCTGCTTCACACAGAATATGAGGTCCGGCCCTTTAAGAGCTGCACGGACCAAATTCATTGTAACACCCGATTTCTCATTCAACTCTGTATATGTTCACTAAAGACATATCCGACTGCGTTTACCCGAATACTCGCCAGGACGTGCATTTTTACATACCGGTATTTTTGACCATTCAAACAAAATAACCTGCGAAACTGGCGTCGCGATCTGTCTGAGTGAAAGGTGTGTGTGCGGCTGCCCCTTTAGGTCAGAGTCTGAGTGTGTGTAATGTGTATATATTTGACTGTTCTGCTTCATTGTTTATTGAACGGTGGAAGCTGAGCTCACACACACGTCCTCACTCCTGCTGTCACACATCGACACAGATTAAGAAATACTGCTCTTATTAGAGTGCTGTCATTTTTAAAGTACCGGTACTAATACAATTTCATATCGTTCCCAACTTACCCAGTCGACTGAAAATATTGACGTCGACTAATTAACAGCTTCGACGCAGTCGATTGTATCGACCAATCGCGACAGGCCTGATGTGATCACTCCGGCGCCTCCATGTCACGATTGTTGTCTACTATAGCCTATTTGCTTCTTATTTATTAAATCCAGGCAATTGGCTGATGAAACATTCATTAAAATTAAGATACAATTTATACAAAACAAAATTCACTTTAAAGAAAGGCTTTCAACAAAACAAAACTTAATGAAGTGGTCAAAATCATTTCTGACCTTCTGTCTTCTGACATTTTGCGCATCTTTTCACATATTTAAACATAAACAGGAACTTTCTGTGAATGCTCTGAAAGTCCGAACCATATACAGAAAATGCTTTCACACTAGAAACGAACCGAACATTTGTTCAGTTTGATCCGGACTGAGACGACCTCTTTTCGTCAGACCAAATTTCATCTGTTTGGTCCAGACCGTGGTCTGGGGGAGGTTTCACACCTGTAAGTTTGATTCGGACCAAACTGAAAAGCCCGAAAATCTGGACCAAACAAGGGAGGTGTGAAAGGACCCTAAATCTCAATTTAAAAAAAAATGCCCCTCATGAGCAATTTTTTGTGGTCCAGGGTTACAAATGCATACCTATCAAATGCATCTTTCTATAGTAAATGCAGCTAATCAATATCAAATAAAGCTGCCAGTGCATTTGAGTTTTGATTAGAGAAGTGTTTAAAAAGGACTGTTTGCAATGCATTCAACTAGTAAAACACTTACTAGTAGTCCTGATAAAAAGGGAACTTCTGTACACTTTAAAGTGCCCCTTTAGGGATATAACGATTCAGTCGGAGCCGGTTGAAAACCGATACAAATGTGTGACGATTCAAGTCGGGTGAGATGCTAAAATAATCGTGATTCACGTTTTAAACCGCCTCACTTTTACAGACTGTGCGTGCACTGGCATGAAGAAGGCCCTGTCCCAAATGGCACACTACATGTGCACTTTCGGTCTTGTGGACTTACAATGGCCTCTGTCGCGGTCCGATGAAAACCACGTTTGTCCATTTTCAGTGTTGGGGAAAGTTACTTTGAAAAGTAATGCATTACAATATTGCGTTACTCCCTTAAAAAGTAACTAATTGAGTTACTTAGTTACTTTTCAAGAAAAGTAATGCGTTACTTTACTTTTGCGTTACTTTTTCTCACCTGGGCTGGGCTTGTTTTTGTTGCTTTTTAATAACAAAAAAGTCATATTTTTGTAAAGACCTCTTCATACCAAAATGTAAATAATAAGCCCCAGGCTGAGGTAAAGATGCAGATTCCCTCATGAACACTAGAGGGCGCAGCTCTGGATAATGGGAGAATAGATGCAGGAGAAAAAAGTTTTACCAATAAAAACAAAAAATCTAGTAATTTTCATCATCAAAGGTCAGCAGCAAGACATTGGTCAATTAAATATAAAGGTAGATTATGCATAACAATAGTTGTTTTATTTAACATTTTAATTATTGGAGGTTTGCATACTCTGATTTTGCATTTGACTGATTTTATTCATTTTGAGGATGACATAATCTTTATTGTGCAAGTAAGATAAATAAATGCTCACATTTAGTCTAGAACTACAATAACCATCATGTTCACACGCACTTATTTTTCTCAACATGGGGGCAGGAGAGCTGTCAGTCAAATTAATGTGAAAAGTAACTTGCGTTACTTTTTAAAAAAAAGTAACTCAGATATTTTGTTGTAAATTTGAAAAGTAATGCGTTACTTTACTAGTTACTTGGAAAAAGTAATATTATTACGTAACTCAAGTTACTTGTAATGCGTTACCCCCAACACTGTCCATTTTGCCGATTTTGAGATTTTTCGACAGATTGAATGTCCAGGTTAATTTCCGTATACAGTATGCTTCACATATCTAAATGGCCAATGAAAAGTTGTGGAATCATGTCATCTGATTTTCACGTATATCCATTTGGTGTCAAAGCTGTCAATCACGCTGCGTATCTCCCGCCCTGTGGAAGCATCTCGCCGGTCTCGTGAAACATAGCCTGGTGAGACAATGACTTTCCTTCATCGAGGTAAACGTTTCCCCCCTGACGCCAGACGTACGTCTAGGAGTGACAAAATTACGGTAGGACTGTACAAACAAAGTATCTGTCTAGCATTACCATGTCAGTGTATTGATTCATTGTCCCTTCATAGTTTGCAAGAGACATTTAATAAATGTATAATTAATATTAAATAAACTAAGCGTATTTAATAAACTAAGACGTAGGCTATTTAATAAACTGAGCGTATTCCTCTGTCAATATCAAACGCGACTTGGCCATTCTAATTAATGATCGGAAGAACGCGTATCGACCACCGTTACTGTAAAATATGCACGTATGTCCATTTAAACTCAATTTTGGTCACATGTGGATTATATCATTACACTGGCAAGAATATGGTTACATGTTAAGATGCCGTACCAAGTATGATAACGCTACATTCAACTGCTTTTGAAATACGGTGGGTTTTTTTCACTTCCTGAAAAGTAACCGTTTTGGACATACGTGAGTTTCATCGGGCAGCGACGATATATTAAAATTTTACAAAGAAATATGCCGAATTTTGTATGAGAAATAAAAGGATGCTTATTTTATAAGAAAAAGAAAATCGTATCGTGAAATTAGTATCGTGAATCGTATCGCATCGGGAGTGAATCGTTACATCCCTAGTTTTCGGATATTATCTGTAAATGCAATGCTGGATGAGCAACAGCATCAAACCTCACCACATACGTCATGTTGATGTGTTTTTACAGTTAAATGCAGGGCTGGACTGGTAATCTGGCATATCGGGCATTTTCCCGGTGGGCTGACGCACTTTGGGGCCGATACAGGGTTTTTTTTTTTTTTTTTCCGCCACTGATTGGCCCATCATGCAGGGACAGCGGCCCATTGGTTTGTCTTCTGAAATGACAGACCAAAGCTAGAGAGACCTCCCCTCGTCCATATTCATTGGCTGTGTCCATATTAGGCGCTGTTTATTTAGGCCTATTGTTGTATTTTTTTTGAGCGCATGGTGAAAAGATGATCAGCACCGTGACTCCCAATTTAGTTTTATACAGTCGTGAGAAATGGGAACATTACAGGTTCTGTGGTGAATCAGCTGAAAACAGCCGCGAGCATGTTAATACACCACAAGGTAAACTGGAAAACGTCAATACACACAACTAGCTACAAACTTGTCACTCTAGCACAAGCACAATTTACCTTGCAGTTACTAACAGTGAAGAAATATGGTGCTTTGGAAGAAATGTATTTATTAAAAATGTTGCTATTATTACTTACTTTAAATATTGCGGAATATAAATCACTTTTATAGAGGCTGTTTTCGTATTCTCTACAATATTTTTTATTACGAATTCAATAGTTTATTGTTATTTATTTTAGACACCATATACCCATGGTAATGAGGAGCATGTTTTTACCAGTGACTTTACAGATAGAATTAACTTTTTAATAGATCTAATGAAATTTAACTAAATGTTATTTCAATGAGAGCCTCATGAAAGATAGATATCATTGTCTTGCATAAGTTAGCTCTTGAAAAATATTGTTTTTAAAGGGTATTTCCACCCAAAAATGTGATCATTTACTCACTCTAATGTCATTCCACTGCTCCGGGTGTGTGTTCACGGTGTGTGTGTGTGCACTTGGATGGGTTAAATGCAGAGCACAAATTCCAAGTATGGGTCACCATACTAGGCCACACGTCACTTCACTTTCACTTCACTTTCACAAACCTGAATTAATTTATTTCTGTGTAACACAAAAGAAGTCTGTTTTTGTCCATATAATATTCAATGGTAGCCTATGGTTTGGTTTGCCAACATTCTTCAAAATGTCTTCTTTTGTGTTTCACAGAAGAGAGAAAGTCATACAGGTTTGGAACGACTTGAGGTTGAGTAAATGATGACAGAATTTAATAGCAGTAAATGTACTTTACTGCACCCAAGCTCAAAATCAGTGCTTTACTGTCAAGTGCATTTCTGTGGGACAAAAGTGCAATCTTAAGTTTGTTATTTGCATTTGCAGTAAATTCGATAATATCCATCATTATTTGTTCCTGTCTTAGTTTTGTTTACTCCAATTTAAGGCCCTAACCCCAGAAAAAACATACACAGGGAACTCATGGGCCAGATGGGCTGGGTTTGCCAGGGCCGAATTTTAGCCCCAGTCCAGCCCTGGTTAAATGTGCACAGAAATCCCATCCGATCAGCACGAAAGAGCAACCGCTCATCATCCAAACTCACAATCTTGTTCTTGAAGATGTCGAGCAGGCCGGACAGGTGGTTGTACTGGCTGGGCACTTTACGCAGATGCACAATCTCAAAGTCGGAGCGGACGCCAGGCCCCTGACACTCGCCCGCGAACATCCTCCTCCATTTCTGCTGGATCTGTACAAAAAGCGGCACGTGGCTACAAAACAAAAGAAGAAGAGGCTTGTTAATATAACATGCAGGGCCTGTATTCATAAAGATTCTAAGAGTCCTCTCAGAAAACTCTTAAAGCTTAAAAACTTTTACGTAGGACTCTTAGCTTAAAGGGTTGGTTCACCCAAAAATGAAAATTCTGTCATTAATTACTTACCCTCATGTCGTTCGACACCCGTCAGACCTCCGTTCATCTTCAGACACAAATTAAGATATTTTAGTGTAAATCTGATGCTCTGAAAGGCCTCCATTGGCTCAATGCACTTTACACTCTCAAGACCCTTAAAAGGCACTAAAGACGTCGTTACAAAGTCCATCTCGCTACAGTGGCTCTACAATAACTTTATGGAGTGACGAGAATAGTTTTTGTGCGCAAAAAAACCCTAAATAACGACTTATATAGTGATGACGATTTCAAAACACGGCCTCATGAAGCTTCGAAGCGTTCTGAATCAGTGAGTCGATTCAGCAGTTTGACACGCGATCCGAATCATGATTCGACTCACTGATTCATAACGCTTCGAAGCTTCATGAGGCCGTGTTTTGAAATCGTCATCACTATATAAGTCGTTATTTAGGGTTTTTTTGCGCACAAAAACTATTCTCGCCGATTCATAAAGTTATTGTAGAACCGCTGTAGTGAGATGGACTTTGTAACGACGTCTTTAGTGCCTTTTTTAAGGGTCTTGAGAGCGTAAAGTGCATTGAGCCAATGGGTTTACACTAAAATATCTTCATTTGTGTCTGAAGATGAACGGAGGTCTTACGGGTGTCCAACGACATGAGGGTGAGTAATTAATGACAGAATTTTCATTTTTGGGTGAACTAACCCTTTAAGAGCTATTCGGGACCGATCTGAGAGCAACTCTGAGCAAGGAAAATACAAAAACGTTTATCTTCGTGAAGAGGCGGGGCTGACCCCGTTGCTACGTATGACACAGTCTTTTGAAGACTGTGATTGGTTGGTTGTCCGAAAAGGAGCGCTTTTAAGTATAGGGTCTATTCTAAGCCTTCACTTTGAAATTACAAGCGCAAATTGTCCTATTTTACCGTTCTCTCTCACTCACACACACACATACATTATATATATGTATATAAATCTTTTTATTATTTACCATGCTGTTAATCTCCTATAAGGTATTTGATTGGCTTAGAATTATAAACATTGTTCCACTCTTTCCAATTGCACTGATTGCTGGCATGTCTATTTAATTGGTGGTTTGAAAGTTGGGTTTAATGCAACAAACATGATCTAATCTATAGCGTCTTAAGTCACTGTCCTCCATCGTCTGCAACACATTTCTTCGTCTTTCTGCCATTTTCTCCGCTGCTAAAGAAGCTCTTAAGCCTCTTAAAAGTCCTCGTCCGTGCTCCTAACAAATTTGACCGTAAGACTTCTTTTAAGAGTTAAGATGCTTTCTGAATTACTTTTTTCTTTACTAGGATTTATGAGTTAATTTTTAAGAGTAAACGGCCACATTTCTAAGAATTTTCTTAGGATTTTGTCACTAGGAGCTACTCTTTGCATTCAGATTCTTTATGAATACGGGCCCTGGGCTTTTCCCATCATGC
>NC_137103.1:54854985-54857485 GCF_949357685.1 Gobio gobio | reverse complement strand
GTTTTTGTGAAATATCAGGACACAAATGTGTATAATGACATAGGTATTACAAAAAGAGGGTGAAATATGAGGACGTTCCCCATGTCCTCACTTTTCAAAATGCTTATAAATCACAGAACAAGTTTTTTTTCACAGAAAGTGAACTGCAGTCTCCTGTGAGGGCTAGGTTTAGGGGCAGTGTAAGGGGATAGAAAATACGGTTTGTACAGTATAAAAACCATTACGCCTATGGAATGTCCTCACATTTCACAAAAACAAACATGTGTGTGTGTGTGTGTGTGTGTGTGTGTGTGTGTGTGTGTGTGTGTGTGTGTGTGATGAGTAGTTTTAGGGGTAGTGTAGGGGGATAGAATGTACAGTTTGTACAGTATAGACGGTTTAATCGGACGCACGCGCGTTGCCACGGTGACACGCCTGGCCCAAAGTTAACATCCGGTCTGTGTTAGTTTATCAGTCTGGCGAGGGGATAGTATGGCGCACTACTCAGTAGAAAAACATTTTTGACGTACTATTCTTGGATAACATGATATAAATATTAACGATCAAGCAGAGAGAATATGACACCAGCAAAAACAGTGTGTGTGACTCACCAAAAAGCCTTAAATGCTTCATAAATATCCAGCATACGAGAGCAGCGTCTAATGTCATTTACTTGTTATTTATTTAGCTTGTTATCAGAAATAATCTACTCTAGAGGAACTTATTCTGGCAGCGTTTACACTTGGCATTAACATGTGATCACGGTGATCATCAGCCAATCAGGACACAGCGAGTTTACATTTGTTCACAGCAAGTGGTCGCCATTCATAACTGATCGGATTTATGTTTCCCGCAAAATATTTAAATGTGCCTTTATCACAGAGTGCAAAACAACTTTCGCTTTGTCCTCTATTAATGGCAGTGCCCAGAGAGCACGGGATTTTTTGTGATGCATTCATATACAATCAATCTCAAATAGGGCACTTTATCTACAAGTTAAAGGGTTAGTTCACCCAAAAATGAAAATTCTGTCATTAATTCCTCACCCTCATGTCGTTCGACACCCGTCAGACCTCCGTTCATCTTCAGACACAAATGAAGATATTTTAGTGTAAATCTGATGCTCTGAAAGGCCTCCATTGGCTCAATGCACTTTACACTCTCAAGACCCTTAAAAGACACTAAAGACGTCGTTACAAAGTCCATCTCACTACAGTGGCTCTACAATAACTTTATGAATCGGCGACAATAGTTTTTGTGCGCAAAAAAACCCTAAATAACGACTTATATAGTGATGACGATTTCAAAACACGGCCTCATGAAGCTTCGAAGCGTTATGAATCAGTGAGTCGAATCATGATTCGGATCGCGTGTCAAACTGCTGAAATTTGGCGATTCAAGCTGCTGAATCGACTCACTGATTCATAACGCTTCGAAGCTTCATGATGCTGTGTTTTGAAATCGTCATCACTATATAAGTCGTTATTTAGGGTTTTTTTGCGCACAAAAACTATTGTCGCCGATTCATAAAGTTATTGTAGAGCCACTGTAGTGAGATGGACTTTGTAACGACGTCTTTAGTGTCTTTTAAGGGTCTTGAGAGTGTAAAGTGCATTGAGCCAATGGAGGCCTTTCAGAGCATCAGATTTACACTAAAATATCTTCATTTGTGTCTGAAGATGAACGGAGGTCTGACGGGTGTCGAACGACATGAGGGTGAGTAATTAATGACAGAATTTTCATTTTTGGGTGAACTAACCCTTTAACTTTCCCAACATTAATCTTATGTTATGAAACAAAGAAACATGTTATTCCGATGCATTGCATGATTGAAGGCGAGCGCGCAAGCATTTATAGATACTGTACAGAAACCGGCATTACACAGTCTTTAAAGGGTTAGTTCACCCAAAAATTGTAATTCTGTCATTATTGCTCTTGCCTCATGTCATTCCAAACCTGTAAGACCTTCGTTCATCTTCAGAACACAACTTCAGATGTTTTTCTTCTTCTCTACAGTCTAACGGGTTGGGGTCGACATGAGGGTGAGTAATTAATGTATGAATTTACATTTTTGGGTGAACTAACCCTTCTATATTGCAGACAGAAATGGGAGATTATTTATAATAAACATGCTGAAACAATAAAAACATGTAAATTAAAGGTAGGGTAGGTAAGAATGATCTAAAACACTTTTGTCCAAATTTGTTTAAACTTTCTTTATATGTCAATACATAATTAAAATTTAAGTACTCTGAAAAAGAGAGTATAAAAATCGAGTGACTCTAGACTTTTTAATCTGCAATAAACACCGCTCATTATTTTCGTTCGGGCCGAAACAAGTGATTGGCTTTGGCGCCTGTCACTCTCTCTCGTTACCATGGCTACCGCCGCTTTTGCTCCAGGATCCGCCCACATGCGCCCCAGTGTTGCCAAGTCTGGCTACTTCAACACTGTTGCCGCGGCTGTTTTTCATGTCCGCGGGTTGAAGCGACCCCAATTATGTGATATTTTGCCCCGGGAT
>NC_137103.1:54844985-54847485 GCF_949357685.1 Gobio gobio | reverse complement strand
GTAGAATGAGGCATCTACGATCGATATATCTATGACCACGATCGTATTTGACCTCACTTGACGAAAGTTATGGCTGAGCTCAGAGATGATCACGCTCGTCTGTTAAGAGGTAAAATAATAGCATAAATACTGCTGGGTTTCTCTCAGAAACTGATGGTTTGTCTAGATAAGAGCCTTATTCATCATCTGGTGTCGTTTAAAGCCCTTTGAAGCTGCACTGAAACTGTCATTTGGACCTTGAACCGTTTGGAGCCCATTGAAGTCCATTATATGGAGAAAAACCCTGGACTGTTTTCATCCAAAACCTTAATTTCTTTTCGACTGCAGAAAGAAAGACATGGACATCTTGGATGACATGGGGCTGAGGAAATTATCAGCAAAAGTTTATTTAAAAGTGAACTAATCATTTAAGTCCGATCAGTTAGAAAAGATATAGCACACTAAGTCAGAACAATCTGAAGTTCTGAGCCGAATTTGGAGTTTGTAGAGTTAAAGCTCTAGGAGGAGTTAAGAGTTGTAAATTTTAGGGTCAGAAGACAACAGGATTTCAGTAAGTCTGCTCTCTCAAGCCAACTTAATTAATCTTCTTACCATCTGACCAGACAGTGAGCTCGAGGAGGAAAGTCATTGTTCATGCAGAGCAGGTCCTGCATGGCCAGCGGATACGCATCTGAAAGCAGAAGACACCGTTCAACACACGCAGGAGAGGTCAAAGGTCAGCTGACGAGGTCAAAGGTCAAGCGTACCTTCCTCGGGCTCGTCCCGGCCTTCACTCTCTGCGGACTCCTGTTTCAGACAGTGATGTGTAATGGAGAACTTGAAATCAGCGAAGTTAATCTCTAGACACGTCTCTTCCCAGGAGCCGCTGGTGTATTCGCCCTGTTAGCATCAACACTGTTAACTTCTGCAAAAATCGCTTCATACTTCATTCGTGTAGCGGTAATCATGGGTAATGACCTTCTCCGGTGGTTTCCCAACGCGACAACCAATCAGCTTCCAGTCATTGAGCACCTCCTCAACCCTGGATATGAATCTACAGAGACGCACGAGTACAAAACCAAAATGCTTTTCTTACTTAGTATTTTTGTCTTGTTTTCAGTCCAAATATCTAAAAAATCTTACATTAAGAAGCATTTACTAGACAAGCAGAAGTTTTTGTCTTGTTTTGGGGGAAAATAACTAAAAATTAAGGGAGTTTTTGCTTAAAATAAGCAAAATAATCTGCCAATGGGGTAAGCAAAATAATCATAAGATTATTTTGCTTACCCCATTGGTTTTTGGTTTTAGTTTATTTGCACAAATATAAAATATACACAATAAAAAAACTAAAGTACAATCCATATACTGTGCAGGAAGAGGCAAAAAACCCAAAGGGTTTATTTTAAAGCCTCCACCTAAACAACAACAAAAAACTAAATTGTAAATGTATATAACTGCAACAAGTTAATTACAGCATGTATATAATACATATGTGATATACTCAAAAGACAAACCATATTAAGTGCATGAGACATCAATAAACAAACAAACAAACAAAAAACACAATTACAAAGCAGCAATAAAATGCTTCTTTATTATAAAATTATTTTGCTTATTTTAAGAAAAAACTCCCTTAATTTTGAGCTATTTTCCCCCAAAACTAGACAAAAACGTTTGCTTGTCTAGTAAATGCTTCTTAATGAAAGATTTTTTTAGATATTTGGACTGAAAACAAGACAAAAATACTGAGTAAGAAAAGCATTTTGCAGTGTGTAAAATGGAGATAAGGAACATTTGCATTATCAAATGAAAGCTGAATAAATAGTTACTGTGCCGTCATATAAATACCAAACAATAGTGACCGTAAATGAACCAACAATGCAAAAAACAATAACAAAACACAAAAGTTACACATTTTAATGGACAAAAGCACAAAAAGCTTCCTGTTGATTTCATTTCATGTCAATGAATTGATCGTAAGTTAACGAAGTGCTTTAACTACATTTGCATTTTTCACATGAGTTTACCATCATCTGTCACTCAACACACACACTTGATCAATACATGTGCTCATTATTCAGGTTCATGTTCATGTTGCTGAAAATAACCGTCATCATCTGTGGTCTGAATTCATGTTGATGTCGCGTTAAAAACCGAAGCATAACAAACAATCGCTTGTTTCTATCAGAGCAAATAAAACGATTGTGAACATCTGCAGTGATTCCAGATGAAATGAAATAAAAGTTGAAATTATGACATACCAAGTCATATTTAATGACATGAAAAGTTGAAATTATGACGCCATATTTACGTCAAAAGTTGAAATTATGACATACCAAGTCATATTTATTGACATGAAAAGTTGAGATCATAACATGCTGAGTGATATTTACGTCACGAGTTGTAATTATAACATAATAAGCCATATTTATGACGTGAAAAGGTGAAATTATGACATACTAAGTCATATTTATGACATGAAAAGTTGAACTTATGACTAAGTCATATTTATGACATGAAA
>NC_137103.1:54724985-54837485 GCF_949357685.1 Gobio gobio | reverse complement strand
TGTGTGAGAACATGAGGGTTATTGTAGTTCTAGACTAAATGTGAGCATTTATTTATCTCACTTGCACAATAAAGATTCTGTCCTCCTCAAAATGAATAAAATCAGTCAAATGCTAAATCAGAATACTATGCAAACCTCCAATAATTAAATGTTAAATAAAACAAAAAATGTTATGCATAATCTACATTTATATTTAATTGACCAATGTCTTGCTGCTGACCTTTGATGATGAACATTACTAGATTTTTTGTTTTCATTGGTAAAACTTTTTTCTCCTGCATCCTATTCTACCATTATCCAGAGCTGCGCCCTCTAGTATTCATGCGGGAATTAGCATTTTTACCTCAGCCTGGGGCTTATTATTTAAATTTTGGGATGAAGAGGACTTTACCGTTGCACAAAAATATAACTCTTTTGTTATAAACAAAAACAAGCCCAGCCCAGGTGAGAAAAAAATAACGTAACGCATTACTTTTCTTAAAAAGTAACTAAGTAACTCAATTAGTTACTTTTTAAGGGAGTAACGCAATATTGTAATGCATTACTTTATAAAAAGTAACTTTCCCCAACACTGCTCATGACCAATCCACTCTCGAGTCAGGCGTGTTTGGACGTGTTTTATTATATTCCTGCTGGTTTACTCTAATCTACAGAGAGTCAGATCTGGGTTTATTAAAGCTCTGTTTTTCCTCGTCCTGACGGACTTTAACTCTGAGCTCACACAGATCCGGTCGTGTGTGTCCCGTCCAGCTTCTTCATAGGAGAGAACGGCATTCCTCTGGAGGTCATCGCGGGCAGCGTCACGGCGGACGAGCTGAAGCGGAGGATCCACAAAGTCACAGAGGTGAATAAACACACATGTCACAACTGCAAATATTGCCATGTGCAAACATGCAGCCGCTCATGATGGTGAGAAACCTGAAAGACTTGAACACGGTGAAGATTTGTCTGTTAGTTTGACCATCATATGTGACCCTGGACCACAAAACCATCATAAGGGTACATTTTTGAGGTTTATATGAATAAATAAGCTTTCCATTGATGTATGATTTGTTAGGATGGGACAATATTTGGCTGAACTATTTGAAAATCTGCAAAAAAATCTAAATATTGAGGAAAATCTCCTTTAAAGTTGTCCAAATGAAGTCCTTAGCAATGCATATTACTACTAATAAAACATTTTTTATATATTTACGGTAGGAAATTGACTAAATATCTTCATGGAACATGATCTTAACTTCATATTAGGGGTGTGACGAGACCCTTATCTCACGAGAACGATTTTTACATAGTATTTTAAAGAAATCATCAGCAATTGAAATATAAGTCTGACACTTCTGCTGCGCAACGAATCCTCCTAGTCCACAAACACGTAACACACGCTCAATGCAAGCTCTTCACTAACAACATTATTGCTGTTACAGGGCTTGAATTTCGCCGTGGGATTGCGCATATTGCGCATAATTTTACTCATTCCCTTAGATTTTGTGCTCACACCCTAAGTGCGCGCACATAAAGCTGCTTCTCAGGACTAAACTGAGCTCTTGTTCACTGCTTATTGCACTTAAACAGTCAAACACACACACAATAATGGCGAGTATTCACGTAAACACAGTCAGTTCTGTTATAAGTGAACATAAACAGATGAGAGAGCGCATGTGTATCAGTGTAATGGATCCGTGCGTCAGCTCTTAAAGTGACAGCAGCCTAATAAACCAAATTATGAGATTGTATAAAAAATATATATGGCAGTTTTTCCCCATTGTATGGATGTGGCCAGTGAAAATGCTGAGTGGCTAGTAACTTTGGAAAACCACGACGCATATTGTACTGATAGATATCTATGGTTGTACCGCCTGCTATTTACTTTCATAATGGTTTTAAAAATAAATGTTACTTTGCATAATCTTTATAATACATTCCTGCAAAAATGCCAGAACATTGAGGCAAAACATGAGGATCATTGTGTTTTAGACCAAACATGGAAAGGCAGTTGAGTGAGATTTTTTTGCTAATAAAATAATCGTGCCAGAAGAATAGCTTGAGGAATTTATTACACCTGGTTTTTACACCTGGAGTGAAACGTCGTCTTAAAGGAGACTAAATGTAGGGCGGGGCTTGATTTTTTTTTTCCAGTGGGGAATTGATTGGATGGCTATGGATTCAAGATGACAAGGAACATGAATTTAAATGGATATATAATTTATAATAAACACTGCAATATTGCATAACATTTTTTAAAATTTTCCATTTTGATTTCATGGTGACTTTAATGTAGCCTCAGGGGCCGGTTGCATAAACCGTTGAGACTAGTCTTACAAGTTAATCAATATTTTTTTTAAATCAGTTACATAAAAACATAGACTGGCCTAATTTGATACGAAAAGTAAGACTGAATGCCACTTGCCTAACTGCTAGTGGCTCATACTAGATCTTAAGACACTGTCTTAACATTATGGCTTAGTTTATGCAACTGGCCCCAGATTTCTGTCATGTTAGACACACACATGCTAACAAACCCTTCTGTACAGATGCACACAGAGCAGATTGAAGGCACAGAGATGGACACAGAGGGACCCAATCAGATGACCACACCGCCCAACACTCTGAATGTCACTTCCTCCAACTCTGCCACATCTAAAGGTGACGCTCCTCTGATTGGCTGGATGACAGTTTGCTCACATCTGTTTTCTTCAGCTGTGTTTCAGACATGCACTGATGATTTAGGACGGAGATTTGCATGTTTCGGTTTCATTGCTGTTTTCGTTGAGCGCTGGTCTGATCCTTCTGTTCCCCCAGAATCTCTGTCTGTGCCAATGGAGGAAGAGGGAGCGTCAGGTTATGTGACTCCAGGTGAAGATAAAAGCCTGACTTCAGAAGACGCGTCTCATCCAGACGAGCCCTTAGATGCCAGAGTGGAGAGGTGAGTGAAGCGTCAGTCAGAGAAATGCGTCTTCTGTAGAAACGTCAGCATGAATTCAGCTTATTCTGGACTAGTTAGACCGCGAGAGCCGGTCTGATGTACATGTGAAGCGGACCGTCACAGTTCAGTGTGTTTGTATGCCATTATGGGAGGGATTGTGTGAAATAGATTAACCCGCATGTTGTGCTCTGATCAAGTTTCTTTTTACTGAAAATGCTACCCTTAAAGACAGAGACGGCTGCCCATGGCTAAAATTACTAATGTTCTTAAATGTTTAATAACTTTTAAACACGCTAATCCAATCTGTATGCTTTAAAAAGTCTCATAAAGAGGCCACTCCCGGCTTTTCAGTAATATTACGTTAGTGATTACATCATCAAGTTTTGATCAGCATTGATTCGTCAAAGAAACCCATGTGGTTTGTCCCTCTGAGCCAAACAGGAGCGATTGTTGATGCTTAGCCCCACCCCTGTGCCCAGATTGGTCTAAATGGTTTATATACTCAACCAATAAACTTAGGTTTTGGTCTTTTGAATCACCAATTAGCATGTTTCAGTGGAAATTTGAACAAACACAAAGTGGAAGTAAACGGTTCATCAAAACAAACACAAAATAATAGATTTGCTTGAGAGATAAGCATAACACAAATCAAAAACAAGTATAAAACAGCAGTAAACTAGGGCTGTCAAAAGATTAATCGCATCCAAAATAAAAGTTTGTGTTTACATAATATATGTGTGTGTGTACTCTGTTAATTATTATTTATATATAAAAACACACACAAGCATAAGAAAAAAATATTATTTTTTATATATAAAACATTTATATATATATTATAGATTATATAAATGTATATACATGCAAATATTTCTTAACCCTTTACCTGTCACCCCCCTTTTTGAGCATTTCGTGAAAATGCACTACCCAAACTTAAATGGTTGTAATTCATGAACCCTTTGGACTAAAGACTTATGGTTGGTCTCTTTTAAAAGAAGACACTTGGCAGATTATTGCTGAAGTGGAAAGAAATTATAGAATTAAATTATATAAAAGTTATTGAAATTTAAGTTTATTGTTATAAAAATATAATAAAATAAATATTATTTATTTTATAAAAAAATATATAAATTAATATAGGTTTCAGCCTAAAAAAGACAGAAAGTCAAAGCCAAAATTCTAACCAAGTTGTGTTCAAAATTTTAGGTCAAAAACTCAAAAAATGAGTTTTCTGTAAGACTTTTAGCTGCATAACCTCCAGAAATCCACTAGGGGTTAGACACACGATATTGGTGATTCCTAAAGATTGATCTGGCAGATATTCTCTATATATAATATTATTTTCTGAATATTTTTGGCTAAATACTAGAATCAATGTTTATGTTATGAACTTTTAGCATGAAAATCAAAGTTTGAATGATTAAAAGTGTGGTTGTTGACTTTTTGTTACAAAGGTGAAAACACCTGTAATGATACAGATTTTTTGATGCAAACTCTTGTCACTCTTGTCATATATTAATCCATTACTCTTCCAAAATATATATTTTCTGCAAAATCATCAACAAATATGTATTCTTGAGCCTTAGACCTTTCCAATGATATATAGTTTGTCATGACTAGATTAGGATTTAATAGTAATATAGTGAAGTAAATGAAGTAAATGAAGAATGCCCGTATACGGGCAAGTGACAGTTAAGGGGTTAAATATATACATGAATGTGTGTGTATTTATATATAAATAATAATTAACAGAGTACACACACATATATTATGTAAACACAAACTTTTATTTTGGATGCGATTAATCGCGATTAATCTTTTGACAGCCCTACAGTAAACGCATGTAAAGTCACTTTTGCTTCAGTATTCTGTTATATATAAAACAATCTATTTCCTTTACTTCCTGAAGTCGTTTTGGACACTGTCAGTAAATAAAAACCACCAGTTTTTCACTGAAAATAGCCTATAATGTTGTAATAAATGGCTATAACTTGCTGAGTTATTGTTACATCCCTATTTTACTGATCTGAGCTCATGGTCTGAAGCGCAGGTGCTCTTAGGGCGTGTCTGAATCCACTTTTGCTAGTTTTAAAGACAGAAAAAAATGGTCTGCGTGCCAGGCGCATAGTCCAAAAGGGTTGTCCCTCGTCTCTTGTGTGCTGCGCGTCCCTGTGTGTGTAATAATACACACCGCCTATAGGCTCATATCACCAACACACTCTTTAAATAACACACAAATACTGCACTATTGACTTTAGAGCAGGTTTGTGTTGGTCAATGGTTTTCAGTTCCTCACAAAAGCAACGCTCCAACAATGCTCCTGATCACACCTGGTGTTCAGACCAGACGCCCATGGGGGAACAGATGCGCCAGTGCATTTGAGATTTAAACAGCGTGGAGCTGGATGTGAAAATTATATCTGCATCCGGCTGAAACTAGTAGAAAACACTTGCGTCGCGCCTGGTATCGCATTGACCCGAGTGTATGACAGGGCCCAAAATTTAACCGGGAAGCCTAGAAGCCATTCAAGAATAAAACGTATCTATGGAAAAAAATCGAGACTTCAGGAGGTTCTGTTTGAGTTCACAGTAGGGCTGTACGATTAATCGAAAAATAACCGAAACCGACATTCAGAACCTCTAACCGACATATTTTTCCCATGTCGGTTATTTCGGTTTTCACGTGACTCCGCCCCGTCAGTCACATCAAGTGCAGTTTGCAGGCACACACAGAGATGCAGGAGCAGTTATCTGTGTTTATAGATGCCCAGAATCACTATAGTAACTGCATGTTTTACACAGGTCAGTTAATTGCCGTTCTTATTAGGGCTGTGCAATTAATCGAATTTCGATTTCGATTTCGATTTTGCCTCCCAACGATCACCAAAATAGTACAATCGAGAAAAAACGATTATTTTGCCTTGCGTTCTGAATGAAACGCGCATGCGCTCATCCGCCCCTCCCGAAGCCACAAATCTCTCTCAGTTCGGGAATCTCGTGTGCATATCATCCGCTGGAATTTAAAAACTCTGCGCGAGTAAAGATGGCAGAAGGAGGGCAGTTACAGCAGCGTTTGGTGAGCAAAATAGGCAAAACCAACTCCGTTGTCTGGGAACAGTTTGGCTTCGAGGAATCAGACGACGAGCAGAAACATGCTAAGATTTGCTACATGGTAGTGGCTGCAACGCAAGGGAACATCACGAATTTGTTTAACCACTTGAAAATTAAACAGAGTGACCTATGACAATCTAATAAAGAAACAAAAACTGACGAGAGCAGGGGTGCCGTGTAAACGTCCTTTTTCCCCTCATATTTTTCAAATAATTCTCTCTTTGTAAACTTTGTTCAATGCATGCGAGTGCTGCCGTATGTTCGAATATGACCAGTCGTTTTCACCGTCATCACTCGGGTTTAGTGCCAGAAGACGCGAATGAGAAGCCGCGCGCACTGTGAGAAAATGTGTCTCAGTGCGCTCATCCGAGAGCGCGCACACGTCTCACAGCGCGCAAATATTGAGTTCTCTTTCAAGTCTTGCTCTTGAACGGACAAACTCATACAAAACGTATGTCAACATGTCCATCTTGATGAGTATCCTAGCAGACATAGTCTGAATATGCCTTAAGTGAACTTTATACAGTCGATAAAGACGACGCATATCCGATCCGGATTGAATAGCTTTTGTAAGTTTAATAGGATTCATCTTTAATTTATGCACTCAAATATGCAATGTTATTTTACATTTGAGACATTTCTGTACCTGAAAACTAAGGTTAGACGTACCTGAAAAGCATATCTAGCCGAACCATATTGTTGATCTTATTTATTTGTGATTATCATTTTTACATGAATACTTTTATACTTTGATTTGAATATATGTTATATTATTTATTTTAATAGTTCAAAAAGTACAACAAATGTTACAATTTCAATTGAATTGTTGAAAGGTGTATTTTTAATAAATACAACACATTCCCAAAGTCATGTGAAATAATCGTGTTACATAATCGTGATTTCAATATTGACCAAAATAATCGTGATTATGATTTTTTCCATAATCGAGCAGCCCTAGTTCTTATAGCCTATACGCGCTGCCACCGACACACACACACACACACACAGAGAGAGACGGCACGCGCAAGCCCCGAAGCCAGATCGCTTTCACTTTCGTCCTCATAAAGTTTGTCAAGTAAATGCGTTTAAAGGCTTGCCAGTTTCACCATTTAAAGCGATTGTGCACTATTCAAGTAGCCTGGATGCCAGCCGAATTTAGCCCCGCCCACAATTTTTTTTGCTCCGGCAATTCGGTCTAGACTCGCTCCATAGAGCAGTAATTATGCCCGAACAGAAACTGTTCGGACCAATGAAATTGTCAGGGCGGGCTTTAGACGATGATGGACAGATGATCAACAGTAGCGTAATCATCCACGTCATCGAAGGCTCTTGGGTTGAATTTGCTCTTATCCTAAACGGAGAACTTGTTCGTATATGCATTCACCTTCACTATTTCTCTCAGAAACGATGATCGTGTTGGTAAGTACTCTGTGTATCCTTACATTATTTTATTACTGGCAAAGATTGTTTACACTCATGTTTTTCTTGTAACGTTACTTAATCCAGCGTGCGTGCAGACAGGGTTTCCAAGTGTTTTTGCAATGTCGCGCACAATTGCTACTCAAAACTATAGCCCAAAACAATAACTTTCCGTAGGGTTCTCCGGAAAAAAATGGCGTTTGGTTGGCAAAATATGTTATTTTGGCAAGGTTGCCTGCTAAAATTCGCATTCCTGGGTTTATATAATCACATAATTGGGGTCGCTTCAACCCGCGGACATGGAGAAAAACACGGACTTGGTAACAGTGCAGTTGAGTTCTGTTGACATTTGACAACTAATGTTACGCGTCGCTCCGTTGCTCTGATTGGTTGTAGGTCTATCCAATTGAGGTCTTTCCTGGCTCGGTTGAAACACGCCCCATAATCAAAGCTCAATGGAGCGGTACCAGACTCATATTCTGACTAGAATTGAGTATGGCCACGCCAGGCTACTATTCAAGAACAACAATACGGAAAACTTCTCCGTTCAGTGCTTAGCTTCTTTCTGTGACACAGAGCCGTGTCGCGTCTCTGAAAACTAGGCAGACTTCTTTCACCTGCGTCCTTACAAAGCTTTTTCATTGTGTGTGTTTTAAGCCATGCCAGTATGAACATTAAAGCGAGTTTAGACCATCAGATGTGTATTATGTTGAACTAATGCCTGATATATTGTGACAAACACTTTTTAATTAGAAAAAAAAATTCCACCTTTAATAGTAGAAAATATTTACAATAGGCCTACAAACCTTATCAGGAACTTACTCAAAAACCTTATGAGGGCAAAAAAAAAGAGCAAAATAATCGTTCATTAATCGTAATCGAGGTAAAATGTTCAATTAATCGAGGTTTTTATTTTTGGTCAAATTGTTACAGCCCTAGTTCACAGTAAAAAAAACAAAACATCTATTCGTCCATTCGCAGACAAAATAATGTAAAACTTTTTCTTGTTACACTTGTGGTGTTCCTGGTCAAAAAATACCGGCTTAGAAATCTCTCCTTATGCTTTGTTATTGCCAAATATTTGATTCAATATTTTTTTGTCAACTTGTTTTCTTTCAATTAGCACCGGGTTTTCCCTTTCATTTTTATCGTAGGCCTCATTGATCTGAGCTTCTGCACCCCGGTTTAGTTTTTTTGTTGTTGAGGTGAATAAGCTTGTGTGGTCTTTTTTCACTCAAAAACTGAGGTGCATAAGCTCAGATCAATTCATAGTTCTGCCTCCTGGTGTAGACCAATCCATAGGACTGTAGAGCAGGCCTGTCAATGTTCCATCTCAAAAGAAGAAAAGCAAAAATATGTGAACAAAATACAAGTTTTGGGCACTTGTGATCCATATAAGCACCTGCTGCAGTATTTCAGTCACTAAAAACAGCAGCACGATCTAAAACGCTTAACGTGAAAAACACTTAATGTACTAAAACACTGACATTAAAAGATCAAATTGAGTATACAGCTCATTGATGATGCATACAAGATACAGGCGAGGAGATGAGCCCAGAATATGAACTGAAGTGGCGAAGCGATTTCTTTATAAGAAATGTGTTTTAATCTGTTTTCATTCATTTTCTTATGTAGGTTAACGAAGAAGCTGGAGGAAAGACGTGAGCAGAAGAAGAAAGCAGAAGAAGAGGTAAATCTCTCTTTAACACACGGCCATTGAATGTTGAATGACGCGAGTGACGCCACGTCTGTGAATTTTCCTCTCGCATGGGCAGAATGAGCTGAAGAAGGAGGTGGAGCGGCGTAAGATGGGGAAGGAGATACTGGACTACAAGAAGAAGCAGGAGGACGATAAAACCAAACGCCTCCTGGAGGAGAGGAATCGAGAGAAGGCGGAGGAGAAGGCGGCCAGAGAACGAGTCAAGCAGCAGATCGCTCTGGTATCACGTCAGATTGTGCCCGTTCCATTCACAAGCTTGCGATTGATTCATTTGGATATATATCAGGACAGTACATGTCAATTATTCTCAAGGAAAAACAAACTTGTTCAAATTAACTGAGTTGTATTCGAACATTTAAATTGCACGTAATGCAGTTTTTAATAGTAAATATTGCTGCAAGCAGAAATTAAGCCTGGGAGCATCAGACCAACTGCAACAATGAGCAATTAAAGACATATTAACATGATTTCAGGCAAAATGGCTGAAGAATCATAAATTCAAACACTAGTAATGCGATTTAATGGTTTATCACTTTTGACCAATAGGCGGCGCTGTTATGAAATTGATGTGGTGTGGTCAGAGTGAGGTGGCGATGACACATGCAAAGTTTGGCGTCAATATGCCAAAGCATTGCAGAGATTCAGCCTCAGAGTCGCTTTGGCATCTTGCCATCATATTTGTTGATGCGGATAATGAAAATGGTTTCGTCTATTGACACGAAATCCAAAACTTTTTTTGCCGGCATGGTCAAATTCGATTTAAAAACCTTCTTTTTCAAAAATGAAAACCGAGCATGAACCGAGAATCTAATCCATAACAATAGGCTAATTCAAGCAAAAGTCAAAATTTCATTATAGCTTTGACCACAAGGTGGCGCTGCCTGGAAACTTTGAGTAACATTAGGGTATGGTGTCTAGACACATAACGAGCTTTGTAACGATACGTCAATGCATTCGTAAAAATATAGCATTTAATGACAAAATTCAAAACGGCCAAAATAGATATTTGGATATAATTGTGTATCGTTCATAGACGGTAAAAGAAATGGACACAGCGACCCCATAGGCTTGTGACGCAATCGTTAGCCAATTTTTTACAAAAACGGCTTCTATGGGGCAATAGTGTAAGCTACAAGGTAATGGAGCCTTTTAACCATTGTCGTGTTTGTTTAGAAATAAACAATGGACAAATGGAGTCTTTAAACGCCTCAGATGTAAAGTTATTCGCTGTCAAAGTGACGCCAAAATGAATGGGAGTCAATGGGATGCTAACAGCAGGTGATGGCTTGGTTAGCAATGGCTGTCCCTATGGAAGGTACGCTTTCCGGGGGCTGGATTACCCTCTTGGTATCGTTGGACTCGTCATGTTGCACCTTATCAAAAGAGACCAGTTTTGTGTTTTTTGGCCAAACCGTTCAGAAGATTTGCGCACAAACAGCAATTTTTCATAACTCCTGACCACTAGGTGGCACTGCACCGAAACTGTGCAGGTCACCTCAGGTCATGGCTGTCATAACACGCACCAAGGCTGAATCCAAAATCGCCCCCTATACCCTTAAATAGGGCACTATTTGAGGGAACAGCCATTTGTAGTGGTGTCCGAAACCATAGTGCACGTTATTGAGTGCACTCATTCAATCCCACATTGCACCGCAATAACAAGTGTAGAGCCGATGTACACACAACGGCTGTCCGAATTCACGCACTCGTTTTCATTCACTCCATCAAATGAACTATATTAGTGGACTAACATGGTGAATAGTGAATGAGGGTAAGTTTGGTCAGAATATGCTAAAGCGTTGTGGAGATGTAGCCTCACGTTCATTTTGGCGTGATCTTCGTTGAATTCGTACGAAGTTATTCGAGAACGGTTTGACCAATCAACTTAAATTCCATAACTATTTGTCGGCATGGTCTGATGATGATCTGGGTAAATTTTCGTGAAAATCGGAGGAGTTTGAAAAAGTTTTTTTTTTTTTTTGAAAATTCAAAATGGCGGAAACATTTTCATGATGGACTACAGGGTGCAATCGAATCTGATTGTATCTACTCCAATTGTTTTTTTGAAATATAAACATTTCATGTTGGATTTATTCAAACAAACATAAAGCATTACAGAACAGGTTTAGTAAAAATATAATGAATGTATAATATAGTGCATATATTTATCAAAATGCTCCTCTAGAGCTATGTTTTCTAGCTATTTATGGACATTGAACGGCTTTTCTGAGGTAAATGTAACGTTTCGTAACATGTTGTTCTTAAGCCGTTATAGTCACATTGTACTGTATCTTTCAACAGCTGCTGATGTTCATTCATGTTTGTTTTGTGCTGTAACTAGTAGTAAAGAGGAAGAGAGGATCAGTTCACGGCGATCTGTCACGCAACATTAAAGAGCCACTAAAGCAAAAATGTCGTAATAAAACAACTAATTTGAAAGCTCATATCAAAAGAAACAAAGCTTTTGGTTCACGCATTTCAGACTAAAAGATCCATTCTTGTGCTCGGTTCATCAAAATGAGAGAATGCTGTTGATCGCCCTGTGCTACACACACACATCATCACACACTCTTTGCTCCACAGGACCGTGCAGACAGAGCGGCCCGCTACGCTCAGAACCAGCAGGACGCAGAGGCTAACAGACTAGCAGCGCTGCAAGCCAGAGCCGCTGAACACGAGGCCAAGAGAGACGCCACACAGCGAGAGAGAAGGTAACTCTGAAAAAATCAGATTTCAAAATATTTTATTGGTTTATTTAAAGGAATTCAATTATTAAAGGGATTTAAGGAAATAAAGATGGTAAAAGTTCTAGTTCTATTGTAGTCAGGAAGCAAAACGTTTAAAAAAAAAAAAATGCACACATTCACTCTTATTTTCGTCTGCCTAATATGTAAAAATGCAAAACCTTTCTTGTCACGTCAAATTCACTTATGATTTCAATTCAATTCAAAACGGTGAAATTTCATTAAAAATATCAAGTAGTAGCATCACTTAATATTACCGTCGGTCGTTTTTATCGCAAAACAGTTGTCAAATATTTAAATGTTGAGCTACTTACATCTTCCGACGCACTCTTTCACTGCTATAACTAATGCTGCGTTCACACCAAACGCGAATAGAGTGTCAAAATCGTGGCTACCGCGCATCTAGTTGGACGCTTGTACATTTTGAATCCATTAGCGTGTCCACAGTTATTTGGACGCGCGTATAAATCGAGCGTTTGAAGCAAAATAGACGCGCGTTCAAGGCGCTCCAGGAGAAATATGTCATAAAACACCACTCTTTTTCATTAAAAATATATAGTAAACATTAATAGTCACACAAATGTGGTCCAGGCAACTCCTACATTATCTTCACTGCATGTATATTTAAATATCCTTAAAAAAAATAAAGTTATGAAACTTCTCTTTGCCCTCAGTCTAAACGATTTGGCAGACAACAAATTATAGATTCATGAGAGCAAAGCTCGGCCGTTAGATCCACACAAGACGAGCCACTACAGGCCATCAGAGCAGCGGCAGACGCCAGAAGAACTGGCCGAGGAAAGGCTGCTCTCGCCGGGGTTAATGAGCGCTGAGCGCCTGCTCATCCACTGGATCTCACAACTGGATCCACTGGATCATTTTTTGAATAGACGCTCTCTTTATAAATAAAGCACAGATTTGAGATTTAAACAACTACATTCTCACCTGAAAAAGTCTTAAAACTACATTTTGTGACACAAAAGTAGTATGTTAAAATTATGCAGGGTTTCTCATCACGTCACTTTACCACGTGACAGCAGCGAGCAGGCTCCTGATTGGTTAACGCGGCGCAAATTGACGCCAAAGTTCAGATTTTTCAACTTGGGCGTCAGACATGAATTCGCTTCAAATGCGTGAATGCACAAAAATCACCACTTGCGCGTATCGCGCAAGATGCTTAATTTGCGTCAATGAGGCGGAATTGCGCCGCGCGAAACGCGTGTATCGCGCCACAGGACCTCCAGACGCGCGTCAACGCGCCTTTCCATTGACTTAACATGGAAATCACTCGCTCCTGATGCTCTATTCACGTTCGGTGTGAACGCAGCATAAAGGTGTCGCGTTGGAATTCGCACTAATAGCTAAGCCCCGCCTTCTTTGATTTG
The DNA here is from genome assembly GCF_949357685.1 of Gobio gobio. Taxonomy (NCBI): domain Eukaryota; kingdom Metazoa; phylum Chordata; class Actinopteri; order Cypriniformes; family Gobionidae; genus Gobio; species Gobio gobio. The sequence goes on along the minus strand of NC_137103.1, from coordinate 54,824,187 downwards.
ATTGGCCATCTCACTCATTCTGACAGTGATGAGCGTTGTGATGCTGCGTTCACACCGAACGTGAATAGAGCGTCAGGAGCGAGTGATTTCCATGTTAAGTCAATGTAAAGACGTGTTGACGCGCTTCTGGAGGTCCTGCGGCTCGATGGACTCAATTCCGCCTCATTTGCGCGTCCAGTTCGCACAGAAGAGGCCAATTGAGTGTCTTGCGTTTTATTTGTTTTTTTATTTGATTTTATTCACCGGAAGTCATGGCGCGGGGACGGCTGATGCAGAGCCATAGAAAAAAATGAAAAACATTTTTAAATATGGATATTTTTCTTTCACAAACGCATCGATTCGCTTCAGAAGGCCTTTATTAACACCCCGGAGCCGCGTGGAGCAGTTATATGACGGACAGATGCACTTTTTATGGACTTCAAAAACAGAGCAACTATTACTGCCATTATAACGCTTGGATTAGCCAGGACATTTTGAATATAACTCAGATTGTATTCGTCTGATAGAAGAATGTCATACACACCTCGGCTAGGATGACTTGAGGGAGAGTAAATCATGGTGTGTGTGTGTGTGTGTGTGTGTGTGTGTGTGTGTGTGTGTGTGTGTGTGTGTGTGTGTGTGTTTTGATGATGTTTTCTCTCTGGTTGTCAGTGCGGTCGCCAGGATTCAGTTCCGTCTGCCTGATGGCTCGTCCTTCACGAACCAGTTTCCCTCAGAGACGCGTCTGCAGGAAGCTCGACAGTTCGCCGTTCAGGTCAGTCGTGGGTTCAGTGATGACCTCACTCAATGTAGTTTTGAGTGTCATGTGACTCTGATGATTGACAGGGTTTCAAGTGCTCTGATTTGCTCTCTTCTTCTCATTTCCTGCCAGAAGTATTTTCATTTACATTACATTTATTTATTTAACAGATGTTTTTATCCAAAGCCAGTATTTTTCCTCCATTGAGATGTTTTTTACTACTTTAAAACATTACAACCTGAAAAGTACATTTGATCATTTGATGCTTATTGTACTTTGGCTCTGGATTGAACTCTCGTCCCATAATTCATTGTGAATGGCGTAATCAGAAACAACGGTGAAATGTGAAACTAGTGACGATCAGTGTAAGGTATAGCAGAGTCAGATTTGTGTGTGGTGTTAAGCTGGTGTTGTGTAACGCTCATGACTCTTGTGTGTGTTCTGCAGGAGGTTTGGAACAGATACGGTCAGTTCTCACTGGCCACCATGTTTCCCAGAAGAGAGTTCACAACTGAAGATCTGGAGAAATCTCTGCTGGAGCTGGAGCTCGCGCCCAGTGCCTCCATCGTCCTGCTGCCTGTGAGATACACACACACACACACACACTCTCACTCTCTCTCTCTCTTTCTCTCTCTCTCTCTCACACACAATCTCTCACGTCTGGTTCACTATCTTTGTGGGGACTCCATAGACGTGTTTAGAAAACATTACGTTTTCAGGGATAGAAAAACTTGAACTCTCACACCCACACACACAAAAACGTACTCACAAACACACACACATAAACACACTCACAAACCCACACACACACACATATAAACACACTCACAAACGTACTCACAAAAACACACACCCACACATACAATTGCACTCAGACACTCACAAACACACACACATAAACACACTCACACACACACACACACTCACAAACACACATACAATCGCACACTCACTCACAAACACACACCCACACATACACGCATACAATCACACTCACACACACTCCCAAACACACACACCCACACATACACGTATACAATCGCACTCAGACACTCACAAACGCACACACATATACAATCGCACACTCATAAACACTCTCACAAACACACACACCACATACACGCATACAATCTCACACACACACACACACTCTCAACCACACACTCACAAACACACATACCCACACATACACGTATATAATTGCACTCACTCACAAACACACACATATATACAATTGCACACTCACACACTCACAAACACACACACCACATACACGCATACAATCTCACTCTCACGCACTCACACACATACTCTCACACAATCTCACACTCTCACACACACTCTCACACATACTCACACACACTTTCACACACACACACTCACAAACACACGCATACAGTTGCACTCATAAACACACACACAAACGCATACAGTCACATTCTTACACACTCACACACACACAATCACAAACACATATACACGCATACAATCACACACTCATAAACACTCACACACACTCACAAACACACATACACGCATACAATCGCACACTCATAAACACTCACACACACACACACACACACACACACTCACAAACACACACAAACACACATACACGCATACAATCACACACTCATGAACACTCACAAACACACATAACACACATACAATCACACACTCATAAACACTCACACACACACACACACTCACAAACATGCATACACGCATACAATCGCACATTACTAAACACTCACACTCACATACACACATACAATCTCACACTCATAAACACACACACACATACACGCATACAATCACACTCTCACACACACACTCACAAACACACACACACACACGTATACAATCGCACACTCATAAACACTCTCACACACTCACAAACACACACACCACATACACAAATCCAATCTCACTCTCACGCACTCACACACGCACTCTCACACACTCTCACTCACACACACACACACTCACAAACGCATGCACCCACACATACACGCATACAATTGCACTCATAAACACACTCGCAAACACACACATGCATACAGTCACACTCTTACACACACTCTCACAAACACACATACACGCATTCAATCGCACACTCATAAACACTCACACACACACTTTTGCTTTTTCTGACCCCACTGGTGATATCCACTCCTTTTCAGCGTCAACTTCTCACTGCGTGTCTTTAGTAAATCCTGTCAGTAGATTTTAACGCCTCAAGAGCTGTTATTAAATCTGGCCAATCATATCTTCAGTCATCTCTAGTAAACGTGTGTTTTATTTAATAATGTTTAGATATTTGTGCTGGAAAACAAGACTGAGTGAGGGTCTGTTTCAGTGCTTCAGGCTTTTCTGCTACTCGGGGGTTTTATTTTGTGAATGAAACGGTCTCCATCTCACAGCTCAAATATCTGATGGTTTAGTCACATGACACGAATGCTGTTCTGTGATTGGTCCCCGCAGCAGTCCAGCCGGCCGTCCAACTCTGTGGTGAGCTCATCTGCTGGAGGAGGCGTCTGGGCCATGCTGGGCTCGCTGCTCTACCCGCTGCTGGCCGTCTGGAGGTTCATCAGCGGGTTCCTGTTCAGCTCCACACCTCCACCCGCAGCCGCACAGAACCAGCACACCGCCAACACACACGGGTCCGGCTCCGCCTCCGCCTCCAGCGCAGAACCAAAGAGGTGCGTCTGTGTGAGGGATCATGAGTCCAGGCTCTGTCTGTATTGTGTGTCCGTGAGAGGAACTTCTACTCTGTTTTCCCCTCCAGAGATTCAGTTCGTAAGAGGGTTCTTGAGAAGAGGCCTGAGGACTTCAAGAAAGACGGGAAAATATACCGGCTAAGGACTCAAGAAGACAGCGAGGACGACAACAACACCTGGAACGGCAACTCCACGCAGCAGATGTAGCGCGCCGGTCCCAAGCGCTTGATTTGAGTGTGTGTTCAGTCTTAACGGTGGGTTTTATCATTTAGGGCTGTGGTTTCCATCCCTCCCGTCCCTCCCGCTCCAATCCCGCATGGGTAAATCCAGTCAGGTTAGCCTAATTCGCTTCTGCGCGCCGACTACTTTAACCGGGCGACTCCAGGCTGGCTTGAAGGACGAGGGTTGGTTTAATACGGTAACCTGTGAACACTCGAGGGCTCTGTGGCGTTTTCTACGACGGGTTTGACCCCCACAGCATCATAAAATGCCTCGGCGATAGAATGTCTTTCTACTAGTTCAGCACAGATGCTACTTGATCCTTTAACCGTAGAATAAAATGTTTTTCAATGAAACGCTTCGACTGAAGTCATTCTTTTGATTTGTGTTGTGGTTTAATCCTCTACACTGTAAAAAATATGATATGATCATTAAGTTATGTTTTTACATTGCTTTAACTTATCAAAATACAAGTCGGTTTAATGTAATTTAAGGTGGAATAACTTTTTTTTTTTTACAGTGTAGAACCGTCTTAATTCATTAATGTGTAAATGTAGGACAGCTCAAATTTGATCGATTACGTAACAATAATTTGCAGTTACTAATATCTGTTGTACTCCGTGTGATCATGTTTTGTAATTCATATTAAAGATAAACATATTTTGAGTTCTCATTGCTTTCACTGTATCATCAGTTTCTGTGTGTGTCCAGTTACGACGCATTGGAAATCACACACATGTTTATTTTTCCTCAAAGGTTTCAGAGTAAATCAATGTTTCATACACTCAGAATGATTCAAACACTGCAGAATGGGCTGTCGATGTAATGCGTCATCTTAAGAGTGATTTATTATAGCAAAAAGTGATGATCATACTGTAGTAACAAGTGTTAGAAACATCCGGACACGAGAACGTGGTCAGAGGTCAGTGATCATCTGATGGCCAGATATATTCATATATTCATAACACTTTATAACATTGTTCCGTTTGTTAACATGAACTAACAATGAAAAACACTTTTACAGCAGTTTAAAATGTTATTTATTAATACATTATTCAAATTAGGGATGCACCGATATGAACATTTGGGCCGAGATAATTCTTCATATTTGAAAGCCGATAACCGATATGTTGGCCGATAAATATGAATCAAAATTTGTATATAATTTTTGATTTTATGTAATTGAGATCATTTTTATAGGGATGCATCAATATGAAAATGTTGGCTTATACCGATAATTCTTTATATTTTAAAGCTGATATATTGGCCGATAAATCTGAATACATTTTTTTGATTTTGTAGCATTTTTAGATGCTTTTTATAGGGATGCATCAATATCAAATTTTGACCGATATATTGGCCAATAAATCAAGATTTTTATATAATGTTTGATTTTATAACATTTTGAGATCCCTTTTATAGGGATGTATCAATATGAACATTTTGTCCGAAACTGATATTTGAAAGCCGATAACCGATATATTGGCCAATAAATCTAAATCCAAATTTTTATATAGTCTTTGATTTTATATAATTGAGATCCCTTTTATTGGGATGTATCAATATGAACATTTTGCCCAATACTGATAATTCTTTATATTTGAAAGCTGGTAAATGATATATTGGCCGATAAATCTCAATCTAATTTTTTTTTTTTTAAATGCTTTTTATAGGGATGCATCAATATCAAATTTTGGCCGATACCAATAACTGATAATTCTTTATATTTAAAACCCGATAACCAATATAATTGGCCGATAAATTTGAATCTAAATTTATATATAATTTTTGATTTTATATAATTTTGAGATGCTTTTTATCGGGATGCATCAATATGAAAATTTTCGCACATATTGATAACCGATAATTCTTTATATTTGAAAGCCGATAACAATATATTGGCTGATTAAATCGGAATCTAAATTTTTATATAATTTTGAGATGCTTTTAATAGGGATGCATCAATATCAAAATTTGTGCCGATACCAATACCGATAACTGATCTTTTTTATTTTTATTTAAAAGCTGATGACCGATATATTGGCCAATAAATCTAAATCCAAATTTTTAGATGCTTTTTATAGGGATGCATCAATATGAACATTTTGGCACATATGGATAACCAATAACTCTTAATATTTGAAAGCCGATAACGATATATTGGCCGATTCAAACAATCAAAAATGTTTGATTTTATATCATTTTAAGATCCTTTTTATAGGGATGCATCAATATCAAAATGTCGGCACATACGCATAACCAATAATTCTTTATATCTGAAAGCCGATAACCGATCATTTGTAGATGTTTAAAGTGATGTTTTACATAAATTGTACAATTCCGCAAGCGATTAATTGAATTAAATATAGCTAGTTTTGCTTATCCACCATTAAGATACATTACATTTTCTCCCGGGTCTCTAGAAAACACTAGCATCACAGTTGCTGTGCATTGATAGCTCAGGCAGTGTACTAACCTACTATTCTCCTACTATACTAACTACTTCTCATGATGGAGTTCTACAGGAGGCCATGAGCTTCATGCAACTTCTCTAATCTATAACCCACTATCCTACTGTATCATTTTTAGATGCTTTTTATAGTGATGCGTCAAGATTTTGGCTGATACAGATAATTCTTTATATTTGAAAGCCGATAACCGATATATTGGCTATAATTGTTATAATTTTAGAGAGCCTGATTACAAAAACAAAAGTCTCATAAGCCATGTCCTCCTAAGCACACAATTATAATGTTCTCATCATAATGTTATGTAGTCTATATGACAGACATGTGCTGCACATGTTGCTCTGAACTGCAATTCAAACCCATTATGGTGAACTGTGCACATCTTAAGTGTCTCAGCTGAAGGAAATAACACATCATTTATCGGCTTTAATATATCGGCCAAGTATTCTTATAAGACCGATATGGTGGCTGATATATATCGTGCAACCCTAATTAAAATCACAAGTGGTATTTGTTCACTGCAAAAAATGCTTTTCTTACTTAGTATTTTTGTCTTGTTTTCAGTCCAAATATCTAAAAAATCTTACATTAAGAAGCATTTACTAGACAAGCAGAAGTTTTTGTCTTGTTTTGGGGGAAAATAACTCAAAATTAACTGAGTTTTTGCTTAAAATAAGCAAAATAATCTGCCAATGGGGTAAACAAAATAATCTTGTTTTTTGTTTGAATTAAGATTTTTTTTGTTTACCCCATTGGCAGATTATTTTGCTAATTTTAAGCAAAAACTCCCTTAATTTTGAGTTCTTTCCCCCCAAAACAAGACAATAATTTTTATTTGGCTAGTAAATGCTTCTTGTTTTGAGAATTTTTAGATATTTGGACTGAAAACAAGACAAAAATACTGAGTAAGAAAAGCATTTTTTGCTCACAGCTGATTGGTCCAATTTCAGTTTGAGATCTCTTATCCAGAACCTGGAGCAGGTTAGCCGTGGAGCGTAAGTTACAATGGAGATGAACACTGCTAAAAGCCAAACCACTTTAATGGTACCTAAAACCCAGGATTGGCACAAACTAAGCTTAAACATATCTGGCTAGCCAGCTAAACCGGCTTCATGGTATAGGCCCCAGGTATTGCTCATTGTTAGTTCATGCTAGTTAACAAACATGGCCTTTATTGTAAAGTGTTCCCAATTAATTTAGCGATTGTTCTTTGTTTTGTGTGTTTGCTGACAGACAGCACTACTGATAAAGCTGCGTCTGAAAGCATTTTTTCATGTGTTGGAGTCCTCTAGATCCCCCCATTTGTCCGTCCGTCCGTCCACACAGAGTTTGTAAACGTGATCATGTGCTTGTCAGATTGAGATCAGGATGTAGATTTGAAGGTGATGAGGTACTCCGGATACGCTCCGGCGTCACAGAACACCACGAAGATGAAGGGGTTCTTCAGGCTGTCCACAGCGCAGTCGTGCAGGCCGGCCCGCGGGTCAGCGGGGTCCATGGGGTCCGGCTCCTTCATTCCCTGCCTGCTCTGACACAGGGAGCCCGTCACCACTCGGGCTCTGTAGATGTACTTCAGCCCCTGGGGGTCTGGGTTGGAATACTGATCCTGGCAGGAGTACCAGGCCTCTTTAGCGAAGTACGTGCCATCGCCATGAACAACCGCTTGAAACGAAACACATGTCAGAGGTCAGTATTGAGAAGAAGCTGGGACTTCTTTACGGAAGCTCCTTTCCACCATTGGGACTTTTACATTCTGGCCGATACTGATAATTCTTTATATTTAAAACCCGATAACCAATATAATTGGCCGATAAATTTGAATCTAAATTTATATATAATTTTTGATTTTATAGGGATGTATCAATATGAAAATTTTGGCCGAAACTGATATTTGAAAGCCGATAACCGATATATTGGCCGATAAATCTGAATCAAAATTTTTTTTTTTAAATGCTTTTTATAGGGATGCATCAATATGAACATTTTGGCACACTCAACAATAACTCTTTATATTTGAAAGCCGATAACGATATATTGGCTGATTTAAATCTAAATCCAAATTTTTCATAAAATGTTTGATTTTATATCATTTTAAGATCCTTTTTATAGGGATGCATCAATATCAAAATGTCGGCACATACGCATAACCAATAATTCTTTATATTTGAAAGCCGATAACTGATCATTTGTAGATGTTTAAAGTGATGTTTTACATAAATTGTACAATTCCGTAAGCGATTAATTGAATTAAATATAGCTAGTTTTGAGTCAGAATTGTGAGATGCACTGCAAAAAATTATTTTCTACCTTAATATTTTTGTCAAACAAACAAATATCTGCCAATGGGGTCAGAAATAACGTTTCTGAGCTCTTTCGCTCGTGTGTGTGTGTGTGTGTGTGTGTGTGTGTGTGTGTGTGTGTGTGTGTGTGTGTGTGTGTGTGTGTGTGTGTGTGTGTGTGTGTGTGTGTGTGTGTGTGTGTGTGTGTGTGTGTGTGTGTGTGTGTGTGTGTGTGTGTGTGTGTGTGTGTGTGTGTGTGTGTGTGTGTGTGTGTGTGTGTGTGTGTGTGTGTGTGTGTGTGTGTGTGTGTGTATGTTAACGCAGCACTGTTTTATCACTGCAAAAAATGCTTTTCTTACTTAGTATTTTTGTCTTGTTTTCAGTCCAAATATCTAAAAAATCTTACATTAAGAAGCATTTACTAGACAAGCAGAAGTTTTTGTCTAATCTTTTTGTCTTTTGTATAATCTTTATTTTGCTTACCCCATTGGCAGATTATTTTGCTTATTTTAAGCAAAAACTCCCTTAATTTTGAGTTCTTTCCCCCAAAACAAGACAACAACTTTTGCTTGTCTAGTAAATGCTTCTTAATGTAAGATTTTTGTGAAATTTGGACTGAAAACAAGACAAAAATACTAAGTAAGAAAAGCATTTTTTGCAGTGATCATATTAGACACGTGAGTGTGTTAAAGTGAAGTTATAAAGCTACTCTGTGCGTTTGCTCGGCGCTACTATGAGACACTTGTTCACACTGCAGTGAGCGAGATCATATTAGCGATAAACATGCTAGCCTACTCGCAGTAAATCAACACCAGATTTACACAATCAGACTAACTGTGTTGAGCTGGAGAACAATCATTTGTTTCTGTCCATCAATGATCCAAACAGTGTCTAATAAAACACATCAGATATTAAAGCGGCTTTGGTGTTTCCATGGTTACTACTAAATAAAACCAGAAATCGAGGGTACCACAAGTGTCCTGGTTAAAATGGCTTATTTCTCTGGATTTAAACATTCTTGGGAACATTAGGGATAATGCAAGTACACAAGTCAACACAATATAAAACACTAGTGGTTTTTGGATATTTTAATCCTAAAATCTTACATATTGTGCCTCTTAAAGGAACACTCCACTATTTTTGAAAATAGGCTCTTTTTTCAGCTCTAGAGTTAAACACTTGAGTTTTACCGTTGTTTTTAATCCATTCAGCCGATCTCCGGGTCTGCACTTTTAGCATAGCTTAGCATAGATCATTGAATCTGATTAGACCGTTAGCATCTCACTCTAAAAATGACCAGAGTTTCGATATATTTCCTATTTAAAGCTTGACTCTTCTGTAGCCGTACCATGAGCGGCGCAATGACATTACACAGCGCTGTGTAATATCATTGCACAATTATCTTTGGTCATTTTTTGAGCGAGATGCTAACGGTCTAATCAGATTCAATGATCTATGCTAAGCTATGCTAAAAGTGCAGACCCGGAGATCGGCTGAATGGATTCAAAAACGGTAAAACTCAACTATTTAACTCTAGAGGAGACGGAAAATGAGCCTATTTTCAAAAATAGTGGCGTGTTCCTTAAAGTGGATTTTTCTGACTCCACTAGCAGATATTTCTTCTTGTTTTAAGCATAAAATTATTTAAGACTTAATATCTTCAGTCATTTTGCTTCTCAAGTAAATGTGTCTCAATTTAAGAAAGTTTAGATGTTTGTACTGAAAAATAAATAAAAGAAGAACATATTTTGCAATGTTAAAAACTCACAATTCTCTATATTTTTATTCCATAGTGGAAACAAACTTCGATAATTATGAGAGAGAAGAGTCTGTGTCTTTTACTTAATCAATCTTATATTTTATCCACAAGTGTAAATTTATTAAAAATGAAACTCGACATGTATCTGACTTGTGTTCCTTCTCAAAAGAAAGCTGTGTAAATCATTTCAAAAGGTGTATTATTTTCTTGCTCCCTGGCATATAATATAACATACAGTCATTCTGTATTATACTTATGTCGAAAAAAGGTAATTGCGCCTTTTTATTTCACAATTCTGACCTTTTTTCTTGCAATTGGTGATATAAACTCACAATTCTGTCAGATAAAAAGGTGTAATTACCTTTTTTATTTCTTATTCTGTGATGGAAACAAGCTCTAAAGTATTAGTGTATGTTCTGTAATAAAGAAAATCAACTTTTTTATGTGTCAGCGGTGCAAAAGTAGGCCTGAGACGTACCGTTTCTCCCACAGAAGCTTCGGTTGAAGCCGTTCTTGTTGATCTTTTGGCAAATGTCTTGGTTGGTTCCGTGATAAAGCAGGCGCTCGTTTGTCTGTTTGGGATATTTCTTATCCACGGCCTGTTTCAGCACACAGTATCTCTGCCACTGGGACTGACTCTGGATCCTGTCAATCTGACAAACCATTTCAGATGTTAATAATAAACGTGAAACCAGTCACACACTTCAAACAAATGATGTTCTTTAGTATTTCTGTCTTGTTTTCCTGTCCAAGATACATACTTAAGAATGTCTGTTTTACAGATATTTTCCCCGATATTCAAGCATTTTTCCCCATAAGTGTGTATCAGTTTTGTAATACACACTCTATTTGCCAAAAGTATTGTGCCGCCCCTCCAAATCACTGAGTTCAGGTGTTCAATCCCGTCATGGCCACAGGTGTATAACTCCAGCTCTAGGCCTGCAGACGCTTCTACACACACCAGTGAGAGAATGGGCCGCTCTCAGGAGTGTGTGTGTGTGTGTGTGTGTGTGTGTGTGTGTGTGTGTGTGTGTGTTCGCTTCTACACACACCAGTGAGAGAATGGGCCGCTCTCAGGAGTGTGTGTGTGTGTGTGTGTGTGTGTGTTCGCTTCTACACACACCAGTGAGAGAATGGGCCGCTCTCAGGAGTGTGTGTGTGTGTGTGTGTGTGTGTGTGTGTGTGTGTGTGTGTGTGTGTGTGTGTGTTCGCTTCTACACACACCAGTGAGAGAATGGGCCGCTCTCAGGAGCTCAGAGAACTCAAGCGTGGGGCCGGGATCGGTGGACACCTGTGCAGTAAGTCCAAATATTATACTAAATATTCCACGCTCAACTGTTTGTGGAAGCGATTGGGAACAACAGCAACTCAGCCACGAAGTGAAATCACAGAGCGGGGTCAGCGCATGCTGAGGGTCACAGAAGACGCCAACTTTCTGCAAGAGCTCCAGACATCTGTGGCCTTCAGATGAGCTCAAGAACAGTGTGTAGAGCTTCAGGGAATGGGTTTCCATGGCCGAGCCGCTCATCCAAGCCTTACATCACCAAGTGCAAAGCAAAAGGTGGGATGCAGTGGGGTAAAGCGCGCCACCACTGGAGACATGTTCTCTGGAGTGACCAATCACGCTTCTCTGTCCAATCCCATGGACGAGTCTGGGTTTGGCAGTTGCCAGGAGAACGGGACTTGCCTGACTGCATTGTGCCAAGTGTAAAGTTTGGTGGAGGGGGATTATGGGGTGGGGTTGTTTTTCAGGGGTTGGCCCCTTAGTTCCAGTGAAAGGAACTCTTAATGCTTCACCAAGACATTTTGGACAATTTCATGCTCCCAACTTTGTGGGAACAGTTTAGGGACGGCCCCTTCCTGTCCCAGCATGCACCAGTGCACAAAGCGTCGCTCCATAAAGACATGATGAGCCAGTTTGGTGTGGAGGAACTTGAGTCCTGACCTCGACCCGATTGAACAGCTTTGGGATGAATTAGAGCGGAGACTGAGAGCCAGGCCTTCTTCTTCTGCGCTTCTAGAAGAATCCCCATAAACACACTCCTAAACCTTGAGGAAAGCCAGAAGAGCTGAAGCTGTTAGAGCTGCGACTCCATATTAAACCCTACGGATTAAGAACGGGAAGCTCATGAGTGTGTAAAGGCAGGCGTCACAACACTTTTGGCGATATAGTTTATCTGATTTAACGATAAATGGCCATTAAAGCATTGTATCTGAGGGTCACCAACGGTGTTCAAAGGTAAAATAACATGTCTTATTTAACATAACAGCAATTAATGCACACATTTTTATATTACATAGATGACTGATGTGTAGTTGATGTAAATTTGGAAGTAATTCGTCAAGTCCTGTCCCAATAAAGACGTAACTTTATCCCGACAGCAACATAGTGTCGGCCCAGATCCGGCCCAGATGTGGATTCCACACGTACCAGATGTTGCTGTCTGGGACATTACCGGTAATGAAATGACCCCATTGGCAGATATTTGTTCTTGTTTTAAGCTAAAACTCATTTAATTTATATATATATATATATATATATATATATATATATAAGAATGTTTAACAAGACAAAATACAGAGGAAGATGATTTTCAATCGTCATTTTACCTGTTGAACCTGTACGGGTGGTACACCAGTGTGAACACTGGAGCTCAAAAAGTCTTTTTTTATCTTCTTGTACTCTTCTGAGTCTGATTTTAAGGTGATTATTTCCAAATCCTGTCCATCCATTTTGGTCCATGTTGGAAGCTGATGAATGATCGCTGAGAAACAAGTGAAGTTACAGAAAGAAAATCAACTTCATGTTCATGATCCCATTGCAGGGTTCCCACTCTTTTTCAGCAACCATTTTACAATTTTACTACGGCGGGAATAAAAGACGAGGATCATGCCAAATATTGCTTTCTAAGTCTTTAAAAGCCGTACAGTTTAATGCCATTACTTAACAATCCAGCATTTTTCAATATGAGCTCTTAATCATACATTATGACTATGGAAGTTTGTTTACACTACAGAATAGAAAGAAAAGGTAATTGTGACTTTTTATCTCGCTATTCTGACTTTCTCGCAATTGCGAGTTTACATATTTGTGATATAAACACGAAAATTGTTGCAATTCTTTTTTCCTCAGAATTTGACTTTATAACTTGCAATTGCAGTTTAGATCTCACAATTCTGAGAAAAGAAGTCAGAATTGCAAGAGATAAACTCACAACTGCGCAAAAAAGTCAATTGTGAAGAAAATATTTATATCACGCAATTCTGACTATCTTGCAATTCTGACTTTATAACACACAAATGTGACTTTATATCAAAATTATGTGATTAGGGAGCAGCTTACGAGTTAACATTCACTGCATACATTTGAGCAGTTAATAGCATTAGCTATTAAACCTCATTATTCAAAATACTACTCACACGTATCAAACTCAGCATTCCTGAACATGTGCTTTCTGCAACTGGCGCTAATTGTTTGGGCCAGCGGTAAACTCTTATACTCGGCTAAAGAAATAACTTTTTTTTTAAAGAATTTTCCCAGAGAACAACTAGATTTTCCAGGACATTTGACATTTTCTCTAATTTTCCATGTGTTTTCCAGGACTGGAATAATTTTCCAGGACAAGTGGGAACCCTGCATTGTCTTGTTTTCAGCAAAAACTTGCTCATTTTTCAGAAAACAAGGTCATTTTGCTTCTTAAAGGATTAGTTCACTTTTAAATAAACTTTTGCTGATAATTTCCTCAGCCCCATGTCATCCAAGATGTTCATGTCTTTCTTTCTGCAGTCGAAAAGAAATTAAGGTTTTGGATGAAAACAGTCCAGGGTTTTTCTCCATATAATGGACTTCAATGGGCTCCAAACGGTTCAAGGTCCAAATGACAGTTTCAGTGCAGCTTCAAAGGGCTTTAAACGACACCAGATGATGAATAAGGGTCTGATCTAGACAAACCATCAGTTTCTGTGAGAAACCCAGCAGTATTTATGCTATTATTTTACCTCTTATCAGACGAGCGTGATCATCTCTGAGCTCAGCCATAACTTCCACTAAGTGAGGTCAAATTAGATGGTGGTCATAGATATATCGATAGTAGATGCCTCATTCTACTGATCCGTGCAGTCGCTAATGAGGCATCTACGTGTACATCTATGACCACGATCAAATTTGACCTTACTTGCCGGAAGTTATGGCGGAGCACAAAGACGATCGCGTTTCTCCTGTTAAGAGGTAAAATAATAGCATAAATACTGCTGGGTTTCTCACAGAAACTGATGGTTTGTCTAGATAAGAGCCTTATTCATCGTCTGGTGTCGTTTAAAGCCCTTTGAAGCTGCACTGAAACTGTCATTTGGACCTTGAACCGTTTGGAGCCCATTGAAGTCCATTATATGGAGGAAACCCCTGGACTGTTTTCATCCAAAACCTTAATTTCTTTTCGACTGCAGAAAGAAAGACTTGGACATCTTGGATGACATGGGGGTGAGTAAACTATCAGCAAAAGTTTATTTAAAAGTGAACTAATCCATTAAGTAAATGCATCTTGATTTAAGGATTCTTAGTAGCTTATTTTTGTCTTGTTTTCCAGTACAAATGGAAAAGAAAGTCATGTTTTTGCTGTGATATACAGACTTTGGACATGAAAAACGTTGGATTTTGAACTCGTACCCGTGTCCGAATCTCCCTGCAGAGTCCTCTTGATCCTGCAGGACTCCTGCTTGCTGTTTGTGAGCTTCATCTGGCTGAAGTCCACCGTGTAGCTCTCGCCGTTCTCCTGGTACTGATGGCTCTTCTGCTTGCGGTGGAAGGCGAGCTCGATGTCGTAGCTGACTGTGGGATCCAGCGGCTCCCAGCTCTCTCCTCGGACCCGCTCCCAACACAGCGTCTCCTGCAGACGCTTCACCTCGCCCGCTCGCGTCTCTCGATCTCGCGCTGCTTGGATGAAGCCGTTTATCTTCAGCACGGCATCCAAGACGTCGTCTTTCTTCCCTGATACGGTTAACTCCTCCAGACTGGTCACCTGAACGCTGACCTGATTGGCTCGGCTGAGGCTCACGATGGCCTTCTTGTCGTCTTCAGAAAGGTCGGCGATGTGTCTCGACTTGATGTCTTTACTGACGCACTCATCAGAGATCAGCTCATCTAGGAGTCTCTTGACCTCGGCCAGGTTTGTATGGGAAACCCCGTAAACATCAACGGACATAATGGGGAACAAGACAGCGGCCGTTTCTCTGGCTAGACAAAGGGTTGGTAGTTGAGTCCGGCTCACCGGTGGCTGCTGACGTACTGTTGAGAAAACACAGGTTAAAGGATTAGTTCACTTTTAATTTACTCTAATTTCCTCACCCCCATGTCATCCAAGATGTCCATGTCTTTCTTTCTGCAGTCGAAAAGAAATTAAGGTTTTGGATGAAAACAGTCCAGGGTTTTTCTCCATATAATGGACTTCAATGGGCTCCAAACGGTTCAAATGAGTTTCAATACAGGTTCAAAGGGCTTTAAACGACACCAGATGATGAATAAGGGTCTTATCTAGACAAACCATCAGTTTCTGCGAGAAACCCAGCAGTATTTATGCTATTATTTTACCTCTTATCAGACGAGCGTGATCATCTCTGAGCTCCGCCATAACTTCCGGAAAGTGAGGACAAATACAATCGTGGTCAGTAGGGATGCCACAATTCTCAATATAATATTGAACTGTTCGGTACGGCCTTCGCGGTTCAATACGCGCCTGTGAATTGCGGTTTTTCGGTTTTGCATTTAATTAAGTATTTTTCTACAAATTCTATCATTTGCCTCCATCCCAATACTGAACAACGCGACATACATTCGCATCACAGGTTAGTGGTGGAGTTATACTCACGGGACACTATAGATATTCACAATCAAGAAAGTTCATTATTTGCATGCGTTTTAAAGCCTTGTCGGCGTGTGCGCGGTTTTAACATGCGTTTTTCCGAGCGCGCGCACTAAACGCTTGTCAAACACGTGATTACTGGACTAAGTAGTCGTCTTACTGCGCTAATACTGTCAAATACACACAAGGTTAACATAAACACAGTCGGTTATGTCTAAAGTGAAAGTAAAATCGGCGCATCTGTATTAGATGCACGCAGGGCTTTAATTGACAGCAGCGCAGCCTGAACACGCGGTCCTTAAAGGGACAGTTCACCTCTAAAATTATGTCATTATTTACTCACTCTAATATTGTTCCAAACCTGTATTCATTTCTCATTTTTGAGTGAACTATCCATTTAATGTTAATACAACAACAAAAGACAAAGAGAAAATCACTCAGTTCTTGACTGAAAAACTCTAATACAGTAGCTTTAATAAGAATCAATGTATATTTTATAGTGAAGTCTATGTAGTGTTTTAATTTTACATTTATTCATTCAATTTCATACTTAATGCTGCTGTTCAGCTCTGAGCTGCCAATGTAAATCTTTATATATATTTATCTTATATTTTACAATACACTATGAATGTGTACAAGGGTTTTTTTTAAGTAAAGTTTTAAGTTTAAGTAAGGTTTTTCAATTCTTTTAAGTAAAATAAAGAAAGAGTATTGCAATTAAAAAATAGTCTTTATTCTCCTTAACCTCTTGCTGTTCCTGTCGCTTAAGAATAGAATAGCAAAAAACTAAAGTGACAAGCCATCAGAACCGAACCGAACCGAAAACCGTGGTTAAAAACCGAGGTATGTATTGAACCGTGGACTAACTGTATTGTTGCATCCCTAGTGGTCATAGATGTATACGTAGATGCCTCATTAGCAACTGCACGGATCAGTAGAATGAGGCATCTACTATCGATATATCTATGACCACGATCGTATTTGACCTCACTTTACTGTTTTCATCCAAAACCTTAATTTCTTTTCGACTGCAGAAAGAAAGACATGAACATCTTGGATGACATGGGGCTGAGTAAATTATCAGCAAAAGTTTATTTAAAAGTGAACTAATCCTTTAAAGTAACCAGGTGCTTCACACAAGAACAAATATCTGCCAATTAACTTTGAATTTAGTTATTTTCTGACCCCACTGGCAATTTTGTTCTTGTTTTAAGAATAAAGTCGCTTATTTTTTATACATTTAAAGTTAATATCTTTAGTCACTCTCGAGTAAATGTGTCTTAACCTCTTAACTGTCACTGTCCCGCTGGCACTCTTTTTTTGATCGCCTTTTTTCGTATCATATATTTGAGTAATTAGCATAAATTCGGTATCATTCGAAAGCTTACGAACTCAAAATTCATCCTGTGAAACCCATTTTGAAATTGGACGTTGCTTTACCATGGAAACGGTACTTTAAATTCTTCTAGCGGGCTCTTCCCCCTAGTGGGCGGTGTCATGTTTCATATTACAACATTTGTTTTAACTACTTTATAATCAAAATGTTTTCTAATCTTGACAAAACACATATCGTCGGAAAGGTCTGAGTCTCAAGGTTCCATATTTGGGAACTGTTTTGTGATGGAAGTGACATTTGGACAGAAATTTACAGGAAAATGCATCAAAAAAACAATCAATGGAATTTCAATGACACCTGGTGGCTATTTGTGGTATAGCACCTGAACAAAATCTCATGGGAACTTCAATTTTTGTGATATCAACTTCAAATTTGGAACACAACTTAGTTAGACATGGGTTTGATTTTATAGTAATTTTAGATTAAAACATTTTTGTAAAATATATATTTTATATAAAATGAAAAATATTTAGTACATTATTTTTTATTTACAGTAAATTTAAACTTCCATAACTTTTTCATACTCTCATATTTTGAAT
Source organism: Gobio gobio (assembly GCF_949357685.1). Lineage (NCBI taxonomy): Eukaryota > Metazoa > Chordata > Actinopteri > Cypriniformes > Gobionidae > Gobio > Gobio gobio. The sequence continues at coordinate 54,806,210 of NC_137103.1, read as the reverse complement.
TGCTTTCACTTCGGCAATAATCTGCCGTGTGTTTTCTTTAAAACAAGACCAAACTTAGGTCTATATAAACCAAAGCATTCTTGAATTACAACCCTTTAAATTTGGAAAGTGCATTTTCATTTGTATTCTCAAAAGGGGGGGGGGGGTGACAGTTAAGGAATGTTTAGATATTTGTACTGGGAAACAAGAGAGAAATACTGGGGAATAATTATTTTAGCAGAGTATGGGAGCAGACAAAGAGTGCAGGTTTTTTCCTTTCTTTGATTATTAGTTTTTTTACCTCTGCCAAAAAAATGGATGTGGGGTGTGCAATATTGACAAAAAATTATATCTCAAATTCATAGTTTTCACGTGAACGTCCACCCGGAGGGCAAATCAAGCTTTCCTCCATTGCCCGCCAGTCCTTTTTACCAGGTTTGTAGTCAGTATTAAAGGGATAGTTCACCCAAAAATGAAAATTCTGTCATTATTTACTCCGCCTCAAATTGTTCCAAACCTGTATGAGTTTCTTTGTTCTGCTGAACTCAAAAGAAGATATTTTGAAGAATGTTTTATAACAAAGCAAAAAGAGCAACCATTGACTACCATAGTATTTTTTCCCTACCATGGTAGTCAACGGTTGCTTTATCTGTTTGGTTACAAACATTCTTCAAAATATCCTCTTCTGTGTTCAGCAGAACAAAGAAACAACTTGAGGGTGAGTAAATGATGACAGAATTTTCACTTTTGGGTGAACTATCCCTTTAATACTGACTACACTCAAAAAAATGATTTATGATGCTGTTCACTTTATTTCAGCAATTCATCTTGATTTAACACCATTATATTAGGTTTCTGGTTCAAATGTAATTGATTCATGTTAAACTGACTTAAAACCGTTACTCTTTGACATAACTTGATGTTTTCATTTTGAAATAACATGTTTCAATCAAGTAACCCAAAGAAATAAGACTTTCACTTCCCATCATGCTTTGCAAAGGGGCTGAATTCAGAGAGTAAATGTTTAAATAAAGTGCAATTTGATGCATTTTTAACAAGATGAGAAAACGGAGAGTTTTTAATGCTTAATGTTTGGTTATGTTGGTATTTAAAAGTTTGTGTTATAATAGTGTTTTTGGAGGTTATACCGTTGTGGTGAAGTGTAGAGCATGTGCTTGGGCTGAGGACCTAATAATAACCATTAAAGTTGATTTAATAATAAAAAACTACTCTTGGCATGCCATGGATGTAACAAAACCATATTCTGGCTAGTCAATAAAATCTTGTAAAAGGTTTTGTAAATGCACTCAAAAGCTATTCTTGGAATTAATGTAAATAATCATGGAAATGTGAATAAATGGCTTTCTTTCAGCATTAAGCTCTTTTGTTAGGCTAACTTAAATAAATGAGTTGGTCCAAAACATTTCAAATTAGTTGGGCTGACACTATTAAATTAAGCTGTGGCTAACCATTGTAAATAAGTTGAATCAACCTTAATACATCAAGTTGACCCAACGTAAGTACATTAAATTGGAATAACAGAATTGCATAATGCTGAAATAAAGCAAGTTAATCATGTGGAAATACTTTCCATGATTTTTTTATGTTCATTCAAAGAGTAATTTTTTTGAGAGTACAAACCTGGTAAAAAGGACTGACGGGCAATGGAGGAAAGCTTGATTTGTATTTTGGCTTATAGTTTTGGATGGCAGATGTCGTATTTGATTTAGCCTATATTTCTCTGTGACATTTTTATGGTGTTGACAGTAGAAAAGGAAAATAATTTTTCAGTATTGAAAATATAGGTGTGCTATGAAATCTGGGATAGGTAGGCTGCGAAGGGTCCATCTGCTGTACCCTTCCTTTGCGTAATCGCACTTCAAATGCGGCCTCTGAAGTGCGCAGCTTTCACATTGGGACAGCCTTCGTTGCGCCGCGATGACGCAATTGTGAGTGCATGCACAATGATATTATAGCGTCTGAAAATAGTCCCCAGCGCTCTCTGTGACAGCAGGGGCCTGTACCATGATGGTAGTTTAACAAACTCAGGGTTACAGGATTAGTTTCGAGTTGACAAAACCAAACCAATCTATTCAGGCTTTGTTGGTCCCATGATGCTAATCATCAGCTTTCTCTGTCAACTCAGGCTTTGATCCTGAGTTTAGGAGTTTAGCTGTGACATCAGCAGTGAACAGCCAATCACAAGTGATTCACTTCACTCTTCTGCAGAGTATACATGATTGAAAAATATTAAGAATTTAAACAAATTTACACAGAAGAAAAGAGCTGTCGAGGACAACTTTAAGAAAAATCTTATACGTCAATGCAAGTAAAATTTATGAAGTTAGTTTAGTTGATATATAGAGAGAATTGAACATTTATGCTCACATGTATTTTTTTTTAGATTTAGTTATTGAATTTAAAGCTTATTTGTATGACCTTTATATAGGCTATTTATTTTAATATTAACAAAATGCATATAAGTGATTGATTTACTACAATTATACATGTGTAATTGATTAAGGGTATAATAATTACATAAATTATTTTTAAATAATTCAAAATTATTATTATTATAAATAAGCATTGTTAAAAGCCAGAGGCTTAAGTCTTTCAAAGCCATTTGCTATGTAGTGACCTTTTAATTAGGAGTAGAAAAAGGGGGAGTGGCTTAATTGCATCAGATATGTGTCACTTTGCTCACAGCTGATTGGTCCAATTTCAGTTTGAGATCTCTTATCCAGAACATAACCTGCCCTGGAGCAGGTTAGCCGTGGAGCGTAAGTTACTATGGAGATGAACACTGCTAAAAGCCAAACCACTTTAATGGTACCTTAAACCCAGGATTGGCACAAACTAAGCTTAAACATATCTGGCTAGCCAGCTAAACCGGCTTCATGGTATAGGCCCCAGGTTGTCATGTTGGTTATGTTGACGGAATGAGACGAAATCACTTATTGAGTGACAAAATAACAAAATATATCGCGCACACTATTTCATAAACGTACCAGTAGCACTCCGAGGAATCTTCTTGCACTTCTTGACAGCCTCCTGAAAGTCAGGCAGCAGTTTGGCTTGGAAGATCACGATGTGGACGCGCTTCAGATGTTTCGGCGAGTCCTTTGAGAATTTCATCAGAGCTTCAGTCATTGCATTGGCGACTCCGGCTGCCGGCAAGTTTCCAGCTCCTGAAGGACATTCAACATTGCGTTTTCATCCAGACCTCTTGGTTTGTCTGCATTTCTCAGTGCGTGAACTTACCCGTTCCAAGAGCTGGGAATGAAACCGACTGAATGTGGTTTTCTTCACACATCCTCAGAACGTTATACATGCAGCTGCTGATGCCTTTCTCACTCGTCTGGCCAACCATATGAACGATGTGTTTGATATTTGAAAGATTTCCAGCTTTGGTCAGGATCATGCCGTCGGCAGGCTGAGGCGCTTGATTCAGGAGAGAAACAATGAGCAATTATTCTCTGGCTTAGAGGTTATACTGGGCAGAAATGGCCACATATATGATGAAAGCTGTACCTTTTGTTTTGCACTCGTTCACCACAGTTTGTCCTGATGCTTTGAGAATGGCTCCTGATACACCTGTGCGTAAAGACACCTTTATTTCTAAAGCACTTCATACAATATAGATTAAAGCAGCTTCGCATGAAATCAATGATGCAAACTTCTTCAAATATGAGACCAATTCAAATTCTGCAGCTCTAAAAAGACAATAGTGTCATTATTCAGCTCAGTGTTGATTCAGTTCAGGTAAAAACAAGCTCACCCGAGTTCAGATTGAGGCTTGTGTTCGTGCTGTTAACAATAGCCTCAACCGTCTCTTTGGTGATGTCACCACATAACACCTTGACTCTAATGCCGCCCATGATCATCTCCATTGGGTTTTCTGGGGAAGTGTAAACATTTTAAAGGGTCAATTCACCCAAAAATGCAATTTCTGTCATTAATTACTTACCCTCATGTCGTTGGACACCCGTCAGACCTCCGTTCATCTTCAGACACAAATGAAGATATTTTAGTGTAAATCTGATGGCTCTGAAAGGCCTCCATTGGCTTAATGCACTTTACACTCTCAAGACCCTTAAAAGGCACTAAAGACGTCGTTACAAAGTCCATCTCACTACAGTGGTTCTACAATAACTTTATGGAGTGACGAGAATAGTTTTTGTGCGCAAAAAAACCCTGAATAACGACTTATATAGTGATGACGATTTCAAAACACGGCATCATGAAGCTTCGAAGCGTTATGAATCAGTGAGTCGATTCAGCAGTTTGAATCGCCAAATTTCAGCAGTTTGGCGATTTGACACGCGATCCGAATCATGTATCGACTCACTGATTCATAACGCTTCGAAGCTTCATGATGCCGTGTTTGAACCACTGTAGTGAGATGGACTTTGTAACGACGTCTTTAGTGCCTTTTAAGGGTCTTGAGAGTGTAAAGTGCATTGAGCCAATGGAGGCCTTTCAGAGCATCAGATTTACACTAAAATATCTTCATTTGTGTCTGAATATGAACGGAGGTCTGACGGATGTCGAACGACATGAGGGTGAGGAATTAATGACAGAATTTTCATTTTTGGGTGAACTAACCCTTTAAGCAAATATGAAACATCTATAGCGACACATTTACAAAAGGCCAAAAGCCTCTTTACCGCTCGTTTCAGCTTCTTCATCAGGCGACGAGTTTTCATCATTTGTGCTACAATCCTCCTCGTACTCATCATCACCATCTTCACCATCTTCACCATCGTCATCCTCACTTTCCTAGTTGTGTGTTGATGTTAATTAAACATGCACAAAAACATTTACACTAAACTTTAAAAAAATGATGTTCTTCTTCAGTATTTCTGTCTTGTTTTCTATGACAAATATCTAAAAATAATTAAATCAAGACACATTTAATGGAGAAGCAAATGACTTGAGATTAAGGCTGCCCTCGACTAAAGATTTCTCTAGACTGCTGTTATGCCAAGATCACACTGCCTGATTTTAGCCCTGATTTTAGCGATTCAAAATCCTGCTGTGTGAAATGTGTTCTGACTGAAAATGACATTGGCGATGACCTACAGCCAATGAGAGCGCAAGATACAGGGCAGCAGGAAGTTCGGTGAGGAGTTATAGACCAGGGGCCGTATTCACAAAACATCTTAAGGCTAAAAATAGCTCCTAACTTGCCGATTTAGGAGGAACTCTAAAAAATAATGGGCGAGTCAGTCCTAATTTTAGGACTCCAAAATGTTTGCTCTAGGGGTGCGTTCACACTTGTCATGTTTGGTTGGATTAAAGGGATAGTTCACCCAAAAATGAAAATTTGATGTTTTTCTGCTTACCCCTAAGGCATCCAAGATGTAGGCGTCTTCGTTTCTTCAGTAGAACACAAATGAAGATTTTTAACTCCAACCGTTGCTGTGTGTCACTCATATAATGCTTGTCAATAGGAGTTAAAAAAACATGGACAGACAACTTCAAATTAAACCCCGCGGCTCGTGACGACACATTGATGTCTTAAGACACGAAACGATCGGTTTCTGAGAGAAACCGAGTGGTATTTATGCAAATATATCACCTCATATCAGACGTATGTCTTCAGCTCTCCAGACTGACATCACTTCCTGTGAGTGAGGTCAAATAGCAGCTGGGTCATAGACATATACATAGATGCCTCATTAGTGCCTGCGTGGATCATGGCGTGGATCGCTTGAATGAGGAATCTACGTATACATATCTATGACCCGGCTGCTATTTGACCTCACTCACAGGAAGTGATGGCAGTCTGCAGAGCTGAAGCGTTCGTCTAATATGAGGTGATATATTTGCATAAATACCGCTCGGTTTCTCTCAGAAACCGATCGTTTCGTGTCTTAAGACATCAATGTGTCGTCACGAGCCGCGGGGTTTAATTTGAAGTTGTCTGTCCATGTTTTTTTAACTCTAATAGAATTAGACCCCATTGACAAGCATTATATGAGTGACACACAGCAACGGTTGGAGTTAAAAATCTTCATTTGTGTTCTACTGAAGAAACGAAGACGCCTACATCTTGGATACCCTCAGGGTAAGCAGAAAAACATCACATTTTTGTTTTTGGGTGAACTATCCCTTTAAAACGAACCCTGGTGCGATTGCTCAGTTAGTTCGGTTCATTTGAACATATGTGAACGCTGCCATCCGAACCCTGGTGCGCACCAAACAAGCAGACCGAACAAACTCTGGTGCGGTTCGATTGATATATGAACGCAACACGGACCAAAGACATGTAAACGAACAAAAACAGGACGTGATGTCACAAGATGCAACGCTACACGTCAGCTGATTTGACGACGCGGAAAGATCGGTGTATCCAAAATGAGTAGAGGGCAAACGTGGAGCAGCGAGGAGATAAAGTGCCTCAATGGAGGAAATCCTGCTGCTGTTCTGAATGTGTTGAACATTTGATGAGCTCTTTGTGAGTTCTCAGCTGGTAATAATAAAACCGTATGTACACGCATTAAATGATGGCGTTTAATCAGCACACAGCATTGTTTTGAATGTTCGGTAAGCAGCTCCGTTGCGAAATATACGTCATAAAAGCCGACCAATCAGGTTGTGACCGCATCCCTATGCCTTTGGTTCGGTAACTTTAGGTTCGCTGTTAAAAAATGCCAGTGTGAACGCTAAACGGACCTGGGGCCTATACCATGAAGCCGGTTTAGCTGGCTAGCCAGATATGTTTAAGCTTAGTTTGTGCTAATCCTGGGTTTTGGGTATCATTAAAGTGGTTTGGCTTTTAGCAGTGTTCATCTCCATAGTAACTTACGCTCCACGGCTAACCTGCTCCAGGGCAGGTTATGTTCTGGATAAGAGATCTCAAACTGAAATTGGACCAATCAGCTGTGAGCAAAGTGACACACCTCTGATGCAATGAAGCCACTCCCCCTGTTTCTACTTCAAATTAAAGGTCACTACATAGCAAATGGCTATCAAAGACTACAGTGTCTGGCTTTTAACAATGCTTATTTATAATAATAATAATAATAATTTTGAATTATTTAGATATCATTTATGTAATTATTATACCCGTAATCAATTACACATGTATCATTTTAGTTAATCAATCATTAATAGGCACTTAGTTGAAATTAATATATATAGCCTATCTAAAGGTCATACAAATAATAATAATAATAATAATAATACATTTTATTTGTACTGCACTTTACATAAGCTTAAAATCAATAAATAAAGCTATAAAAATTACTACATGCGAGCTTAAATGTTCAATTCTCTCTATATATATCAACTAAACTAACTTCATAACTTTTTATTTTCTTTAAGTTGTCCACTTTTATAGACAGCTCTTTTCTTCTTGCTGTGTAAACTTGTTTAAATTCTTAAAGGTCCCATGGCATGAAATTTTCATTTTATGAGGTTTTTCAACATTAATATGAGTTCCACTAGCCTGAATATTGTCCCCAAGTGGATAGAAATGTTGATCGATGTAAAACCGAGTTCTGGCTGTCTCTCTCTGCCTTTGAGAAAATGACAGGCCAGACGAGCCAATTCTGAAGTCTCCTGGTTTGACGTCCACACAGGAACGGTTTCCTCCCTTTCCTCCGCACAGAGAATCTGGCACGTCCATGCAAACGCTCGAGAGATCATGGGTTGTGAACGAGTGAATGCTGGCAGTTTCTCAGTGTTTGGATGTACAAATGAAAACAGAAGTCTTTTTTCAGTTCCTTCTGATCTGTGATCAGTGATTTCGTATGTGTAGCTAATTATTTATTATTCGTGCACACGCTGCGGCTTCTCTCTCCCGACAGAACGGTGTTTTCGTGTTTTCTATCTTGTGAGTCAGTGTTTTTGTACGTCCTCATCGCGTCTATCTGTTCTAAAACGTGCATACAGTCGTTTCTGCTCAACATCAGCAGACTCACATCTCTTTAGAGAGAAACCTCACGCACGCCGAGGCTCGGGCTGCACTGTCCGGTCGGCCTCCAACATCCCCGACCCCCAGTACTGCATCTGGCCCACAGCGGAGGCACCAAACGCAGCGCGAGATTAAGCAGAAGGGGGGTAAGCGTGAGGGTATCTGGGCTAGGCTAGCCAGCTATTCCCACAATAAACTGGATTACATTCGATTACTGCTGTTGTGTCTTTGTTTGCGCTGTGTAAGTTACTCAATGCGCGTCACTGACGCTTTTCATATGATAGGAACATATCTAAAAATAATGCTATAATCAACACTTACTCGTAACTCGTTCATCTCGACAGCTGTAATGGTACCTTACATGTATAACAAAGTTGGTAGAATAATGATGAAGACGGACTCGGCGTGACTGGGACTCGTGTTTATTCAGAACTCTCAGATACAAACACAATAAACTCGCACTGACAGACAGCGCTCTCACAACTCAGTAGTTACTATAAATAACAAATAACTTTGTTAGCAATTGTCTCTGGTACATTAGTGATGTCCGGTTCGCGAACTAATCATTCTTTTGAACCGGTTCTTTTTAGTGAACCGAACCAGTTCACCAAATCAGACTGAATCGTTCTAAGCGGTTCTCGTCTCCAGTCAGCGCTGATCCATAATTTACTAAAGTTACTAACTTTCTGACATGAGTGACAGTCCCTCCGTCTAGAAAAAAACTAATAACCTGAAGTATATTCTAGTAACTACAGTTCACTGAACTGAGACATGCTGAGAACTGATGTGAAGTGAACTCCGGTCCATCCGTCTCTCTGGCAGCAGCTCGTGCCTCGTAGACCTTGTTAAACCACGCCCCCTCTGCTCATTTCAAATGCAAAGATGTCAGCCAATCACAACAGTGGGCGTTACTGAAGTCTCACAGCAGACACGCCTCTTGAAACAGGGCATTCAGCCACAGGGCAAACAGCAGTATTGAAAAAATGCCTTTTATTTCTAAATTATGACGTTTTATGATGTACAAATCATACTAACAATATAAGTACACCTCAGGAAACATTATAAAATAATAGAAAAATGCCATGCCATGGGACCTTTCATATTTTCGATCATGTAATATTCTGCAGAAGAGAGAAATCAATTTCGCTGCTTCTCTCGTGAGAAGTAGATGTCAGTTTCACTGATCCACAGCGTGTGATTGGCTGTTCACTACTGATGTCCTCACTGATTCATAACGCTTCGAAGCTTCATGATGCTGTGTTTTGAAATCGGTCATCACTATATAAGTCGTTATTTAGTTTTTTTTGCGCACAAAAACTATTCTCGTCGCTTTATAAAGTTATTGTAGAACCACTGTAGTGAGATGGACTTTGTAACGCCGTCTTGAGAGTGTAAAGTGCATTGTGCCAATGGAGGCCTTTCTGAGCCATCGGATTTACACTAAAATATCTTCATTTGTGTTCTGAAGATGAACGGAGGTCTTACGGGTGCCCAAAGACATGAGGGGAAGTAATTAATGACAGAATTTTCATTTTTGGGTGAACTAACCCTTAAACACAAAGTCTTTTAAATCTGAAACAATCAGAATTATGCAAGTTTATGCATAAAACAAGAACAAATATCTGCCAATTGGGTCAGAAAAATCAACTTAATTCACAGGGAAAACAAGATTATTTACATACTCCAATGGCAGATATTTGTTCTTGTTTTATGCATAATTTTGATCAATGTTTTAGAGTACAAGACTTTATATCAAGTCATTTTGCTTCTCTATTAAATGTATCTTGGTTTAAGAATGTTTAGGTACTGAAAAAACTTGGTTATGGTTGGCATCACTACCTTTGTGTTTGCAGTCCAAGTTCCGAGACCTTTCTGAAACTCTTGAAGGATGTTGTCCTGGGCAATAACAATGTAGATGAGCTTGATCACAGTTGAGACGTTTGCAGTCAGATGATTTTCAAAGGCCTCCAGCATGGCAGCGATGGCGTCCGCCGCCTGGACTCCTCCACCACCTTTAACAACGGACAGCAGACGGGGTGAGACGTCATTCACATGCATTTAAAACCTGTTTAACAGCTGCCATGTGTAAGATTACAAATGTATTAATGTTTGAAATATATTGTGGAACAGTTTAAGGTAAAGATTGACTACATTCTAACATGATCAAGTTAATCAGCTCATGGGTTGGATACATTAAGTCTTTTGTCTTTATGCACTTCCTGACCATTTAGCATAACAAGCTCAGAGATTGGTGATACTCTGTCTGGGCAGGTTTCCCAAAACCTGTATTTTCCAGGCCTGTTCCTGTTCTCTTCATTGTTTCTAAAATGAGCACCATTTGTCTTTAATGACTTTTGGAGCCCCTGAGTGGTAGGCTGATTGAATCTATGCATTTGATTGACACTGTTATGCTGATTAAATCAAGCATTGTATTGCTTAGAGTGTCTCCTCCCCTGCTGTATAATCCCTCCCCTTGAAATGTATATAAAATACAATGTTCAACTGGCTTTATTCAGACTTGGAACCTCAGCGGAAAGACAGCACGTTTTTGTCAATAAAGAATCCTGCTGAAAAACCTATCCAAGTTCTCCTGGGGCCTGTACTATGGTGGTAGTTTAACAAACTCAGGGTTACAGGATTAGTTTAGAGTTGACAAAACCAAACCAATCTATTCAGGCTTTGTTGGTCCCATGATGCTAATCATCAGCTTTCTCTGTCATCTCAGGCTTTGATCCTGAGTTTAGGAGTTTAGCTGTGACATCAGTAGTGAACAGCCAATCACACGCTGTGGATCAGTGAAACTGAGATTCATTTCTCTCTTCTGCAGAATATTACATGATTGAAAAATATTTAAACAAATTTACACAGCAAGAAGAAAAGAGCTGTCTATAAAAGAGTACAACTTAAAGAAAATATTCACTACGTCAATGCAAGTAAAAGTTATGAAGTTAGTTTAGTTGATATAAAGAGAATTGAGTAATGTAGTAATTTTTATAGCTTTATTTATTGATTTTAAAGCTTATTTGTATGACCGTTGTATAGGCTATTTATATTAATTTCAACTAAGTACCTATTGATGATTGATTAACTAAAATGATACATGTGTAATTGAATACGGATATAATAATTACATAGATTATATCTAAATCATTAAAAATTATTATTATTATTATAAATAAGCATTGTTAAAAGCCAGACACTGTAGTCTTTAATAGCCATTTGCTATGTAGGGACCTTTAATTTGGAGTAGAAAAAGGGGGAGTGGCTTCATTGCATCAGAGGTGTGTCACTTTGCTCACAGCTGATTGGTCTAATTTCAGTTTGAGATCTCTTATCCAGAACATAACCTGCCCTGGAGCAGGTTAGCCGTGGAGCGTAAGTTACTATGGAGATGAACACTGCTAAAAGCCAAACCACTTTAATGGTAACTAAAACCCAGGATTAGCACAAACTAAGCTTAAACATATCTGGCTAGCCAGCTAAACCGGCTTCATGGTATAGGCCCCTGGTCTCTACTTCAAGAAACAACAGAAGTTCACAACAGATGCGTACCGGTGCCCACGGCAGGGAAGGAGACCGTGGTGATCTGCTTCTCCTCGCAGCGCTCCAGAACTTTCTTCACGCGGGATCTGGCCTCTGCCGCCGAATGTGGGCCGACCATGTGAATGATGACATCACACTGCAGGTTCCCACCGCTGGTCACGGCGGCCACGTCATCCTGCAATGGACCTTCGGAGACAAAGAAACCAGAACGTCAGATGCTTGTTCAAGTCAGATCGGCTTTATTTCTATAGCGCTTTATGCAATACAGCATCACAATAAAATAACAAAAACAATTAAAGCTGCAAGCAGCGATGAAAGGGCCCTCGCATCCGGGGCCATTGTATGCCTGACTTACAACAACTTCCTGTGTCGTAGTGTTAATCACATACATTCGCAGAGGTGGACAGTAACTAAGTACATTTACTTGAGTACTGTACTTAAGTATACTTTTTGAGTATCAGTACTTTCCTTGAGTAGTATTTTTTCTGGAAACTTATGACTTTTACTTCACTACATTTGAAGGACAAATATCGTACTTTTTACTCCATTACATTACCTCGAATTAGAAAGTCGTTGAGAAAAAAAACCGTTGCCGGTCCGACTGACAGAGAGCCTGTTCGGATGAAAACCGCTTCAGTGAGCTCAATTATAGTAACGCCGCATTTTATTCTCAGTAACGCTAACGGTGTTGTAACGGGAGAAACAGGAATTCGTTTGATTACTTGTTACTGAAAAAAATTATTCCGTTAGTAAGGCCGTTTATCTATAATGCCGTTAATCCCATCACTGGTTGCCAGTAGGTGGCGCTACGACTTTACCTGAATATTGGCATGTAGATGTATTCAGGCCAGGACTCTTATCAAAAATGTGAAGTTTGGGGCAGATCGGACATTGTATGATTAGACTGACCCAAATATGATGTTGTTCTGGTTAAACCTCTAGGAGGAGTTTGTTAAAGCACGTCTGGAAATGGCAAAAAATGTGCAGAGAAAATTCAAAATATCTCACTTCCTGTTGGTTTTCAGATTTTGCTCCCAGAGGCTTTTTTGTAGGTATTGGGCTGTTACATATGTCTACTGAATTTCATACTTGTAAGTCAAACATATCACGAATGGCGCTTAATTGAAATTTAGTAGGTGCTGCTATGGAGCCATTTTGCCACGCCTAATTCTGAAACCCATATCAGATGTAAATGTTCACCACTTCTGACGAGTCTGCAAAACTTTCATGAGTTTTCGAGCATGTTTAGGCCCTCAAAAATGTGGAGAAGAAGAATAATAGGGCCCTAATGATGCAAACTTCATCCAATATGAGACGTTCTCACCGTGTTTTTGGCACTCCTGCTCCACAGACGCTCCCGCTGCTTTAAATATGGCACCCGATACACCTGAAGAACAAGGTGAGACTGTATTGGATCTGACAGCAGCCGCATCACAAACCCTAGTAGATCTATGGCTTATTTTAGAGTATACGATATAAAAGTGTCCCGTATTTTGAGCTATATTTGATCATACAGACCTCCTCTCAGGCTCATGTCTCTGCTGGTGGTGTTTACAATCCCTCGGACAGTTTCTTTACTGATGTCGCCTTTCTTTACCTCAATTCTGACGCTCCCGATTTTGACTATAAGGACGAGAAAGATTTAAAATATTCTCTCCTTGATTTGCCAGAACTATTACATGGAAACAGGCTTATTATGTATCTAAAAACTAGAGCATATTAATTTGCGAATAAGCATGAAGAAGTTGCCAAAACCTTGATTTTCGGGCATCTTGCTGCTCGCAGGCTGGAGAAAAACAAATGTAACAAATTTAAAACGATGAAAAAGAAATCTGGACACTATTGTTGTTTGTTAATTCTTCAGTATTGACCTTGTTCCACAGTTTAAAGTACTGCCGAAAGTCCTCGAAGGTCTTCTGCTCGAATGCCACTATCGTGATGCCCCTGAAGCAGGACGAGTTCGGCTCCGCCAGATGTTTCTCGATTGCTGTGAGAATGGCTTTGATGGATTCTTTCGGGTCAAAGCCGCCTCGTCCTGCGGAAAACAAGATTATTGCTCAGGACTTGATATTTCTTATAGAAGCCCATTTCTGCCACATAAGAAATGGTTTACGTAAATCATTATTATGACAATGTTCTGCCCTTTATCTCAAACGCCTTGCTTGAGTATGCAGTCAGATAACGCCTCCCAAAGACAACAGACGCAAGGATTGATTTCCAAAACTTTACTGTTGCCCAAGGAATAACGTAAAACTGTAGAAATACAAAATTCAGAATTCTACTGTAAGTGTACAGCATCTACATGTGCAAATATTACAACAAAGTTTCTTTATATCACAAAGTTAGCTTCAACTTTGTCAGAAATCAATCATACAATTAACAAAATAAAGAATAAATCTACATTTGTCATTTAAGATAACAATTTAAAGTAAATATGCATAGAAATTATGAAAGTAGCAATATTTACATACCGAAAGTGCCTTCAAACCAACTTAAATCAAGGAGCAATAGTAGCCATGACCGCATGCTCTTCCTTGCTGCTGCTGAAACTAGGCTCACATTTGTGATGTCATCATAGAAGGACTCAAATAATATTAAATGCAATACTTAACTCTGAACAGAAGGGGTCACTTTACTACAACTTATTAAAAGAATCATAAAATAAATGCAGAATGTTCATAGAGAACAGCACACTCCCCGTCTGGTATTCCGGGAATATCAAACTTTCTTACTTGAGTTCAGACCTGAATAGTCTATTCAGAATCTTCCTGAAGGAGGAGTACTATCTCATTAATCGGTCTCAGAAACAGTTTCGGTCCATCCTTCCCAATGATTTTCACTTGTACTTTTCGTACTCGCCCATCTTGGCTGGGGTAAGTTTCCGTTATGATGCCCAGGGGCCAATCGTTCCGTTGAGACTGAGAGTCCTTGAGCAGAACTATGCATCCTTTGGAAATGTTGGGCTTTTGATGTTGCCATTTTCGTCGATGCTGAAGGGTTACAAGGTACTGTTTACGCCATCTGTCCCAAAAAGTATTTGCGAGGCTTTGCACTGTACGCCACTGTTGTTTGTACAGGTCAGGCTTTCCAAAGTCCCCAGGTGGAACTGAGCTAGTACCAGTCTTTTGGGTAAGTAATGTGGCAGGTGTGAGGATGAAAGGATCTGTTGGATCGGTTGACACAGGTATCAGTGGTCTGTTGTTTATAATGGCAGTGACCTCAGCCATGAAGGTGGAGAGTACCTCATGCGTGAGTTTGGAGGATGTCATCTGAAGAAGCATAGAATCCAAGATCCTGCGAGCAATGCCAATCATCCTTTCCCATGCACCGCCCATATGCGACGCATGCGGAGGGTTGAACGTCCATAAGCAGCTGTGATCTGACAGGAATTGTTTCACTGCCTTTTCATCAATGTTGGAAGGAATTTGCAAGTCCTTACAAGCTCCAATGAAATTGGTCCCTCTGTCGGAGCGAATGTGTTTCACTGGACCCCGGATTGCCAGAAACCTCCTTAAAGCATTAATGAAGCTGGAGGTATCCATGGACTCAATCACTTCTATATGAATGGCTCTGATACTTAGACACGTGAATAGCACTGCCCATCTTTTGCTTTCTGCATAGCCGCCTCTTGTCCTACGAGCAGATACTGACCAGGGGCCAAACACATCTAATCCCACATGTGTGAAGGGAGGTTCTGCGTTGAGCCTGTCAGCGGGCAGATCTGCCATCTTCTGAGTCTCGCAGCCTCTCCTGAGTCTGCGGCATATAACGCAGGAATGGATGAGACCGTTCACACGTCTTTTGCCTCCTATTATCCAGTAGCCCGCAGATCTTATCGCTCCCTCTGTGAAGTGGCGACCCTGATGATGCGTTTGCTCATGAAAGTGTCGTGTTAGAAGTAATGCTACGTGGTTCCTACCAGGTATGATGAGGGGTCTCTTTTCTTCAGAACCTAGATCCGCTTTAACCAGTCGACCTCCGACCCTCAACAGTCCGCTCTGATCAATGAAGGGGTCTAGTTTCCGAAGTGTGCTGGTTTTGGGAAGTGGTTTGTTTCGTTTGAGGCAATGCAGCTCGTCAGAGTACGTTTCCTGCTGTACTGTTCGTATGACAACTTCTGTGCTCTGAAGTATTGTGTCAGCACTGAGAGGCAGTTTACAACAGTGCCATCCTTTGCATGTCTGAGAGGTGTCGTTTTGGCCCTGCTTATAAGAGCGAGCAATATGAATCAGCTTTCCAACAGCTCTGATCAGTCGGCTCCAGTCCGAAAAGCGTTCAAAACGTTTTGAGACCCTGGTATACAACACCGTTACTTCTGGACGAACTTCTGAATCTCGATCAGGATCAACAAGTGCAAAGGGTTCTCTAGGGAATGTTTCTGTTTTTGGGTGTTGCAAGAATGCCGGTCCACTGAACCATATGGTGTCCTGCAATTTGGTTGGAGCTATTGGTCGTGTTGCAACATCAGCTGGATTATGCTCTGAGCTCACATAATGCCATTGTTCAGGATTGGTGCTGTTCCGGATTCTCTGTACACGATTGCTTACATAGACATGAAATCTACGTTTCTCATTGTAGATATAACCAAGGACCACTCTACTATCTGTGTAGAAGTTAATCTCATTGAATTTGACAGCAATCTCTGCAGTGATTGTTTCCATCATGTTCACGGCCAAGACAGCCGCACAGAGTTCCAGACGAGGTATAGTGTGCTCTGGTTGTGGCGCTAGCCTTGCTTTGCCTGTGATGAACCCCATTTGCCAGTTACCATCTGAGTCAACAGTTTTGAGGTAAGCAACTGCTGCAATTACTTTCTCGGAAGCGTCAGAAAACACACAGAGCTCCTTGTACTTGGCACCTGACATTGATGTGGGCCCATAGCTTCTTGGGACTTGTACATGTTGCAGTTCTACCAGAGAATCTCTCCATTCCTCCCACACCTTTTGTCTGTTCACAGGTAAGGGCGCATCCCAGTCAGTAGCGTTCTCAGTTAGTTCCCTCAGTAGTACTTTGCCTTGGACTGTGATAGGGGCCACAAATCCCAGTGGGTCGTACAAACTGTTTATTACAGACAGTAGTCCACGTCTAGTATAAGGCCTTTTATCCTTCTGGACATGGAAGTTGAAGCAGTCTGTGTCCAGATTCCAAAGCAAGCCGAGACTGCGTTGCATAGGAAGTGAGCTGACACCTAAATCCAGTTCTTTCAGCGAGTTGGCGTAATCCTCAGATGGGAAAGCTCTCATAACTTCTTTGCTGTTCGAAGCCAATTTATGCAACTTCAAATTAGATCCAGCCAGCATGTCCTGTGTCCTTCTTAACAGGTCGATTGCCATCTCTGGGGAGGGTAAAGATTTCAATCC
This sequence comes from Gobio gobio, assembly GCF_949357685.1. Lineage (NCBI taxonomy): Eukaryota > Metazoa > Chordata > Actinopteri > Cypriniformes > Gobionidae > Gobio > Gobio gobio. The sequence goes on along the minus strand of NC_137103.1, from coordinate 54,789,407 downwards.
ATCATCCATATAAAAGTCTTGCTCCACGAACTGGCGGGCGTCTTGACCGAATTCCTCTTCTCCTTCTTGAGCTGCCTGACGGAGACAGTAAATGGCCACTGCTGGAGAGGGACTGTTCCCAAACACGTGTACCTTCATACGGTATTCCGCAACCTCATCCTCTGGGTTATTTTCATGAAACCAGAGGAACCTGAGGTGGTTTCTGTCTGCAGGTCGAACTTTAAAGCAGTGGAACATTTGTTCAATGTCTACCATGAAGGCGACAGGCTCTTTGCGAAAACGCATGAGGACTCCGAGGAGGCTGTTGTTGAGGTCAGGACCCGTCAAGAGAACCTTGTTCAGTGACACACCTTTGCATTGAGCGCTCGAGTCAAAGACCACTCGGATCTGGGATGGCTTTTTTGGATGGTATACGCCAAAAGAAGGTAAATACCAACACTGTTCATTGGTACCAAGTGAAGGAGCTATTTCTGCATGATCGTTTTGGAACAGCTTATCCATAAAGGCTACAAAGTCTTTTTTCATCTCAGGCTTCCTCCTGAAAGATCGTAAAAGTGAATTGAAGCGTTCCACAGCTTGTGGACGATTGTTTGGCAGATATTGCCTTGGCAGCTTGAATGGGAGTGGAGCAACCCATGAATTTTCCTCATCTTTATAGACTTCTCTGTCCATGATCTGCAGAAAGAGTCTGTCCTCGATAGACGGAGCGGTTTTCTCATCATCTTTTGTTCTCTGAAATACATCCCATTCTGCTAGACTTTGAGTCCTCTCCTTGATAAGTGGCACACTTTGGGATCTATTCTTTACAGTGTAATTGTTAGGACATGGGTGAAAGTATGTAGACCGACCATTCTCCATAATGTTGGTGTGGTAAGTTTGAACGGAGGTAGGTTTATGAACTTTCCCAAGACACATGTCTCCAATGATTACCCATCCTAAGTCCAACTTTTGTGCGAAGGGAGCATTTGGTGGTCCATTCACTCGCTTATGGGCTTTGTGGACTCTGATTATATCTCTGCCTAACAGGAGAAGAATGGGAATGTGATGATCGGGCTCCGGAATGTACCTTGCAAGATGTTTTAGGTGCCTGTGGTTACTGACCACTTCTGGAGTGGGGATTTCAGAGCGGTTGTCTGGAATTTCGTTACACTCAAGCAGCACTGGTAAGGGTAAGATTACGCTTCCGTCAAAGGATTCCACTTGAAAGCCTAGTGCTAGCCTGCCTTCTGTTTCGACTGTGCCTGCGCATGTTTTGAGAGTGTAGGCTACATTACCCTCGGTAATGCCAAACAGATCGAAGAATTCTGATCTTGCAAGCGATCTGTTGCTTTGATCGTCTAATATCACATATGTTTTGACTGCTTTCTCTGGGTGGCCTCCAGGAAATACTTTCACGAGACATACCTTGGAGCATGAACGTGGAAGTTGACTGTCTCCACATACCTTTGTACAAGCTGAGGAAACCTCAGATTCCAAGGGTACGTCCTCACTCACTTTGTGATCCTCCGGTGTCAAGGATTTTGGTTCTTTCACCCATGGTGCTGGGCCTGGATGGAGCACTGCTGTGTGGGTAACACTGCCACATTCTGAACACTTAACATCCTGATCACAGTTCTTTGCCATGTGTAATACAGAGTTGCAACATTTGAAGCATATGCCTTGTTGTTTGAGCAATGACTTTCTCTCTTCCATAGGTTTCATCCTGAATCCTCTACATCTGGACAAAGGGTGAGGCTTATTGTGTAGAAAGCACTGTTTTGCTGGGTTTACCTTATTTTTGAGTTCACTGGAAGCCAATGAATTTTCAGAGGAGACCTGAGTCTTGTGTGTGGTGACAGCTCTGGGAAACACAGGTTTGTTTAACTGTCTGTTTGGTTTGCGGGATTCTTCCTGTACAGTTGTGAGAAAGAAACTTGGATCGTTGCGCATTTTAGCTTGCTGACATACAAAGTCTACTAGGAACTTGAAGGGTGGAAAGGAAACCCTGTAGTCCTCTTTGTACTTACACCCCACTGAGAGCCACTTTTCTTGTAAGCTGAACGGCAATTTCTGTATTATCGGATTTACTCCCCGTGGAGTGTCTAGATAGGAAAGACCCATCAGATCGCCATCCTGCTTAGCTGCTTGAATCTCCATAAGCAAATCTCCTAGCTCGCGCAGTTTGTGACTTTCTCTGTTTGATATTTTTGGGAAATTCTCCAATTTCCTGAATAGAGCACTTTCTATCATTTCCGGCGAGCCATATGTTTCATAAAGTCTGTCCCAAATCAGACTGAGCCCTTGTAGTGGATGGTTAATATGCACTGCTCTGATTCGTTTTGCATGCTCAGCTGACTCGCACCCCAGCCATTTTACTAGCAAGTCCATCTCCTCGCTAGGTGAGAGGTTAAGGTCTTTAGTGGCATTTATGAAGGATGCTCTCCATGCTCTGAAAGTCTCTGGCTGATCGTTAAACTGTGTAAGGCCGGTGGATACCAATTCACGTCTTGCGATAAACTTGACAACGTCAGACATTTGATTATTTGCATAGAGATTACCTTGATACTGCCCAGCTTGTAAGGGTGAAGCTGACTGAGTCTGAAAATAGTAATGCGGCATCTGCCTGTTCATGCTCCTTTCCTCACTGCCTTGGAATGCTGCAGTTCGTTGGTGTGACACATCGTCGGGTGACCTGGAGAACACCTCATGCTGAACCGGACGTGCAAACTGTACATCCATGGATTGCGAGATGGTAGGATACTGCACGCACACTGCATCAGCAGGCTGAGACTTGGGTGGTGTGGCGTAAAAACGATGCTGACCCTCCTGCTGCAAGTAGGATTCAGTATTCTGTGTTTGTTGCACTTCTAAAACGTTTTTATCATAAAACGGCCCATCCAGTACTGGTATTTGTGAATCCACGACACTATCCACCTGTTCTGCTAAGTAAGCCTGTGTGCGTTCTGTTGTATCTTCTATAGGTAACTCTATCACACTCGAATTCCCTCTACTTTCTTGCTCTGCTGCGGTCTCTAAAGCCTCTGCCTTCGCTTGTATTGCTGCAACTCTCTTTTCCAGTCTTAAAGTCTCTAGTGATACCTCAAGCTGGGCTTTTTGTATTTTCAATTCACTTTCTTTCTTAGCAAATGCTATTTCTGCTTTGGCCGCTTCGGCCTCTGCTCTAGCCATTGCAGCGGCTGTGGTTACAGCTGATGAGCCTCTTGAATGCCGTGACGAACATGATGCATTGGATGCTCGCCTCAGTGATCCAGATTTGGTGCTTGACTTCGACATTGTAGAAGGAAGATCACCTTGTGAGCTTACTTGCTCCCCGCCGTGGAGTTAGAAACTAGAAGTTGGTCATCGAAGAGTTTTCGTTTTACTGTTCTGCCCTTTATCTCAAACGCCTTGCTTGAGTATGCAGTCAGATAACGCCTCCCAAAGACAACAGACGCAAGGATTGATTTCCAAAACTTTACTGTTGCCCAAGGAATAACGTAAAACGGAAAGTGCCTTCAAACCAACTTAAATCAAGGAGCAATAGTAGCCATGACCGCATGCTCTTCCTTGCTGCTGCTGAAACTAGGCTCACATTTGTGATGTCATCATAGAAGGACTCAAATAATATTAAATGCAATACTTAACTCTGAACAGAAGGGGTCACTTTACTACAACTTATTAAAAGAATCATAAAATAAATGCAGAATGTTCATAGAGAACAGCACAGACAAAAAAAAATCAGTTATAAGATTAAAAGTCAAAATGATGACATACTAAGTCACTATGAGATAAAAAGTCAATTATAATCATTATTATAAGAAAAAAAGTTAGTTATCTCAATTATGACTTAGTACATCATAATTATGACTTAATATGTCAGTTTTGACTCATCATTTTAACTTTTTTGTCATAATTATGACTGTATCTCATAATGACTTAGTATGTCGTAATTTCAACTTGTCTTGTGACTTTTTATCATAATTATGAGATAAAAAGTCAAATTATGACTTAGTACATCATAACTATGAAATATGTCAGTTTTGACTTTTGACTTAATCTCATAATTGACTGTCAATTTCGACTTTTTGTCATAATTTCGACTATCTCAATTATATCTCATAATGACTTAGTATGTCATAATTATGACTTAATATGTCAGTTTTGACTCCTACTAAGCCATAATTATGACATAAAAAAGTTAAAATTATGTCATGACAATATGTCAGTTTTTACTCATAATTTTTACTTTTTTATGTCATAATTATGGCTTAGTATGTCATAATTATGACTTAATATGTCAGTTTTGACTCATAATTTTAACTTTTTTATGTCATAATTATGGCTTAGTATGTCATAATTATGACTATATCTCATAATGACTTAGTATGTCGTAATTTCAACTTGTGACTTTTTATCATAATTATGAGATTAAAAGTCAAATTATGACTTAGTACATCATATCTATGAAATATGTCAGTTTTGACTTTTGACTTAATCTCATAATTGACTGTCAATTTCGACTTTTTGTCATAATTTCGACTATCTCAATTATATCTCATAATGACTTAGTATGTCATAATTATGACTTAATATGTCAGTTTTGACTCCTACTAAGCCATAATTATGACATAAAAAAGTTAAAATTATGTCATGACAATATGTCAGTTTTTACTCATAATTTTTACTTTTTTATGTCATAATTATGGCTTAGTATGTCATAATTATGACTTAATATGTCAGTTTTGACTCATAATTTAAACTTTTTTATGTCATAATTATGGCTTAGTATGTCATAATTATGACTATATCTCATAATGACTTAGTATGTCGTAATTTCAACTTGTGACTTTTTATCATAATTATGAGATAAAAAGTCAAATTATGACTTAGTACATCATAACTATGAAATATGTCAGTTTTGACTTTTGACTTAATCTCATAATTGACTGTCAATTTCGACTTTTTGTCATAATTTCGACTATCTCAATTATATCTCATAATGACTTAGTATGTCATAATTATGACTTAATATGTCAGTTTTGACTCCTACTAAGCCATAATTATGACATAAAAAAGTTAAAATTATGTCATGACAATGTCAGTTTTTACTCATAATTTTTACTTTTTTATGTCATAATTATGGCTTAGTATGTCATAATTATGACTTAATATGTCAGTTTTGACTCATAATTTTAACTTTTTTATGTCATAATTATGGCTTAGTATGTCATAATTATGACTATATCTCATAATGACTTAGTATGTCGTAATTTCAACTTGTGACTTTTTATCATAATTATGAGATAAAAAGTCAAATTATGACTTAGTACATCATATCTATGAAATATGTCAGTTTTGACTTTTGACTTAATCTCATAATTGACTGTCAATTTCGACTTTTTGTCATAATTTCGACTATCTCAATTATATCTCATAATGACTTAGTATGTCATAATTATGACTTAATATGTCAGTTTTGACTCATACTAAGCCATAATTATGACATAAAAAAGTTAAAATTATGTCATGACAATATGTCAGTTTTTACTCATAATTTTTTACTTTTTTATGTCATAATTATGGCTTAGTATGTCATAATTATGACTTAATATGTCAGTTTTGACTCATAATTTTTACTTTTTTATGTCATAATTATGGCTTAGTATGTCATAATTATGACTTAATATGTCAGTTTTGACTCATAATTTTTACTTTTTTATGTCATAATTATGGCTTAGTATGTCATAATTATGACTATATCTCATAATGACTTAGTATGTCGTAATTTCAACTTGTGACTTTTTGTCATAATTATGAGATAAAAAGTATAATTATGACTTAGTACATCATAACTATGAAATATGTCAGTTTTGACTTTATCTCATAATTGACTGTCAATTTCGACTTTGTCATAATTTCAACTTTTTATTACTTTTTGTCAAAATTATGACTTAGTACACAATAATCTCATTATTCTGAATTATCAATTATGACTATCTCATATTTTCAACTTTTTATCTCATAATTGACTTCAATTATGACAAAAAAGTCAAAATTACAACATCATAATATGTATGTACTTTATATCTCATAATTATGGCTTAGTATGTCAGTTATGACTATATCTCATAATGACTTAGTATGTCATAATTTCAACTTTTGACTTTTTGTCATAATGAGATAAAAAAGTCAAATTATGAATTATGACTACACCATAACTATGAAATATGTCATAGTTTTGACTTTTGAATTCATCTCATAATTGACTGTCAATTTCGACTTTTTGTCATAATTTCGACTATCTCAACTATATCTCATGACTTAGTATGTCATAATTACGACTTAATATGTCAGTTTTTACTGTCATAATTATGACTTGGTATGTCATAAATTTGACTTTATCTCATAATTATGACATAACTCATTATGAGATAAAAAGTCAAATTTCGACTGCCCTAATTTGGATTTTTTTATCTCATAATTGTGGCTTAGTATGTCATAATTATGACTTGATATCTCATAATAACTTAATTTCATAATTTCAACTTTTTATGTTGTGATTTCAACTTTTTATGACTTTTTGTCATAATTATGACTTATAACCGACTTATGTCATAGTTTTGACTATCTCATAATTCTGAATTATCAGTTTTGACTATCGTCCTTTTGAGTTTTTATCTCATGACTTAGTGTCATAATTTTTGTCAATTCTGACTTTATCTCATATTTTAAACTTTTTATCTCATAATTGACTTCAATTATGAGATAAAAAGTCAAAATTATAACATAGAACATAAACGTAATATGTACTTTATATCTCATAATTATGGCTATATCTCATAATGATTTAGTCCATCATAATTATGGCTTTATCTCATAATGACTTGGTATGTCATAATTTCACCTTTTTGTCGTAATTTCAATGTATGACTTTTTGTAATTACGAGATAAAGTCAAATTATGACTTAGTACACCATAACTATGAAATTTATGAACTATCATAATTCTGATCATTCGTCTCATAATTGACTGTCAATTTTGATTTTTTTTTGTCATAATCTCGACTATCTCAATTATATCTCATAATGACTTGGTATGTCATAATTATAACAACTCATTATGAGATAAAAAGTAAAATTTGACTTTTTATCTCATAAGTATGGTTTAGTATGTCATAATAATGACTTGCTATCTCATAATATGTCATAATTTCAACTTTTTATGTTGTGATTTCAACTTTTTGTCATAATTATGAGACAAAAAGTAAAATTATGACCATAACTATGAAAGTTTTGACTGTCATAATTTACTGTCAATTTTGACTTTTTGACTTCAATTATGAGATAAAAAGTCAAAATTATAACTTAGTACATCATGTACTTTTTATATCATAATAATATGACTTTTTATGTCAAGTTATTTTCCTATGTGGCAGAAATGGGCTTCCATTGCTCTGAGAAAGAATATGTAAATAGCAAATATTATATTTGCTGTCATGCCTGTTCCAATGGCCGGAATGGCCAGAGTTGTGGCCATTTTCTCCTCACAGAGGTTCAAAATGATTCCCAGAGAGGCTGTGATGTCTGCGATATTCCCCGGCCCGACCATCTGAGCGATATTCTTACACTGAAGCGCTCCAGCGCCCGTCATCACTGCACCGCCTGCTTTCAGAGGAGCTGCAGACAGGTCTGAATCAATCACTCAGCACTATTATAATATACTCATAACTCAATACTCAGTGCCATTGTGATGATACCTTGCTTTTTGCATTCGTCAACTACAGATTTTCCAGCAGCTTTCAAGATGGCACCAGAAACGCCTGTAAAATGATGACGATTAGATGGAAACAAGACTGAACAAATGTATTATACGCATTGATAAAGTATAATAACCCAAATCTCAGGCTAATCTACGCTCTCTAGCATGAAAGGTAAAGGTGTGATGACGATGTAAGTCTCTCACCGGTGTTAAGGTCTAAACTTGTGTTGGTTGAATTCACGATGACATCCACCGTCTCTTTGGTGATGTCACCCTTTTTGAGGTTTATCGGCACACCATTGATCAGCACTGATTGAATTCCCAGTCATGAGGAAAGAAAAGTACATAAGCAAGGAGCATCAGTTTATGCATTCAAACACGTTAGTATTTGAGCTACAGGAAGGCACAGAAAATATAAATATGGTACCTCTTTTGTCTGATCCGTATTTAAGCCTCTGGGGTTGTAGGGGGATTTTTGCTGACATGTCGGGAAATCCCTGTTAATAATAAAATATAGGAGATCAAAGATAAAAGATGCACTGCAATTGTGACTTTATTTCATAATTATGGTTTAGTATGTCATAATTATGACTATATCTCATAATGACTTAGTATGTCGTAATTTCAACTTTTAGTCGTAATTTCAACTTTCCGTAACGTTTTGTCATAATTATAAGGTAAAAAGTCAAAAATATGACTTATTACACCATATCTATGAATATTTTTACTATATCTCATTATGACTTAGTATATCATAATTTCAACTTATGTCGAAATTTCAACTTTTTGTGACTTTTTGTCATAATTATAAGATAAAAAGTCCAAATTATGACTTGGTTCACCGTAACTATGAAACATGTCATAGTTTTGACATTTCATTTTTGACATTTTATCTTATAATTGTTACAAAAAGTCACAAAAAGTTGAAATTATGACATAAATTTAAATTGTGACACACTAAGCCATAATTATGAGGTAGTCAAAACTATGACATAAGTCAGTTATGGTGTATTAAGTCATAATTTTGTCTTTTTATCTCATAATTATGACCCCAGTATGTCACAATTTCAATTCATGTCGCAAGTTCAACTTTTTTTGACTTTATAATAATTATTCATTATAAGAAAAAAAGTCAAAAACATGACTTGGTACACCATAAGTAGTCATAATTATGAGATAGTCAAAACTATGACATATGTCAGGTTTGACTGTCATAATGTCAGAAAATCCCTGTTAATAATAAAATATAAGTGATCAAAGATAAAAGATGCTCTGCAATTGTGACTTTATTTCATAATTTATGGTTTAGTATGTCATAATTATGACTATATCTCATAATGACTTAGTATGTCGTAATTTCAACTTTTAGTCGTAATTTCAACTTTCCGTGACGTTTTGTCATAATTATAAGGTAAAAAGTCAAAAATATGACTTATTACACCATAACTATGAATATTTTTACTATATCTCATTATGACTTAGTATATCATAATTTCAACTTATGTCGAAATTTCAACTTTTTGTGACTTTTTGTCATAATTATAAGATAAAAAGTCCAAATTATGACTTAGTTCACCGTAACTATGAAACATGTCATAGTTTTGACATTTCATTTTTGACATTTTATCTTATAATTGTTACAAAAAGTCACAAAAAGTTGAAATTATGACATAAATTTAAATTGTGACACACTAAGCCATAATTATGAGGTAGTCAAAACTATGACATAAGTCAGTTATGGTGTATTAAGTCATAATTTTGTCTTTTTATCTCATAATTATGACCCCAGTATGTCACAATTTCAATTCATGTCGCAAGTTCAACTTTTTTTGACTTTATAATAATTATTCATTATAAGAAAAAAAGTCAAAAACATGACTTGGTACACCATAAGTAGTCATAATCACGAGATAGTCAAAACTATGACATATGTCAGGTTTGACTGTCATAATGTCAGAAAATCCCTGTTAATAATAAAATATAAGTGATCAAAGATAAAAGATGCACTGCAATTGTGACTTTATTTCATAATTTATGGTTTAGTATGTCATAATTATGACTATATCTCATAATGACTTAGTATGTCGTAATTTCAACTTTTAGTCGTAATTTCAACTTTCCGTGACGTTTTGTCATAATTATAAGGTAAAAAGTCAAAAATATGACTTATTACACCATAACTATGAATATTTTTACTATATCTCATTATGACTTAGTATATCATAATTTCAACTTATGTCGAAATTTCAACTTTTTGTGACTTTTTGTCATAATTATAAGATAAAAAGTCCAAATTATGACTTAGTTCACCGTAACTATGAAACATGTCATAGTTTTGACATTTCATTTTTGACATTTTATCTTATAATTGTTACAAAAAGTCACAAAAAGTTGAAATTATGACATAAATTTAAATTGTGACACACTAAGCCATAATTATGAGGTAGTCAAAACTATGACATAAGTCAGTTATGGTGTATTAAGTCATAATTTTGTCTTTTTATCTCATAATTATGACCCCAGTATGTCACAATTTCAATTCATGTCGCAAGTTCAACTTTTTTTGACTTTATAATAATTATTCATTATAAGAAAAAAAGTCAAAAACATGACTTGGTACACCATAAGTAGTCATAATTATGAGATAGTCAAAACTATGACATATGTCAGGTTTGACTGTCATAATGTCAGAAAATCCCTGTTAATAATAAAATATAAGTGATCAAAGATAAAAGATGCTCTGCAATTGTGACTTTATTTCATAATTTATGGTTTAGTATGTCATAATTATGACTATATCTCATAATGACTTAGTAAGTCGTAATTTCAACTTTTTACGTCGTAATTTCAACTTCCGTGACGTTTTGTCATAATTATAAGGTAAAAAGTCCAAATTATGACTAAGTACACCATAACTATGAAAATTTTGACTATATCTCATAATGACTTAGTATATCATAATTTCAACTTATGTCGAAATTTCAACTTTTTGTGACTTTTTGTCATAATTATAAGATAAAAAGTCCAAATTATGACTTGGTTCACCGTAACTATGAAACATGTCAGTTTTGACCTTTCATTTTTGACATTTTATCTTATAATTGTTACAAAAAGTCACAAAAAGTTGCAATTATGACATAAATTTAAATTGTGACACACTAAGCCATAATTATGAGGTAGTCAAAACTATGACATAAGTCAGTTATGGTGTATTAAGTCATAATTTTGTCATAATCAAAACTATGACATATGTTAGGTTTGACTGTCATAATGTCAGAAAATCCCTGTTAATAATAAAATATAAGTGATCAAAGATAAAAGATGCACTGCAATTGTGACTTTATTTCATAATTTATGGCTTAGTATGTCATAATTATGACTATATCTCATAATGACTTAGTAAGTCGTAATTTCAACTTTTTATGTCGTAATTTCAACTTCCGTGACGTTTTGTCATAATTATAAGGTAAAAAGTCAAAACTATGACTAGGTACACCATAACTATGAAATCTCAGTTTTGACTTCACATTCATCTTCATCTTATAATTGACTGTACATTTCAACTTCGACTACCTCAATTATGACTTTATATCTCATAATGACAGTCATAATTATGAGATAAAGTTAAAATGATGACATACTGATATAAACAGTCAAAATTATGAATTAGTACATCATAATTATGACTTAATGTCAGTTTTTACTATCTCATAATTATGTCAGTTGTCATCATTTTGATTTTCAATCTCATAATTATGGTTTCGTATGTCATAATTATGACTATATCTCATGACGTAGTATTTAATCATTTCAACTTTTTATGTCGTGATTTCAACTTTTTGTAATAATTTTGAAATAAACAGTCAAAATTATGACCTGGTACGTCATAATTATGACTTATGTCAGTTTTTACTATCTCATAATTATGCCTTTTTATGTCAGTTTTGACTGTCATAATTTTGAATTTGAATCTCAATTATGACTTCATAATTTTGACTTATCTCATAATTATGGTTTAGTATGTCATAATTATGACTATATCTCACAATGACTTAGTATGTCATAATTTTTTATGTTGTGATTTAGTACACCATAACGATAGTTTTGACTACCTCATAATTCTGACTATGTCAGTTTTGACTGTCATAATGTCAGAAAATCCCTGTTAATGATAAAATATAGGTGATCAATGATAAAAGATGCACTGCAAAAAAACAAATATTTTCTTCCTCAGTATTTCTGTCGTTTTCCAGTATTAAACCCGTACTGATTTTGTACATTTCCAAAAAGTGGCAAATGGGATGAATGTGTCCATAACAAATGATATGAAATGAATCCAGTTATAAATGAAAGTCCAAACCATTTTTTTTTTTTGCATTTTGAAAATAGAAATGACCAGACTCACTGTATATGTGAGATGTCGAATCGGTCACAAAACTTACTGTGTATATTTATTGAAAGCCTTTATATGACTTTATAAGTCTTTCTTGCATATTTTATTGGAATGTCCCGCTTTAAATGATATTAGGCAACATTTTTATATTCAGAAAGTACATTAATGGACAACTCTCCTGGAAAATTATTAGAATTTTTATTGAATATTATATTTAAATAATGGAATTTATTAGTGGCATTATTATTGAGTTTTTTATATGTATTTTATATTTTGGTTTATTTGTTTGTATAGATAATAAATGTATTGTACACAATTAATTGAAATACTATTGAAATATTATTATGAGTATTATTATGATAAATGTATCTTAAATCGAGATGCATTTACTGGAGAAGCAAATATTTTTGGAAGCTTGTTTCCGCCACTGAATAATAATAATTTTTTTTAAAAAAGTAATTGTGACTTTTTATCTCACAATTCTGACTTTTTTCTTGCAATTGCGAGTTTACATCGCACACTTCTCATTTATTTTCTCAGAATTGGCTGATATAAACTCGCAATAATTTCTCATAATTATGACTTTATATCTCATAATGACTTGACTCATTAATTTGGACTTTTTTTGTCATAATTTCGACTTATCATAATTATGAATTGGGCTTGGAAACTTGCAATTGCGAGTAAAGTCAGAATTGTGAGATATAAACTTGCAATTATGAGTTATAAAGTCAGAAGTGCGAGATAAAATGTTGCAATTACCTTTTGAAATGTTTTATTCAGTTGCAGAAACAAGCTTCCATAAATATCTGCCAATGGGGTCAGAAAATAATTGTGTTTTCTCTTTGAATTAAGTTTATTTTCTGACGTCATATATTTGTTCTTGTTTTAAACATAAACTCACTTAAAGGATTAGTTCAATTTAAATAAACTTTTGCTGATAATTTACTCAGCCCCATGTCATCCAAGATGTCCAAGTCTTTCTTTCTGCAGTCGAAAAGAAATTAAGGTTTTGGATGAAAACAGTCCAGGGTTTTTCTCCATATAATGGACTTCAATGGGCTCCAAACGGTTCAAGGTCCAAATGACAGTTTCAGTGCAGCTTCAAAGGGCTTTAAACGACACCAGATGATGAATAAGGGTCTTATCTAGACAAACCATCAGTTTCTGAGAGAAACCCAGCAGTATTTATGCTATTATTTTACCTTTTTTCAGAAGAACGTGATCATCTCTGAGCTCCGCCATAACTTCCGCTAAGTGAGGTCAAAAATACGAGCGTGGTCATAGATATATCGATCATAGATGCCTAATTCTATTGATCCGTACAAGCAAGTAAGTCGCTTTGGATAAAAGCGTCCGCTAAATGACTAAATGTAAATGTAAGCACTAATGAGTCATGATCTATGACCACGCTCGTATTTTGACCTCACTTAGTGGAAGTTATGGCTGAGCTCAGAGATGATCACGCTCGTCTGAAAAGAGGTAAAATAATAGCATAAATACTGCTGGTTTTCTCTCAGAAACTGATGGTTTATCTAGATAAGAGCCTTATTCATCATCTGGTGTCGTTTAAAGCCCTTTGAACCTGTATTGAAACTGTCATTTGAACCGTTTGGAGCCCATTGAAGTCCATTATATGGAGAAAAACCCTGGACTGTTTTCATCCAAAACCTTAATTTCTTTTCGACTGCAGAAAGAAAGACATGGACATCTTGGATGATTTAGGGGTGAGTAAAGCATTAGCAAAAGTTGATTTAAAAGTGAACTAATACTTTAATATCGTCAATCATTTTGAATGTTAAGATATTTGTACTGGAATACAAAACTGAGTTTTTGCAGTGTTGGTAAACATTTGAGGTTTGTGAAATAGGAGTGATCATACTAGTTCCTGGATCAGAGCGTTGTACTCCTCAACGATCCTCTCATCTGAATCCACTACACTGATATTTCTAAGATTTTTAGGTGAATTATGACGGTCGGTGCAGAACTGCAGAACGGCTTCTCGAAGCGCCATGCAACTTTCTTTGACGGAGAATCCGAAGGTTTTGCAACCGATCGCAGGCATTGCGATGGAGACGCATCCTTTCCCCTCGGCTTTCAGGAGACTGTTCCGTGCGGCCGACTGGAGGTAGTTTGAGTCCAGCGCTTGACCTTTCTTGGGAAGCACGGCGTAAATTAGCATCCCGGCGTTGAGTTTTCCAGCATTGCTGAGAAGCACGTCTCCCGGTAGAGGACTCTGCTTTTCCCTCTGGGTAGTTTTACACACTTCGGTAATCTTATCGCCTCCAAATTGGAGAAAGCGCTGAGCCACGGGGTGATTGAAATCTAGACTCCCGTTCATCGGACAGGTCAAAGCATCAGCTGTAAAATGGTGCAGGTCTCCCTTGATGATGCTAAGAGTCATGAAATCGCCTATTTTGTGTGTGAAGCTCTTCGGCGGGCCGGACGCAACCATGTGCTCTTGTGATAAATACAGGCTGCACTGCTTCTCTCTAGCTTTCGTCTTCATGTTGGCTTCGTGCTTCTCCAGAACCTTGGCTTCTCCTGCTTTGCGATACTTGTGGTTCTCCACGACAATGGCTGACAGCTGCTTCTGTACGACACGAACGGCCTCCTTAATGTTGTCTTTAGGTGCTGTGACCTTCAGACAAGGAGATTTAGACGCTTTGTTAGCAAGTAGCACAGCGCCAAGCCGCTTGAGTTCAGGGAGCTCGGACAAATTCAGGCATGAGTCCACAAATTCGACCTCTCGCACAGATTTGAGAGGGACGATGTCAGTCGTTGGTTCCTTGTTCTCTAAATATCTCCTTATTTTCCCTGCAACATCTGCAACTGCATTCGAAAGCCCACATATTATAACCTGCGTGTTTGATTGTGTGATCCTGATGTCGCTGGCTTTCTGGAACGGCTCTATTTCATCTTGAAGACGCGTGAAAGCGTCGCCGGTTTGATTGGGAGAAAGTTGTATTACCTCCTCTTTGAGAATCTCGCCGATTTTGTCTTCAGCTCTCGTCAGGTTTTCTTTCTCGACCAAGATCCCAAAGAAATCCTTTCGGTTTAGAAGTCTAGCTGGGATGTGGTTGTCCCGCTCGAACTTTTGAAGATCCAATGATGTTAGAAAGTGTATCAGATGAGAAGAAAGCTTCAGCTGATGTGTGATTATGTTCTTCTGTGCGTTTTTGATGAGCATCTCCAGTGATTTGACGTCATCCTTCAAACCTTTGAGGGAAATAATGTGCTGCTTCTCATCATGGGAGAAACTCACCTCCCCTAGTTTGGACTCTACGCGCTCTTTTATTAGATCAAATGTCTCTCCGCAGTCTAGTTGAATAGTTGCCTCGATTGTGTTTCTTTCCACTTCCACCTCAACAGCTGCGGTCTTCAGGAGCGCCTTGATCTTGTCCGAAAGGATCTTGACCTGCTCTTTCACTCCAGTAACTACAACTTTAGACATGCTCTCCTTGAAGAAAAACGGTGCATCAACCGTGGCAAGACCAACACATTCGTTTTCAACTCTCTTCCAGACGTCCTCCTCCACTGTCAGCTCTTGTGTGTCGAATCCACTCAAAAACGTCTGAACTCCCCTCATTGTCTTGGACTCCCAAGTGGGTGCGATTCGCAGTGCGGCCAGAGACTCTTTGTTGACGTCCATCTCCAGTATCATTTCACTTGCAGGGCTGTCAATACAAACTTTGGCGTGAAGCAGTTTGGCATCGCTCTCCAGCTGTTTTCTACATCGCTCATTGGTTTCAAGGAAGCGGAGTAGATCTTCGCTGACAGAAATGTTGACTTTTGTGGCGGTATCAGTCAGAGAGGGTTTTTCTCCAGTTAAAGCCTTCTGCAGATTTGAGTAAAACAGTGAAGCGTGAACGTCTGTGCCGCAAACACAGTGTTTTTGTTCCACCACTGCATGTGCATCTATTAAAATAGAAGAGACAGTAGAGTTACTCTAAGTAGGCTTGTTCTTAAGTCAAGTCACCTTTTTTTCTATGGCGCTTTATACAATACAGATTGTTTCAAAGCAACTTCAATGTAAGGAAGATAACAGAATCAATGATGCAAACGGGGGAATCAATTATGTATTGGGCGACTGGTCCGGTCAATGCAAAGTAATATATTTTTATTACAGGATCAATGGAGTTATATAGGACGAGACGTTAAACCGAGGTCCTGATTCTCTGTGGTCATTAAAAATCGAGATCCTGGCCAAATTTGCCCATTGGCCCCTGTCCATCATGGCCTCCTAATCATCCCCCCATATATATATTTAATAATAATAATTAATAATAATTTGTTACATTTATATAGCGCTTTTCTAGGCACTCAAAGCGCTTTACATATAGAAGGGGGAATCTCCTCAAACACCACCAATGTGCAGCACCACCTGGATGATGCACCACCACCACACACCAGCTGATTGGTGGAGATATATATATATACCATTGGCTTTATCACTCTGTCTCCTCTCCACCAATCAGCTGGTGTGTGGTGGGCGTTCTGCCGCAATATGGCTGCCGTTGCATCATCCAGGTGGTGTACATTGGTGGTGGTTGAGGAGATTCCCCCCTTCCATGTAAAGCGCTTTGAGTGCCTAGAAAAGCGCTAGGCTAAATAAATGTAACAAATGATATCACTACGTGTATCATATAATTTGTAATTGTTTGAAAGGCAAGTAAATTAAAGCGATCTGGTTGTTATATTTGAGTCGCGTGAGTTTAACGGCACTAAAATTGTGTCTATAGCTGCTTCCCAATTCACATACTATCCATCCCAAATAGCATTTGAAATTAGAATTACTGTCTCAAATGGTAGTGTGTTGAAATGAGTAATCCACAGATACCCGGATGGTCTACTTTTTACGATTGGAATCTGAAGTGCAGATCCGTGCAAAGACACAATTATAATGAAGTTTTTCCCAAAGCTTACCTATTCTAGCCTAGAAATCTAGACGCACAGGGTCGTCTAGCAACTCTTCGTTGGCTAGCGAGCTTGAAAAACCAAACTCTAGTCAGGCCAATCACATCGTGTATAGAGTCGGTGGGCAAGCTTAAAGGGTAACTTCAGTGATTTAGCATTAGGCTTTGTATCAGTAGAAACTCGGTAGTATATTCAAATTATGGTACTTTCCCCCCTCATATCCCCCTGAGACGAGAGAATTATGCATTTTATTCCTGGAAAAATTCCTTCGATGACGCAAATATCGTCATTTTGCGTCATCTGAGGATTTTTTGGCCAGAGGCTGAAGACTACAGTCACTAGATGGAGCTGTTCCTCATGTTATCAACCGCCCACAGGGGAGAGATCTCACACACAGAATGTAAGACACAGACGGCCACACGGATAATCATAATAATGGAGCGGTGCAGAGTAAAGAGAGTGTTTCAACTTTTCAATGAATTCCTGTGATAGTTTAGCTTCCATATGCGATCAGAAAACGTGCCAGACTGGAGCTTAATGTTACCTCAGCTTTGCTCAGCTCTTCTCTCGACTCCTGCTGCGTCTGTGACGTGACTTTCGTTCGGCTCACTCACACTTTATTGAAAAGACACGTTCAGTTTTTAACTGTAGTGTTTATTCTCTAACTGAACGAAATGATTGTATTACTATGAAGATCAAAACGACGGTGTACGGAGTGGCCTCGTAGGGCAGCGAAGCAAGTGCATTCTGGGAGTTGTTGTCTTTCATCCACATGAGACAAAAATACATTGTCTGTCTTTTCTCAGTCTAGAAGGTACCAAATTCAAAAATAATTTCACATTTCTACTGCATAAATGAGCCAGTTTAAATACAAAGCTTAATGCTAAATCACTGAAGTTATCCTTTAACATAATGGCGGCAGCGACAGTTCTGCGTGAATTCCCTGCTAACAAAAAACGACACTGAAGTCATTCTTAAGAAAGGAAGATCGGAGGAAAGGTAAGGAAAGGAAAATGTTCGGAGATGTTTGGAGTTTTGCCGACCGGATATGGGAAAAGTTTAATCTATCAACTAGCTCCACTGGTGGGAAAACGCATGGGACTCAGCCACAACCTGCTTGTGATTGTTGTCTCCCCACTGATAGCGCTCTGGTTGGTTGTAGCGCTAGGGATTTTGAAAGACAACCATTTATCCCGCCCCTCGGATTGAGCCCTGCCAATGGTGTGTTCCCAGACCCAACATCTTGATGTGGGTCTGGCTTGTCAGGCTATGCGTACTCTTCTGCTACACACTAACAAGTATGTACTTTTTCTTCACAAAAACAGTACATGCTTTTATGGCATAGTATAAGTAGGCGAATTGGGACGCAGCATATGTAAAACGTGATTTTGCAGCATTGAGTACACTCTCAGAAAAAAAGGTACAGTGGAGGTACAATTTTGTTCCTTGAAGAACAAAACGTATAGCTGTACCTTTAAAGGTACACAATTTAAGAATATTTAGATATTTGTGCTGGAAAACAATCTGTACTGTGCTAAATTGCAACTAATCTGAAAACCTACCATCACAGTTCCCAAAGGCGATGACCGCACTCGTTCGTCTGTTGATCCATAGGACGTTCTCGATATCTCCTCCTCTGCTCTTCTTCTTGTTGCTGAAGTAAAGGGTGAGAATGTCTTCACTGAGCTGCTCCAGATTTCCCTGGACCAGGACCGAATCCGTCCGCTCCATACACGTCACTCCGATGTCTCGACCCTGCAGTTGCTTTGAGGTGCATTTTCTTATGAATGATTTCACATCTGTTGATAAAATGAAAAAGGAGGAAAAATGTACAATAAATGTTGAGCGAGTCGTCATTAACTCAGTCTTAGCTCTTATTTGAATGTTGACCAGTCATTAATGTTCACATTTATTTTCTCCAGTTAAAGAATTATTATTTATTTTTTTTCACAGCAATGCAATAAAATATATGTTTTTGGTTCCCCAAAGAATCTTTAAGTGATAATTTCTTAAAAGAACCATTTTTTTAATAATCTAAAGAACTTTTTTGGAACCATCAATGACAATATACAACCTTTATTTTTACACTCTCAGGAAAAAAAAGGTACAGTAGAGGTACAATTTTGTTCCTTAGGGGAACTAAATGTATAACTGTACCTTTAAAGGTACACAATTAGTCCTTAGGGTACAGTTATACCCTATCGTTTTCCTCACTTAGAGCAGGGAAAGTTCGGTCCTAGTGAGCCGCTGTCCTGCAGAGTTTGGCTCCAACCCTGAAAGACGTCTATAGAAGCTCTTATTGAGAATGAAAGGGATAGTTCACCCAAAAATAAAAATTCTGTCATCATTTACTCACCCTCAAGTTGTCCCAAACCTGTATGAGTTTCTTTGTTCTGTTGAACACAAAGGAAGATATGTTGAAGAATGTTTAGAGCAACTATTGACTACCATAGTAGGGGGAAAAATACTATGGTAGTCAATGGTTGCTCTCTCTGCTTTGTTACAAACATTCTTCAACATATCTTCCTTTGTGTTCAACAGAACAAAGAAGCTCATACAGGTTTGGGACAACTTGAGGGTGAGTAAAGGATGACAGAATTTTTATTTTTGGGTGAACGATCCCTTTAACAGAGATTTAGAAGTTGATGTTTTATTGAAAATGTCACCATTATGGAGATCAATGTTTTGTTTAGTTGGCCAGGTTGACTCTTGGCTTTTTATGTGAGTTTGTGTTTTTTGTTACAGTGTTAACAAAACACATAGTCTGTTCAGATCAAAAGAAGCAAAATTATCATGAAGAAAAATGTTTGACTAAACTCATCACTGACTAAAAATATTAATAAGTAATATTCACCAACAATGCTTTTTTGGCACAGATCAGACATTCTGAATTCTGATTTTTAAACACATTCTATGTGGAAAAAAAGTTTAGACGCACACAGATATCAAGAATCAGCATATGAATCTCAACAATGGTGACATACTTTATGCTGCAATGCATGCTGGGAGCTATGAGTTTTATACTGTGGTGGCCTAGTAGGGTTGGAACTAAAATCTGCAGGACATCAGCTCTCTAGGACCGAACTTGCCTACCCCTGACTTTTTTTTTTGAGAGTGTATAGATGAAATAATGTATTAATTGAAAAGTAATGACTGATCAGATTCTATGCTTGGACGACTTCATTTCCATGTAATACAGTGTATTGTAGTCTTAGCAGACCCCAAAGACAAAGGAAAATAAGCAGCCGTCACAGAAACAGAGCAGAGTGACGATAACAGACAGCCATAGGGAAAGTGCTGTGGCTTCCAAACCCACCAATATCTTGTCTGAAGGTGACAACAATCCTATCATCATCAAGTGTCTCCCAAGTGTATTCTGTCGTCTTGCTACAGCTGCCAATGAACACTGAGATTTTCTTGCAGTCTGTGTCGCCATCAAACCCCATCAAGATGAAGCGACGGGGGTCTGACTTCTCTCCCAGACCTCCTTCATTATACACTCGTAAAGATACACCAAACTCATGTTCTTCCTTGCCAGAAATCATCTTGAAATCTGAGAAAAGTGTCATATTATGTTAATTTTGAGCTTTCTGATCTCAAAGATGATCATTAGGTAAGCTAGTGCTAATGATGGTTTCTTTGAAACAGAATCAGGCCTACATCATGTGTAAGTAATGCACCAAAAATAGCCTTGCAAAACCAGTTTGCTTCAGGTTACATTAGGACGCTTTTGAGTTTCTAGTAAACTCCCAATGCAGCTTTGGTCTTACATCCTACCTGACTGGCTGTTGAGTTTCAGGATCCAGCTGTTATTTCCATGCTTTGCTAGCTGAAATTGCTCTGTAAATTGTTCAAAATACATCTGAAGTGTTTCCTTATCAACTGAACCAGGGGCGGTAATGAGAAGATCTGGTATTTCTGAATCCTCCTCATTGTCTGTATCATGAACAAATACATACATGTGACCATCGTCAGTGTTAATGTTTTGAAATCTGTGAATATTTGTAAACACTAAGAGTGAAAGCATTACAGTCCGACCTTTATTTTCCGTTGCAGGTTGTCTTAGTGCAGAGACCTTTGTACAATAAGGAGGAAGTGTGTGAGTATATGAACATTAATCTGACCTCATTGCAAATTACAGTAATGCATCACGCCTTTGCTCAACACATCTGTATTTCTGTTTCCTTGACATTTAAATCAAGATCAGGACCCATATTAAAGCTGCAGTCCGTATGTTTTGACTCTTTATCTCTGTTTGAAACCTGGAATTGCAGTTAATTGCAGAGTTTTGGGGCCCAATCATACACTCAGCGCAATGTGGACCCAGCGCATACACTCTGCTTATTACACACACAGCACACAAGCATGTTTAAATATTAAAAATAAAAGGATTCCTCTCTAGAGAAACGTTCGGTCTTTCTTTTTGCATGTAAATAGTGAATCCGCCATGGTGCAGCGCAACTGGCTTTTAAAGGGAAAGGGAGATGAGACTCTGAGCTTTAGCTTGAGCTTTAACTATCATGTTATCAAAATTTATTGAAAATGTAATTTTTACTTTTTAAAATAAAAATGACAATAAGAAATGCAGGGCATGTCGATTAAATAAAGACTTTGATTCAAGTTTTTTGCATTTCATTTTTTTATTCTCGTTGCTTTTCTGCTCATGCATGTCGTGCTAGCTTTTCGTTGTCAGAAGTGCAAAGCTTGTGCTGCATGTCAGCCGGAGGCGGGAGACGTTTCATGATGTCTCGCGGCACACAGGACGTTATAGAAGGTATTTTGATTTTTTATTTTGATGTTTTTTTTATTTTTTTTTATTGATTAGCCTAATTGTATACAATGTCTATGGTAATGTGCCATCCCAAATTAGCTTTCCATAGTATGGAGCCCAACACATGATATGCGGACAAAATGTAAGTTTGCTATAGGCAAACTAGCCACTAGTTAAGAATTCGTATTGTTTTAATTTAGTTAAATCGTGGATGTGATTTACTGAAACAAGGTAATAAATGGTGAGAATGAATTCTCAGTTTGTACTGTAGTTAATAATCATCATCCAGTTTATTTCAGCATTGCTTGGTCAAGCTATTCAAACCAAAGCAATCAAGTTTTTTGTTGACAATTTTTTTTTATTTACCTAGCTAACAACAGTATGATAATAGTATGATAATAATGAGATCTCAGGTGAAAAAAGTACACAACACTTCAATAATGTACTTAAAGTGCTCTAAAATTCTTCTTTAGTACGTCTTAAGATAATCTTAAAGGAGAAGTTCACTTTCAAATTAGAACCAGCCCATGACTTACCCTCAAGCATTCCTAGGTGTATATGACGTCCTTCATCTAGGATGGCTTGAGGGTGAGTAAGTCATGGGCTGGTTTTAATTTGAAAGTGAACTTCTCCTTTAAGAACATCTAAGTGTACTCAGCTTCATAAGCAACAAAACAAAGACTGTACATTTTTTTGTTTTAGGTTTATTTAAACTAATGTAATTCAGCTATGAGCACATTTGTGCTATCCAGTCTAATCTTGTGCTTTTGACTACGGGCGAATCTCGTTTGGGCCTTTCTGGATTACAATCCGCCATCAAAATAATCATTTAATTATTCCAGCGGCTCTGAGAAAAGGCTACACTGCAAAAAATGCTTTTCTTACTTAGTATTTTTGTCTTGTTTTCAGTCCAAATATCTAAAAAATCTTACATTAAGAAGCATTTACTAGACAAGCAGAAGTTTTTGTCTTGTTTTGGGGGAAAATAACTCAAAATTAACTGAGTTTTTGCTTAAAATAAGCAAAGTAATCTGCCAATGGGGTAAGCAAAATAATCTTGTTTTTTGTTTGAATTAAGATTTTTTTTGCTTACCCCATTGGCAGATTATTTTGCTAATTTTAAGCAAAAACTCCCTTAATTTTGAGTTCTTTCCCCCCAAAACAAGACAATAATTTTTATTTGGCTAGTAAATGCCCTTTTGTTTTGAGAATTTTTTGATATTTGGACTGAAAACAAGACAAAAATACTAAGTAAGAAAAGCATTTTTTTGCAGTGTATAAATGATCCACCACCTGCAGCATCCTCACATGCGATAGCCTAGTAGCCGGACTCATTCTTTATGTGTACAGACGTGACGTAATGACGCAAAAACCAATTTCCCGGAAATCCACCAGTACCACTCAAATTATAACACATTACTACAAGCGTACCGTTGTGAATCGGGCTAAGGTAAGGAGATGGTTTTAAACACTGGCTGGTTATGTATTTGCTCAGAAATTTAGTTTGGATGATTTTAGTTATGGACTGCAGCTTTAAGCAGAAGTGTTGCATAAATGTCCTGTTGCTTCATTGTCTTTCTAAAGAGGCATGAATCAGGATATTTTGAAACTTGTAGTCTAAAGCGTGCAGTGTCTAAGATGCTACTGGAGTGCCTCAGGGCTCAGTGCTGGGACATCTTCTCTTCTCCATCCACATGTCATCACTAGGATCTGTCATTCAGAAACATGGGTTTTCCTATCACTGCTACACTAACACACAACTCTATCTCTCATTCCAGCTAGAATTACTATCCTATATATCTATAATAAAATTTAAAAAAATGGACTAACTGAGACTAGTCACAGCACTTGCATATTGTTGCCCTATTGTTGGTTCGATTGCTTCTTTTGCTAATCTTTTGTATAAAAGCGTCTGCTAACTGATTAAATGTAATGTAATAACGATAATAATTAATAAATGATTACAGAGAACAGAATGACCTTGTTAGCAGGAGCGAGCAGTGATTTGAGGAGAGTGCTCTTCTCCAGCTTGGGCTTTGGCAGAACTGGTGGTCTGATCTTTTTGCTTTTCGTTTCTTCTGGTAGTTTCACTGTCACTTCAACGGCTCCCTGAGATTTGAAATCAACTTTATGGATTCTTTTCTCAAGCACCTTCTTCATATCTGGAAAACAGGGAAAATCCATGTAAAACTCTTCTATTTCACAAATTATTTCTGTTCTTTTTTTTTTTTAAATCATGTAAGTTATGTAACGTTGTGGAAACTTCCCAGCAGGCACCGGACAACAGATTGATGTTGGTCCCCAATGAAAATCGGGTTGACGTCAGAACCCAACATCATATTGATGTCAACCTCCGTTTGTCCAACGTTGGAGATTGACATCGATATGACGTTGGCTTGAGACGTTGACTCAACATTGGATTTTGGTTAGTTAACAACACAAACTAAAACCAACAATGTCTAGTGATGTTATAATTTGACATTGTGTGGACGTTACCATTATGACGTTAAAGGGTTAGTTCACCCAAAAATGAAAATTCTGTCATTAATTACTTATCCTCATGTCGTTCGACACCCGTAAGACCTCCGATATTTTAGTTGAAATCTGATGGCTCTGAAAGGCCTCCATTTGCACAATGGAACGGTTCACTCTCAAGACCCTTAAAAGGTACTAAAGACGTTGTTACAAAGTCCATCTCACTACAGTGGTTCTACAATAACTTTATGGAGTGACGAGAATAGTTTTTGTTTGCAAAAAAACCCTAAATAACGACTTATATAGTGATGACCGATTTCAAAACACGGCCTCATGAAGCTTCGAAGCGTTATGAATCAGTGAGTCGAATCAGCAGTTTGAATCGCCAAAGTCACGTGATTTCAGCAGTTTGGCGGTTTGACACGCGATCCGAATCATGATTCGACTCACTGATTCATAACGCTTTGAAGCTTCATGATGCATTATTTTGAAATCGTCATCACTATATAAGTCGTTATTTAGGTTTTTTTTGCGCACAAAAACTATTCTTGTCGCTTTATAAAGTTATTTTAGAACCACTGTAGTGAGATGGACTTTGTAACGACGTCTTTAGTGCCTTTTAAGGGTCTTGAGAGTGTAAAGTGCATTGAGCCAATGGAGGCCTTTCAGAGCATCAGATTTACACTAAAATATCTTCATTTGTGTCTGAAGATGAACGGAGGTCTGACGGGTGTCCAACGACATGAGGGTGAGTAATTAATGACAGAATTTTCATTTTTGGGTGAACTAACCCTTTAAGGAGACGTTGTGTTTTGGTCACCATACCTCACAACTAAATGTCAGTATCTGACATCATTACAATATTGGCTTGAGACGTTGGCTCAACGTTGAATTTTGGTCACCTGACGTCGCGACCAAAATCCAACCAAATATCAACGTCTTATGACGTAGTGTGCCTGCTGGGTTGTTTCCGCACGCAAAATAAAAAAGATAATTGTGACTTTTTATCTCACAATTCTAAATTTAGCCAATATCTCATCATTCTTTTAAAAAAATACTTTATTTATTGGCATTTATAACAAATACATAGAAAATCCACTATGTAACAAAAGAAGGGACATTCTTAAAGGCACAATATGTAAACATTTTTGATTAAAATATCCAAAAAACACTATAACAGTGATATATATTTTGTTGACTTGTGTACTTGCGTTATCCCAAATGTTTCCAAGAATGTTTAAATACAGAGAAATAAGCTATTTTAACCAGGACATGGAATGTGTCTGTGCGTCGCCAATCAATGACATTTTGATTTCCGGTGTTATTTTGTAGAAATGTGTAACCCTTCCTGTTCGAACCCAGGTCCGCCAGCATGAGAGTCAGACGCTCTAAAAGAGAAACTAAAGGCTTCGACCTCTAGCGTCAGTCACTAGAGCGTCTCTTGAGCTCTGAGGAGTGAGGTTTACTCGCACAGTGACTACTAGCTGGCCTCCGTTAAACATGGAAACACCAAAGACGCTTTAATATATGATGTAGTATGTCGAAGACTACAAGTGCCATGAATCCGCGCTCAATCTCGGCGTCATCAAGCTACACCTTTCTTTTGAATAGCGGCGAAAAACAACATATTGTGCCTTTAATCCAATCCCACAATAGGCTATTTCCCCTTTCCCCTTATTGCGCCCCTGCTGAAAACACTTAGTTGGCTGGTCTTAGCTGGTTTAAGCTTTTCTCCCAGGCTGGTGTCCCAAATTGTCCAGTTAAGACCTAAATA
The DNA here is from genome assembly GCF_949357685.1 of Gobio gobio. NCBI lineage: Eukaryota > Metazoa > Chordata > Actinopteri > Cypriniformes > Gobionidae > Gobio > Gobio gobio. The sequence continues at coordinate 54,763,340 of NC_137103.1, read as the reverse complement.
AGTGTCCAAAACCCCTCAAAAACGAGCCTGGGAGACCCATTAAAAACCAGCTTAGGCTGGTTTTATCAGGGGTTTTATACATTGTATACATGTTAGAAGATGTCCACCTTTTTCCTAACGAACCTGTGCGTTTCAGATTATGGGAGGCACTCCCGGTTTGTGGAAGTTCCACTCCGAAACAAAGCGTTAAAATCATAAAGCTGTGCTACAAATAATCTGTCAGTGTGACTGAATGAACTGTACAATTTCCTTCATTTGCTGTTTTCAGACGTCAGGAGAATAACGCTTGGTATTTTACTGTAACATAACAAGAATAACTATCGCTCTTTTCATTCACTGCATTCTTTTATCTGTTTTCCTTCCCTATTCCACTGTAACAGTATGAAAAAAACTATATATACTGCGCATTTGTGGGCCAATTTATGAAAAATGAATAATTCACTGGAATGCACTCAGAATCTCTCATTTTAATCCACAAATCCTGAGTTTTTCACACGGATGCTTTAAAACGTAATAGTCTCCTCTTTTTTAGTAGTATTTACTGGAATGTTTCTATAGCAGATTGTCTGTAAAAATGACAGAAATCACTTATTTTCCATCAATGTTAATAAACTTTTTTGATTAAGGCAACGTATGTTACATAATAGGCTATGGACACATATTGCTACAGTGATATTTAACCTGTATTGCTGCAGAAATAATCAATCTTTTGGGGTTATTTGTAGTCTGTTGTAGGCTAGTTGTTATGTTAATGCTTATACACTTTTGAAATTTCCTTGGGTGAGTAGAATAATGTCATCTCATTATAATTAGTTATTGAAAATGCTTATTACTGTGTTCATAGAGCGAACCTTTCGCTGATTGTTTACAGTTTAAGAGAAGTTACTCCCATAATTTGCGCAAAGCATCATGGGGCGTAGGAAAAAGGTGGATAGTTATATATCCCAGCCTGTGTTTCCCTGTCTTGTGAGGACTTTTGTTATGTCTTGTGCCATGTTTTGTAGTTCTTTGTAGTTTTTCATGTTGATTAGTCTCCTCAGGTGCCCTTGTTCCCGGATTATCTGTGTTTACGTTTTTGAATAAATGTTTTATTGCTGGCCTTTGGATTCTCACTGTGCCTCATCCCTGCTCACGTGACAGAACGACCAATCACAGAGTTTAAATACACAGGGGTAAACAAACTTAACAAATAAACAAGATACACTTGGGGAAACTAGTCAACATGAAAAACTACAAAGAACTACAAAACATAAGGCACAAGACATTACAAAAGTCCTCACAAGACAGGGAAACAGGCTGGGATCATGACAATAGGCAATTACAAATATTATTAATAATAATAAAAATAAATAAAAACAATACAAATAAGTAAATACATAAATAAACAGTAATACATTCATAAAGCATTAAATAAATAAGGGAAATTATGTCTTTTCCACTCAGAAATTATAGTTTATATCCCACAATTTAAGACTATATTATGATTTTTTTTTCCTCATAATTGCGAGTTTATATCTCACATTTCTTTATATCTCACATGTCATTGTTAGCAGTTTTTGAAAATGTTTATTACTGTGTTCATAGAGCAAACATTTCGCTGCTTGTTTACAGTTTATTGGAAGTTACTCCCATAATTCGCGCAAAGCATCATGGGGCGTAGGAAAAAGGTGGATGACAATAACAATGATAAAATAATAATACTAAATAAAAAAAGTACAATACAAATAAGTAATTAAGTAAATAAATAAATAATAGTAATACATTAATAAACCATTAAATAAATAAGGGAAATTCTGACTTTTCCCCTCAGTTTATATTCTAAATGTAGCCTTTATCTCCAAATTATGACATTTTTCATTATAAATACGAGTTTCTATCTGAATTTTCTCAGAATAGCGAGTCAGAATTGATTGTTTATGACGGAAATAAGCTTCCATATCAGTTTTGTCTCTATTCTAATATGTTTTATGATCAATTAGGATGTTGACGATAGACTCACCTTCTTCTCTCATATAAATCAGAAGTGCTTTTCGTTTGTCCTCTTGATGTTCTCGAATCTGCTCGATCTCTCCTCCTGATCTTCTTTTGTTTTTAAAATAAAGCTCAACCCTTGGTTTCACACGGTCGAAATCATCCGGCAAACCCTCGAGAATCAGACTTCTCTCTTCCATCTTTGCGCCCCAAAGACTTCAGAAGTAGTCTAAAGTGTCTCCTAAAGTCACAACAGGGTGACAAAACGCTCATAAGGGACTGTCAGACATATTTTCACACGAAGATACTCACAAATCACCAAAGAAGGGGTTGATTCGAATCAACCGTGACTTTCACTTTTACTTCAGGAATCAGGATTCGCTCACGTGACTTCTCAAAACAAGTTCGCGATCAAGGAAGTTATATTATTATTAATAAAAATAAATAAAAAGTACAATACAAATAAGTAAATAAATAAATACAGAATAGTAGTACATTAATAAACAAATAAATAAGAGAAATTCTGACTTTCCCCTCAGAATAGTTTTATATAATATAGTTATATAGTTTATTTATAGTTAGTTATATATATCTTTGCGCTCCAAAGACTTTAGAAGTAGCCTAACTCTAACTTTTTTTAGGTCATTACATTGTTTGAAGCATAAAAAACAAAACAAATGGAAATATAAAAATAAAAAATCATTTCATTCACCAATCAATTTTTATGCTTTAAGCTCTTTTTATCCAAACTTTGTATAAAGCTGAATCTCAACTATGTTATGAAAGATATAACAGAATAATTAGATATCCTATAATTTTACTTCATGTAGTATGCATGTAAACATGGCCATAAATGCCATTCCCATTCTAAGCAATGCATACACTGTATCTAATTTGCATATTACTGTGTTTTTGGGACAATTTGTAACGTAAAAAGCAGTGTAATAATGGGTGGAAATATTTTCCTAAAATATCTCATATTTCATAAGAATATCCAGACTTAAAACTGTGTATGTTGTCAGAGAAATTCGCTAAAATATAATGTCCTCTGTCATGCTGCGTTGATACCAAACGCGAATTGAGCATCAAATTTTGAACATTTTGTAAACCACTTATAAAGCGAGCGTTTGGCGCGCAATAGCTCCGTATGACTGCTCACTGCCAATATCAGTCGTTCCTCCATGTTGAATGAGTGACCCCGGGCGGGCCTGCCCCGGTTTATCACGTCACTTCATCACGTGACAGCAGCAAGCAGGCTCCTGATTGGTTAACGCGGCGCAAACAGACACCAGTTCAAATTTTTCAACTCGGGTGTCAGACGCCAATTCGCTTCATACGCGTGAATGCACAAAAAGCACCAAATCCAATCACTCGCTCAAGACACTCAATTGCAGTGTTGCCAAGTCCGCGGTTTTCCCTGTTTTTCATGTCCGCGTGTTGAAGCGACCCCACTTATGTGATCTTTAGCCCCGAAATGCGAATTTTAGTTGGCAACCATGCCAAAAAGACATATTTTACCCCCCAAATGCGATTTTTACTGGAGAAGCCCCCCTGAAACGCGATTGGGCTTGTTTTGGGCTAGTTTTGAGTAGCAATTGGGCGGGTTTTGTTGTGAAAACCTGGCAACCCTGCTCAATTTGCCTCTTTCGCGCAAACTGGACGCACGAATGAGGCGAAATCGTGTCCATCGCGCCGTGCTAAACACGTCTATCACGCCGCAGGACCTCCAGACGCGCGTCAACGCGTCTTTACATTGACTTGGAAATCACTTGCTCCAGACGCTCAATTCGCATTCGGTGTGAACGCAGCTTCAGACATATTTTCAAACAAAGAAGAAATTGAAGACGCGATTCATCAACTGTCACTTTCACGTTTACTTCAGGATTCGCTCACGTGACTTATTATTATTAATACTATTAATAATAAATAAAATTACAAATAAGTATAGTAATACATTCATTAAATACATAATATTAATACATTAATAAACCATTAAATAAATAAGGGAAATTCTGACCTTTCCCCTTTATAGTTATTTATATAGTTTATTTATAGCCTTGTTTATATCTTTGCGCTTCAAAGACTTAAAGTAGCCTTTTGTGACTTTGTAGTTAGAAATCTAAAGTCACAAAACTGACAAAACGCTCATTAAGTGACTGTCAGATTTAGACGAAGAGATTCGGATCACAAATGAAGGAATTGAAGACGCGATCCATCAACTGTCACTTTCACGTTTACTTCAGGATTCGCTCACGTGACTTATTATTATTAATAATGTGAATAATAAATAAAAAGTACAAATAAGTATACTAATACATTAATTAAATACATAATAGTAATACATTAATAAACCATTAAATAAATAAGGGAAATTCTGACCGTTCCCCATTTTTATAGTTATTTATATAATTTATATCTTTGCGCTCCAAAGACTTTAGAAGTAGCCTTTTGTGACTTTAGTTAGAAATCTAATGTCACAAAACTGGCAAAACGCTCATTAAGTGACTGTCAGATTTAGACGAAGAGATTCGGATCACAAATGAAGTCGAATCGAGCAACCGTCACTTTCGCTTTTACTTCAGGATTCGCTCACGTGACTTCTCAAAACAAGGCAAGTTCGGGATCAAGGAAGTTGTGAGGTACGTGATAAGTGGTGAATAATAATATTCACTGAATATATTAGGCCATTCGACAAGTATTTGGTGGTTTGATTCGCCTTTTTTTTTATTACCTCAGATAACGTTACTTTCGATTTCGCTTGCGACATGTCCGACAACGCTGGAGTAAAGTTAAACGGCGAGGTACGTCCATTTTGTCACACACTTTTTAGGTGTTTAGGTGAATTCAGTTCAACATTATATAACACTTGTCAAAAATCGTGTTCAAAACAAACAGGATCAAAACCTGGACGACGAGATGAGCGCCGTCGAGGCGGAGCTGCAGAAATACAAGGTTAAAACACCCACAAACTATACGAACAATTCATTATAAATTATCTATGTCGATCATTTGCATTATTAATGATCTCCACACAGGATCTCGTTGAGGCTGCTGATAATGAAAGATCCAGATTGCTGCTGGAAAAGGCTGAAGCGGAAGACGAGAAGAGAAAAGCCCAGTCAGAACTTAATACATACATGGAAAATGAAGAAAAGCTGAATGGCATATTTAGGAGAGATCTTGAAGAAGTACAGGTGAGTTTCAAGACTAACCTTAAACATGGACATTTCTCAGAACTTAGGGTAACATGGGGGAAGATGATGCCTACCTTAAAGGGATAGTTCATCCAAAAATTACATATCTATCATCATTTATTCACCCTCAAGTTGTTCCAAATGAGTTTCTTTTCACTGCTAAACACAAACTATTAGAAGAATGTCAAAACCAAACAGTTCGTGGACTCCATTGACTTCCATAGTATTTTTTTTCCTACTATGAAAGTCTTTTTATTTTATTTTTTATTGCAATATGAACATAACAAGACAGAGAACAACCAATAATGTAAGACACTTCCATTGGGTCAAACACGGAGTTTGAATTTACGAAGGGATCAAAAATAAATAAATAATAAAAAATAAATAAAGGCACAAGAAGCAAGGGTCGAGACAAAAAAGTAGCCAAAATAAACATTTAAAAAATACTAAAATAATAAATATTTTTGACAAAGAGAAACATAGGGTTTCAAACTTTCGGTTATGTTTCTTGAAACATTTGAAGCTCTGAAACATTTTAGCAAACTCACATAGAAATATATTAAACGAGGCCTTACATTTTCTCCATTTACAAGTATGAATATGATATTTACCCATCAATAAAACAAAATGTACAATATCAGAGAAGGATGAATTTAAATCACACTTAAAGAAGAGGATATCGTTTTGGGTTATAGGAGGTATTGTCTCCATTCTTACTGACATCCAGCTATATTAAACCAAAATTTTGAAGTAACATCACAATACAAGAATACATTATCAAGTGTTTCAGGAAAAGAAGAGCAAAAGACACAAGTATCCACATCAAAATTAAATCGTTTTTGTAAAAAGTCACCAACTGGGTATATCTTAAACATAATTTTGTAATGTGTCTCTTTGACCTTTGGAGTATGCCATATAACAAGCCTTATAAATAACAATGAAAATCACCAGTGATAATATGTTTGAGTTCTTTGTATATAAGTTTGTAATTACACTTATTGTCTAAGAGACATCACATCACATATTTTTAAAGAGGGAAGAGAAACTATAGTTTTGGATAAAGGATTTGAGAAACTGCTTCGGATTATTCTTAGCAATCCTGTAGGTATTGCATTGCATACCTTATTATAACCTAAACCTTTTTTGTAATTGTAATTTTAACTTTATATTTATTAATGAAATCATTATGAGACATGAAATACCCATTATCATCTAATATATCATGGATACGATTTATAGAAGTCAATGGTGACCATCAACTGTTTGTTTTATTTTGTGTTAAGCTGAAGAAAGACACTCATACATGTTTGGAACAACTTTTTTGGGGGAATTATCCTTTTAAGAACAATGTGGGTTTACTTTTAAATTAGCACAATTGGTAACACTTTACAATAAGGTTGTATTAGTTAACATTAGTTAATGCATTAGTAAACATGAACTAACCATGAACAACACCTCAGTTCAGCATTAGTTAATCTTTGGGAACGTTAATCCAGCTGTTCATGGTTTGTTCATGTTAGTTCACAGTGCATTTACTAACTTTAACAAGATTTTAATCATGCATTAGTAAATGTTGAAATTAACATTAACAAAGATAAATAATAATTAGTTCATGTTAACTAATGTAGTTAGCAAATGAACCTTATTGTAAAGTGTTACCGCATAATTAGATATAAGTTTAGCATTGATGATGATGCATCAGTCAATGTGTTATTATAGGAAATAAATAGAGACATTTGCTGATTTAGTTATTATAGCACAAAATGTCAAATATTAAAAGAGGGGTAAGACGGCCCACTCTCTGGACATAAACTTTTACACAATGCATAAATTACTTTGCCGTTCAAAAGTTTTTTGATCTGTAAGATTTTTTATGTTTTTAGAAGAAGTCTCTTATGCTCACAGAGGCTGCATTTATTTTATTAAAAATACAAAAAACAGTAATATTGTCAAATAGTTTTCTATTTCTTTTAAAATTTGTATTTTTACAATTTATTTTAATAATTGAATAACCGATGACAGACAAAAGCAGAATACCAGTAAAAGAGATTTATCTGAAAGGTAAAATTATTATATGACTTATACAGAGATATGAATATTTACATATTTAATTGAAGATATGTCATAATAGGAACACTGTGAAATCTAATTGAATCATTTCACTCTCAACTAACCTATAGGTTTTAATGCAAGTGAAATGTACATCTAATTAATGGAAATATTAAATAATAACCCCATTAATTACAATAAGTATAAAAATAAAAATAAACTAGAGACAACTTGCTGCTTTCTGTGCAAATTCTGGGCGGTTCATCTTACCCCAAGGGTCTAGTTTATCTTTTTACTTCAGAATAAAAGCTATATAACTTCTTAAGACATTCATGTGTCCACAAATATTAAATAATAACCCCATTAATTACAATAAGTATTACGTTAAAATAAAACACTAGGAACAACTTGCCACTTGCCGCTTCCTGTGCCAATTCTGGGCGGTTCATCTTACCCCAAGGGTCCAGTTTATCTTTTTACTTCAGAATAAAAGCTATATGTTCTAAAAACATTCATGTGTCCACAAATCCCTCATTAACAAAGAACACAAAAAACTTGATATTCATCATAATACAGTGTTTCAAAATTACATCAATTAACCACAAAACTGTTTTGAAATTAAGTTTTTCATAGCTTTAAAAGGGAGCGTTCTTAGATTATATTATGGTTAGCTGGGTAACCCCTCTAACTGAAAGCAGCTGATGCGTTTTTGTGTTTATCCTTCATCATTTCAGGAGGAGATGAACGGTCTTGATCGCATCAATCTGATCTTGAAGAGAGAATTGGATGATCTTCGACAGAAGCTTCAACTCAAGAGGGCCGAAAGTGACTCTCTGCAACGGAAATTCAAGGTTGATCTGGGTTTTATTATTACAATGTGCACATTTATACTCACTGGTGCCCTAGATGGGATTATTGATTAATTGATTACAGTGTAATGGCCTGTGCACAATGGGACGATTATCGCGCACGCTTATCGTCAGTGTTTTTCGGCGCGTCTTTGTGTTCACACCCAATCGATTTCCGTGTGACCGTACACATTCAGTAGATGATGGTGCTCTCGATACACAAGGTGGTGTTACGCCACTTTACCCTTCTGACACTCGCTTGTCACACAGAAGAAGAAGAGAGACAGTATTTACGTTCTGCCAAAACCATTCACACACTTTTGCTAACTGGCAAGCAGCATTAGCAGCTCATCTTCTTCTTTGTCTACTAACTTCCTCTTCGTCGTATCAGTGTGTGCTCGGCAAGACCTTTTTGTGCTTGAGCGCCACCAAGTGCTGTTTTACTGTCACTTCAGCAGCTCCAGGCACGTGAACAAAAGCCCTGATCTCATTAGTCAGACATTTTTGACGCGCCGCGCCAAAACAAAAAAACTAACCCAAGGCATTTTTTTTTAAATTACGCTTTTACCCCTGCCGTTTTGCGCGTCAGTGTGCACACTCACTTTGGTGCCCTTTGTTTAGTCACTAGGCGTTAAACGTCGCCGATAAACGCTTGTGAAAATCGTCCCGGTGTGAACAGGCCTTAAAGTTGTACTTGTATTGATCAAAGTCCTGGGCCGGGTTTCCCAATAACGATGTATCTTAGCTCTAAAGAGCATGTTCTACGAGCGAAGTTACGATCACTTGCAGCAATTCCACGTGCGTTTCCCAAAAATGTACTTAACATGAACGCGCGAGAACGCGCTCTAAGTGCTACTTAAGAGTCGCTGTCCATTTGCGAAGTGCTGAAATATATCCTTATATGGAATCGTTTCCTCTGAACGTTTCACCTAATAATTGTCATCTGATGTGGATTAGCAATCAAAACACGTCTATATAAAGCAACTACCTACAGGCTCTGACAAAATGGCTTAACAAAAAAAAACAAGAAAAGATACCTTTCAAAAAGACGAAATAAATATCCTCATTTAATTGAGATGTGTATTTATAATTTTTTTGGTTTGTTACCTGCCCTCATAAATTTTTTTTTTATTTATTAAATCCAGTGATCATAAAGTCAGTTTCCACAAAAATATTAAGCAGCAGAACTGTTTTTTTTTAATCAACATTGATAATAATGAGAATATTAAAAATAAAAAAATTCATAAAAAAAATGTACAATAAAGTACAATCAAAACCTTATAGTATTATCACAATGCACTTGAATAAAGTTAAAGGTGTAATCTGCCGGTTGTCCTGTAGGTGACCTCATAACTCTGTCTTCTTACGATACACTTAGAGCTTTACGATTACTCCAGAACACTCGTAGATCTACGATAATTTTCAAGTGCTACTTAAGTTACGATGCTTTTGGGAAACAGACCTTAATATTAAGATCACTCATGCGATCGTTTTTACGATCAATTTAGGCTTACGATGCTTTTGGGAAACGCAGCCCTGGTTAGCACACTCTAAAAAATAAAGGTTCTAAACTGGGGTTTGATGCCATAGAACAGTGGTCTTCGCTATTTTTTTCAGGAGAGCCACACTGATTGGACAAAATCAATAGGAGAGCCACTTTTACCGCAAAGTTTCAAAAGTTACATCCAGTCATAAATAGCATGTCTGATTATCAGTCTGTCATCCCAGAACATACAATATGCTGTGCAATAAATACAAAAGGTAGATAGATAGTGGGTAGGCATAATATATTTTTTATGTAAATTTTCTTTTATTGCTGTTTTATTCACACATTTTTCTGTTTAAAACACGTTTTTAATATATTTTATTATGTAATAATTTCACAGTAAATCACCAAACAGAAAAACAAAGACAGTATAGTTTAAATATTTGTTCAATGGCATCTTTTTAACCCTTAATCGCCCCTCAAGTAGGGTTTACGTTTGAGTCCCTTGGGGTCAGATAGACCCCAAACTTTTACAGAGCGATTGCAAAAGGAAATATAATTTTTTTACATGGAAAACTATATATCATTTTTTTTATTTACTTCTCAACTATACATTTATGCTGTGTTTTTGTGGGTATTTGGTCGTTTTTTACCTATTTACTGCACAAATACTTAACTATGTCATAAATTGGCTCATTAAAAATCATTTTTTTATGAAAAAATCACTTGAATGATGATCTTAAATAAATATAAATAGTTTTTGGACATTGCTCTATGTGTTAGGGATAGAATACCGCCATCTGTAGGTTTGTGGAAAAACTTTAGGAATTATAGTTAAAGAGAAAGAGAGAGCAATGACCACATTATCCAATAGAGGTCCATAGGGAAGTTATGCAAAAGTTAAGCTGCCTTTCATCTTTCTTTTATTTGCCCTTTTCCCTCTATTTCTCATGATTGTTCCATGTTGCATTTGTGCTCTAGTATTTGTCCTTCATTTATGTATGGAATTTTTTCTGATTTATGCCAGTTTTGTTGATTTTATTTGCCAGTTTCTATAAAAATGCTCTCTGTTGCAGTCACGTGTGTGTGTGTGTGTGTGTGTGTGTGTGTGTGTGTGTGTGTGTGTGTGTGTGTGTGTGTGTGTGTGTGTGTGTGTGTGTGTGTGTGTGTGTGTGTGTGTGTGTGTGTGTGTGTGTGTGTGTGTGTGTGTGTGTGTGTGTGTGTGTGTGTGTGTGTGTGTGCGTGTGTGTATGAGACAGAAAGTTCGTTCCACTTTGTGTTTATGCTCTAGGACCATTTTTTACATTTTCCCATTATATATGTGTTTGTGTTTGTGTGTGTTTGCGTGTGAGTGAACATGCTTGTTTCATATTGCATTTGTGCTCTAGTATTAGTACTTCATTTATGTATGAAAATCTTTCAGATTTATGCCAGTTTTGTTGATTTTATTTGCCAGTTTCTATAAAAATGCTCTCTGTTGCAGTCACACACATGTGTGTGTGTGTTTGTGTGTGTGTGTGTGTGTGCGTGTGTGTATGAGACGGAAAGTTCGTTCTACTTTGTGTTTATGCTCTAGGACCAGACCTTGATATAAATGTGGACATTTTCAGATTTATACTGGATTTAGTAAAAAATATTTGACAAAAAAAGTGAAAAAAAATTTATTTTTTACACTTTCCCATTCATTTTCAATGTGGGGTCAATCTGACCCCGAGGGACTTAAACGGTAATTTTTTTTTTACACACTTTTAGAACAACCAAATCAAGCCCAGATTTTTTGTGCATGTTTAGATAGATTATTTAGGAAAAGTCACCGAGTCTCATGGCCCTGAGATGAAGGGAACACTTTTAAAAAATGGAGGAAAAGTCCAGTGGGGTCAGCTGGACCCCAAGGGACGATTAAGGGTTAAAGGCCAGTATCACTGATACTAATACTGATACTGATGTCTCTGAAATAGACCCTCCCCAATTTTACACATTAATTATAGCCATTCAGCATTAAAGTGTAATTGAAGGCTTTTTAACTTTTATTAGGCTTCAAACTTCATTAGTAGTCAGTGCCGCTGCGGATCTGGCGCGCTGTCACAGGCGTCCCATTTCCTCACAACTCTTTAAGTTCATTTAAGACGTTATTTAACTAATTTAAAACTGTTCTTCTGAGGATACTGGACAAAACGGACATTTAGGCATAACTCTGTGTGTTATAGTTTGTTCAAGAGCGAAAGAGAACTGGATTCTGGCGCTCTGTGCGCATGATGCTGGCGTGTAACCCACACCACTCAATGTTTGACAATGCGTATCATATGCACGTAAAAAGTCATTTTGGCGTATAAATTGCACTATAAATACAAATTATGTTATATATATTCATTTCATGAGAACGTGTTGATCTATAAGAGCACATTCGCCGTTAAAAGCTGGAAAAAACTGACAACTCCGCTGCAGTGTGTCATGGGCGTAAGGGCAGAGCAAGTTTAAATATCCTTTCTAGTCTGTATATCCATCTTGTAATGTCACTGTTTTCGGGTATTTTTTTAATATAAATGATTTGTAATAGAGCAGACACTTTGAGTTTTTAATGGGTTATGTTATAGTCCTGCTTGTTTTTATGCAATATATGTATTGACTGCATGATCATTTCACCGTATTATGTACTGCCATGAAAGCTTTTTCTCAAAAGAACAATTTGTTTTCTGAGTGTGAAGAACATTTTTAATAATTTAAAGAACCCTTTTCCACTATAAAGAACCTTTAGTGGTTCCTTGGATGTTAAAGGTTCTTCATAGAACCATCGATGTCAACAAAGATCCTTTATTCTCTCTGAATGCAGATACATGCCAAAATCCCAGTGAAAACTGTGAAGTTTACTCGAGGTCTTGAGGCGGATGAGGGAGAGGACAGAGATGATCTCGTGACGTCTGTATTCACCGTCACACAAAGACCATCGTTTCTCCTGAAGGGCGGCCAGGCTCTCATCACGTTTGAGGAGGAGAAGGGTAAGGACAAGATCACATGTTCTCATGATCTGTACATTTTGTACAGTTTTATTTGCATTGATCCATTATGTAAGAGCTGCCAGCAGTGTTCATTTTGACAGTAAATTTTGATTTAGTTTTAGTCCTGGTCTTTTGACTAAAATGCCATTTAGTTTTAGTCATATTTTAGTCACCTGAATTGTTTTTAGTTTTAGTCGACTAAATATCATAAGATTTTAGTCGACTAAATATCATAAGATTTTAGTCGACTAAATCTACAGTAGATTTAGTCTCCTAAAATCTAATGAGTTTAGTTAAATTGTAATACATTAAGCATTTAAGCATTACATAACCGACGGTTACTTGAACTGACATTTTGACATCATTTTGTTTTTGACATTAAAAATACACGAAAGAGCTCAATTCACTTTTTTGTCTGTTTTTTAAAAACAGCTATATAGTTTTTATAACTTTGTATTTCTGTTTTAGTCAGTAGGCCATATCAGGTTAAGCTAAAGCTTCAAATGAGTTTGTTTATCTATTTATTTTTATTTCAGTTATCATTTATTTCATTTCAAGTAATGAAGTTTTTCTAATGGTTTTAGTGAACTATTATAACACTGATACTTTATTGAATATGTGTCAAATACTGGTCTTTCCTCCTGACTATGAATTAAATGGGAATTAAATTAAATACAGTTTATTGTTTAAGCAAAAACGAATATATAATGCGTGACTTTTAATGATAAAAAAGCTCGAAATACACCGGGACTCTTATTTTGAAATGTCTGCGCCTCTATTGCAGTTGCAGAAGCTCATTCAAGTTCAGATGAGGGAGATAAATATGCATTGTTACAACCGTCTAAAACATATTACTATATGAACAACGTAAAGTAAACATTGTCATTATTCATCAGCATTAGTTCATAAACAATTGCCTGTCATAAATGTGTGTTATTGATTGATTGAGCCGCTCTGGAGCTGGATTGGGGATGAGCCGTGTTTTCCAGCGGTTAGATCAGTTCAGATCAAATGTGCGCATCTGTTACAGGACATCAGTTCTGACTGGATCTCTTCCCTAATCGTCCCTCACTAACATTTTCATCTCGTTTTTATTTGTTTAAAAAGTTGATAGTTGACAGTTGATTTTCGGTATAGTTTTTGTCATCCAACATTAGTTTTTATTTAGTTATCGTCTCGTTTTCGTCAGTGAAAAAAGGTTATTGACGAAAATGATGACGGAAATTATTCGTCAACGAAATTAACACTGGTTTACACCTGGTATTAAGATGTGTTTTGGTCGATCGGATCACAAGTAGACGAGGGAGACACATTCCCGTTTACATCTGGGGCCAGATTTACTAAACAGGGCAAATTAGCGTGAGAGCGCAATTCCATAAAAGCGCCGATAAGAGTGGACAGTTCAGCGCGTGATATACTGGACGACACGCAAATGAAAGTACACACACGCAGCCGATCATTTCCATAACGACCAACACATTTACTCGTTAGCATCTGGTTTAAGACACGCTTTTTTTGGGCGGTAAATAATTATGCAAACACCAGTAAATTGACAAGCACTTCTGTTCCCTTCAGGGGTCGCCACAGCGAATCATCTGCCTCCATCTTGCCCTATCCCCTGCATCCTCTTCTCTCAGACTGACTACCTTCATTTCCTCCTTCACTACATCCATAAACCTCCTCTTTGGTCTTCCTCTCGACCTCTAACCTTAGCATCCTTTTACCGATATATTCACTCTCCCTCCTCTGAAAATGTCCAAACCATCTCAACCTGGCCTCTCTAACTTTGTCTCCAAAGTATCTCACATGTGCTCCGATGTACTCATTCCTGATCCTATCCATCCTCATCACTCCCAAAGAGAACCTCAACATCAGCTCTGTTACCGCTAGCTCTTCCTCCTGTCTTTTCCTCAGTCTCCAAACCATACAATATCGCTGGTCTCACTACTGTCCTGTACACCTTTCCTTTCATTCTTGCTGGTACTCTTTTATCACACAACAGACCTGACACTTTTCTCCACCCATTCCAACTAGGAATCGACCGATATGGATTTTTTAGTGCCGATGCTGATGCAAATTTTTTTTCATCAGCATTAGCCGATGACCGATACTGGCTGCCGATTTTTTTGAGCCGATATTTGGAGCCGATACTGCTTTGCTCCCTCAATTTACTCAATCATAAAAATGACACAATGATCATGATGATAACAATTTAAAAATTAAAAAAGGAACATTTATTGAACTAAAAAAAACAATATTTAACAAATAGTAAAAACAGGTGAGGTAGAACAAGAAAAAAAAGAGTTTAGTGGTGAAACTAAATTCTGAAAATAAATATTTAAGCATAAATAAAATAATTACAATATTGCACACAGTATCAACAAGCAAGCATCATAATAAAGTGCACACTGACTGTACTATACTTAAAACTTTTATACTTTTAAAACTGTTTACAACCTACTAGTCATTTAATGCTTAGGTGCACTTAGCTTAATCTCTTGAAAAAAATATCGGCGAACGCAGCAGCCTTGAATCGGCCGATGCCGATACATGTGAAATCGCACATATCGGCCCGATATATCGGTCTAACACTAATTGCACACGCTTCTTCACCTCTTTTCCACACTCCCCATTGCTCTGGACTGTTGACCCTAAGTGCTTAAAATCCTGCACCTTTTTTACCTCTTCTCCCTGTAACCTCACTGTTTCACTTGGTAAGTAAATTGACAAGCACAAACCTTAGTAAATCACCTTGCCTGATTCATTTAAATACTCTTCTCCCATAGATACTGCGTCTGAAAGGGAAACTCCTACAAATGCATATGCACTATTTCTTCACTGCGTGTCTTTAGTAAAAGAGGGTTTGCGCTGGTGCAAGCTGTTAGTAAATCTGGCCCCTGGTGTTTTAATCCGTCTCTTTTTTCCACTTTCAACCACTGTCCTGATTTCTTCAGGGGGGGGGGGGGGGGTTTATGGACGGGTCAATGTACAGGTTTCGATCTAATGGACGAAGTAAGCTCGCACTGTTGGGGACAACAGTTTAGGACCCAAGACCAGATGTGATGAATGAAGACCAGGAGTCAGAAAGGCGATTAAAGGGTTAGTTCACCCAAAAATGAAAATTCTGTCATTAATTCCTCACCCTCATGTTGTTCGACACCCGTCAGACCTCCGTTCATATTCAGACACAAATGAAGATATTTTAGTTAAAATCTGATGGCTCTGAAAGGCCTCCATTGGCACAATGCACTTTACACTCTCAAGACCCTTAAAAGACACTAAAGACGTCGTTACAAAGTCCATCTCACTACAGTGGCTCTACAATAACTTTATGAATCGGCGAGAATAGTTTTTGTGCGCAAAAAAACCCTAAATAACGACTTACATAGTGATGACGATTTCAAAACAAGGCATCATGAAGCTTCGAAGCGTTATGAATCAGTGAGTCGAATCATGATTCGGATCGCGTGTCAAACTGCTGAAATTTGGCGATTCAAACTGCTGAATCGACTCACTGATTCATAACGCTTCGAAGCTTCATGAGGCCGTGTTTTGAAATCGTCATCACTATAGAAGTCGTTATTTAGGGTTTTTTTGCGCACAAAAACTATTCTCGCCGATTCATAAAGTTATTGTAGAACCACTGTAGTGAGATGGACTTTGTAACAACGTCTTTAGTGCCTTTTAAGGGTCTTGAGAGTGTAAAGTGCATTGAGCCAATGGAGGCCTTTCAGAGCATCAGATTTACACTAAAATATCTTCATTTGTGTCTGAAGATGAACGGAGGTCTGACGGGTGTCGAACGACATGAGGGTGAGGAATTAATGACAGAATTTTCATTTTTGGGTGAACTAACCCTTTAATTAAATCATTTTTTTTTACCGAAGAATAGTTTTCAGTTTCATCAGCAGAAGCTAGATTCAGGTCTCACGAGGAGATCGCTCTCTGCGTACATACATTTCCACGTCACATTTACACATTTACACTCATTTCCCAGGTCCGATCTAATAAATGCCTCATCGACACGACATCCTCAATAAACCCGTCTCCGGCGTGATGACTTAGATCGAATATTCGAATATTCCGATCTAAAATTACTCCTGACCTGTAATGTTGCCAGAATCATAATCATACACTGTTTGTTCGTTGGCCAGAGGAGAACTGGCCCCAAGACTGAGTCTGGTTTCTCCCAAGGTTTATTCCCCATTATGTCACCTGATTGGTTCCTTGCCTTTGTCGCCTTTGGCTTGTTCAGTCGGGGACACTAAGTATTCAACTATATCACTGATCAGTTCATTTCAATTATCATTAAGTCATAATTAAGAGATAAAATGTTGAAAATATGATTTTAAATGGCCTCATTATTAGATAAAAAGTCAAAAATATGATTTTAAAAGTCATAATAGTGAGATAAAAAGTTGAAAATACGACATGCTAAGTAATAATTATAAGATCAAATGTTGAAAATATGATTTTAAAAGTCCTCCTTATTAGATAAAAAGTCAAAAATATGACATGCTAAGTCATAATAAGATAAAATGTTGAAAATATGATTTTAAAAGTCTTCATTATTAGATAAAAAGTCAAAAATATGACATGCTAAGCTAAGTCATTGTGAGATGAACAGGTGAAATTAGGACTTTCTTTGAAACTCTCAGAAATTCTGAGATAAAAATTCTAAATTTTGGATTTAAAGTCCTAATTACGAGATAAAAAGCTGAAATTAGATTTAAAAAAGTCGAAATCATGACCAAAACACACACTAAGACATTTAAGGGATGAAATCATGCTTGTTTTTTTTTTTTTTTTTAATGTGCTTTTAATTTTTTGATTCACACTTATAATAATAATATTTACATTATTGTTTTCATTTTGTGCAATATATTTTTTGACATGCGTTTTTTACATTTTGAAATCAGTTTTTACAACAGAAATTAATCAATCAGAAAACTTAATTTAGCTTTTCATCTAAAACAAAACTAATTTCCTCTCATCAGTGTAAAGCTGCTCTGAAGCATCTGTGTGTGAAAAGAGCGCTAGAGAAATAAAGCTGACTTGACTTGACGTCATTGCTTTAGGTTAAATGATTCTGATTGGCTAAGAGAATAGCTAGTCATAGTAAATTTCCACACATGGATGTATTGATTGTCAGAAGCATATCTCCTTAGATCAACTGTTGACGCTTGAAGCCCGGAATTAGGCACGCTGTGACCATAATGCCAGTTGTACAAATGCTGATCTGTGAAAAACTGACTAACACGCACACACACACACACACACACACGGATCCACCAGGCCCAAAGCTACTTCAAGGTTGTTGTTGGCCAAGCATCAACTATAAACAACATGGTTTCCCAAAACATACAGATAACATGTGTACAGGTACAGGCAATATTCATCTTTACTCTCTAGTGTAACAGTAAAAAGGAATGAAACAAATGAAAGACAAATCCATATTTCATCTCTGGAAGCCGGGCTGAATGAGTAAGCACTGCACTCACTCCTCAGAGGCCAAATACAGACTTGAGAGAACAAATGAAAAGAATAATAAAGTAGTTCTATCGATTAAATAATATCATAAACTATACTTTTTATATTGTAAGAGGATAAATATTGATTAATGTGTTGATTATAAATTTCAAATCACTCAAAAGGATATATATTTATTGAAGAGAAGGGATTCCAGATTTTTTCCGCACAAGTGCGACCTCTAACAAAATTTTGTCGCACCAGCAGGAAAAAAGGTCGCAAAATGCCCTGGTATAAGGAGCAACCTACAGATTCATATACAATAGTGTCCAAAAGTAATGTCCAGCCGGGGAAAAGTGACATTTTCACCCTTTATTCAAATGCTATTCAAAAGACTTTCAAAGCATATTGCGTAGTTGTGCTTGGAGTCGATTGTTTTATTTGTGCTAATAACACAAATCTGACATACAGCTGTCATACAAAGAAATTATAAACACATGCAAAAACAAGAGAGAACCAACAAAATGTGAATAATTGATTGTGTTGTAGTCAATGTTTGCTTTTTCCTGCACTGCAAAAAATGCTTTTCTTACTTAGTATTTTTGTCTTGTTTTCAGTCCAAATATCTAAAAATTCTCAAAACAAGAAGCATTTACTAGCCAAATAAAAATTATTGTCTTGTTTTGGGGGGAAAGAACTCAAAATTAAGGGAGTTTTTGCTTAAAATTAGCAAAATAATCTGCCAATGGGGTAAGCAAAAAAAATCTTAATTCAAACAAAAAACAAGATTATTTTGCTTACCCCATTGGCAGATTATTTTGCTTATTTTAAGCAAAAACTCAGTTAATTTTGAGTTATTTTCCCCCAAAACAAGACAAAAACTTCTGCTTGTCTAGTAAATGCTTCTTAATGTAAGATTTTTTAGATATTTGGACTGAAAACAAGGCAAAAATACTAAGTAAGAAAAGCATTTTTTGCAGTGTGTGAATTTTGTGCTTCTTTTGCATAGTAAAATAAAACCTGTAGCTCTAGTTTGCCAAATAATGTTGTCAGATAAACACCTTAACCAAGTTTAGTGTTTTTTTCTTCCCTCATATTTAAAGTACTTAAAAAAAATATTAAATATGTTCATGTTTTAATGGTTTAATCGAACTTAGGGTCATTAAAAACAAATATATCCTATGTACATACATTTTGGCCACTACTGTATATGTGTCTCATAATGTGGACACACTGTCTCTGTTTTGTGTCTTTCAGTGGCAGAGCAGATCCTCAGACTGGCGAAGTGCTCAGTGGCCTGTGACAAAGCCAAGATGGATATAAAGCCATACGCTTTAACTCTGGATCCTTCTGTGAAGTTTGAGGTAGAGATTCTCCGTCAGAGCTTGCGATTAGTTTCCGTGTCCAGAATAATGTGTTGACGTGAACTGCTGTTATTCTGTCCATGCAGGTGCATGTCAAGGTATCCAAGAAGACCATCAAGTTCTTCAACGCCCCGCCCACTTTACCTGAGGAGCGAATGAGAGACCGGCTGGAGCTGTCCTTCTCTAGAGCCAGTCGAGGTGGAGGTGAAGTGGAAAAACTGGAGTACGACAAGAATAACGGCACAGGCCGCGTTACTTTCGTCAACACCGGAGGTGTGTCTTTATCCACACATGATGTTGTTTTCAATTCCTATATTGTTATAGAGACAGAGCGTATTTAGGCCACGCCCACACCGGGGGGGAAAACAATCCGCCGCTCTCCATTGACTTTGCATTGCGTGAGGCTGCCTCATTGTCATTTCGGATTATAACAAAAAACAGAAATATGTCTAAAAGCTGATATGTGACGAGGTGTACAGCAAACAAGCTAAAAAACACAGAAATAAGTTTTTATAAGCTGTCGACCCAAAACAACAGAGCGTTTAAGAAGATAAAAGTGGATACAGGCAATACGAAGTGAAGCTTCAGCTGAAGAATGGGGAAATTTTGGGATCCTGACACTCAGTATGCCTCAATATGTCTATATGTGCAGTAAACATTTTGTCACTGTTAAGTCAAATATCCAAATGTCTGTTTTATATATTATATTTCCTGTCTCTGATTATGTTCCCCTCTAGTTGTCGTAGTTCTCAGTGTAATATGACCCGTCGCGCGCTCTGTTTCAATGCCCTGAATCCACTTTTTTGTCCTTAAACGCTCGTTTTTTTGGGTCAACAGCTTATAAAAACGTCTGGGTTTTTGCTTCTGGGTTTTGTTTAGCTTGTTTGCTGTACACTTTGTCACATATCAGCTTTTAGACATTGTTCAGTTTTTTGTTATAAGTCCGAAATGACAAAAAGGCCCCTTCACGCAATGCTAAGTCAATGGAGACGGTTTGATTGTTTTCCCCCCTGGTGGGCGTGGTCTTCAGATTATGTGTCGCTCTGTCTCTATTGCGCGTTTTGAACATTTTTATTGACCATAGAAGTTGTGTTAAGAATGCCATTCTATACGACTTATACAATGCACTATGGACTCAAATCTCTTGTGTATCTCCATGCGCTACATAATTAACTCTTTCCACGGCATTGACGGAATTTTCCGGCAATCCGTGTTTTCACTGTTATCCGGTAGGGGGCGCTATTACACATCGTCTGAAAGAGTACAGAATCTCCTGATCAAACACAAATAAAGAAGCAGAAACAAGCGATAGGCTGCGTCCCAAATAGCATACTGTACTCTCTTGAGTAGGTACTTATTAAGTAGTAGTAAGTAATTACTTCATGACTACTAAAAAAGTATGTTCTGCATCTTTGCTCTATTGCATGTATTTGTGCTGTTGCTTGTAGTTTGATTATATGTTCTAATTACCCTGAACATAGCACATAGTGTTGTAGTACTCGAGACCGGTCTTAAGACCATTTTTTGATGGTCTTGGTCTTGTCTCGGTCTCGACTGCGTTTCTCCTCGGTCTTGTCTTGGTCTCGGACTTAGAGGACTCGGGATTTTATCTCAAGACCAGTCAAGACCACAACTGCAAGGATATCACTAAATTGCCGGTGCATTGTCTGATTTTTAACATCATTAATGTGATTTGATGTCAAATTTACAGCTTAAAAATGCAATAAATAACTTCTTCGAAATATGATTTATTTTGTTACTGTGCTGGCGGGTTCAAAATCAATGCAGCATTGTCTTAAAAATGCCCAAAATTAGATTGCGATTTCGTTTTTTTATATAACATAGAATATAATTAAGCCATACTGCAAGAGCAAGAGAGCTATTTTCGTGAATATAAGCGTGATTGCAAATTATATTGATTTATAACAACTGCTTCGAACAAATCGTTTGAATAAAGGATTCTGTGACTGTTAAATAATGTTAATGTTTTAATGTTAAATTAATCTGAACATTATTTATGCAGGTGTAATTGTACCAATTCAGATGCAACTTCTGTGCCATGAATTTCATTATCAGTGATTTGATTGGTAATAGCGCTATAGTGTCTTACTATTCTAATTGTATTTAATTATTCAATATAAGTCATTTCTCAGACAGTAGATATGGATCTTTTAGATTAATTTAAGGAGTGCTGGTCTGGTCTTGGTCTGGTCTTGGTCTCGCCCTGTATTGGTCTTGGTCTGGTCTTGGTCTGGTCTTGGTCTCGCCCTGTATTGGTCTTGGTCTGGTCTTGGTCTCGACTTGGTCTCGCCCTGTATTGGTCTTGGTCTGGTCTTGGTCTCGACTTGGTCTCGCCCTGTATTGGTCTTGGTCTTGTCTTGGTCTCGACTTGGTCTCGCCCTGTATTGGTCTTGGTCTGGTCTTGGTCTCGGCACACACTGGTCTTGGTCTCGACTTGGTCTCGCCCTGTATTGGTCTTGGTCTTGTCTTGGTCTCGACTTGGTCTCGCCCTGTATTGATCTTGGTCTTGTCTTGGTCTCGACTTGGTCTTGCCCTGTATTGGTCTTGGTCTGGTCTTGGTCTCGACTTGGTCTCGCCCTGTATTGGTCTTGGTCTCGACTTGGTCTCGCCCTGTATTGGTCTTGGTCTGGTCTTGGTCTCGGCACACACTGGTCTTGGTCTCGACTTGGTCTCGCCCTGTATTGGTCTTGTCTTGGTCTCGACTTGGTCTCGCCCTGTATTGATCTTGGTCTGGTCTTGGTCTCGGCTTGGTCTCGCCCTGTATTGGTCTTGGTCTTGTCTTGGTCTCGACTTGGTCTCGCCCTGTATTGGTCTTGGTCTTGTCTTGGTCTCGACTTGTTCTCGCCCTGTATTGGTCTTGGTCTGGTCTTGGTCTCGACTTGGTCTCACCCTGTATTGGTCTTGTCTTGGTCTCGACTTGGTCTCGCCCTGTATTGATCTTGGTCTTGTCTTGGTCTCGACTTGGTCTCGCCCTGTATTGGTCTTGTCTTGGTCTCGACTTGGTCTCGCCCTGTATTGATCTTGGTCTTGTCTTGGTCTCGGCTTGGTCTCGCCCTGTATTGGTCTTGGTCTGGTCTTGGTCTCGACTTGATCTCGCCCTGTATTGGTCTTGTCTTGGTCTCGACTTGGTCTCGCCCTGTATTGGTCTTGGTCTTGTCTTGGTCTCGACTTGGTCTCGCCCTGTATTGGTCTTGGTCTGGTCTTGGTCTCGGCACACACTGGTCTTGGTCTCGACTTGGTCTCGCCCTGTATTGGTCTTGGTCTTGTCTTGGTCTCGACTTGGTCTTGCCCTGTATTGGTCTTGGTCTGGTCTTGGTCTTGGCTTGGTCTCGCCCTGTATTGGTCTTGGTCTTGTCTTGGTCTCGACTTGGTCTCGCCCTGTATTGGTCTTGGTCTGGTCTTGGTCTCGGCACACACTGGTCTTGGTCTCGACTTGGTCTCGCCCTGTATTGGTCTTGTCTTGGTCTCGGCACACACTGGTCTTGGTCTCGACTTGGTCTCGCCCTGTATTGGTCTTGGTCTGGTCTTGGTCTCGCCCTGTATTGGTCTTGTCTTGGTCTCGGCTTGGTCTCGCCCTGTATTGGTCTTGGTCTGGTCTTGGTCTCGACTTGGTCTCGCCCTGTATTGGTCTTGGTCTGGTCTTGGTCTCGGCTTGGTCTCGCCCTGTATTGGTCTTGGTCTGGTCTTGGTCTCGACTTGGTCTCGCCCTGTATTGGTCTTGGTCTGGTCTTGGTCTCGGCACACACTGGTCTTGGTCTCGACTTGGTCTCGCCCTGTATTGGTCTTGGTCTTGTCTTGGTCTCGACTTGGTCTCGCCCTGTATTGGTCTTGTCTTGGTCTCGACTTGGTCTCGCCCTGTATTGGTCTTGGTCTGGTCTTGGTCTGGTCTTGGTCTCGGCTTGGTCTCGCCCTGTATTGGTCTTGGTCTTGTCTTGGTCTCGGCTTGGTCTCGCCCTGTATTGGTCTTGGTCTGGTCTTGGTCTCGACTTGGTCTCGCCCTGTATTGGTCTTGGTCTGGTCTTGGTCTCGGCTTGGTCTCGCCCTGTATTGGTCTTGTCTTGGTCTCGGCTTGGTCTCGCCCTGTATTGGTCTTGGTCTGGTCTTGGTCTCGACTTGGTCTCGCCCTGTATTGGTCTTGGTCTGGTCTTGGTCTCGGCTTGGTCTCGCCCTGTATTGGTCTTGGTCTGGTCTTGGTCTCAACTTGGTCTCGCACTGTATTGGTCTTGGTCTGGTCTTGGTCTCGACTTGGTCTCGCCCTGTATTGGTCTTGGTCTCGGCTTGGTCTCGCCCTGTATTGGTCTTGGTCTGGTCTTGGTCTCGCCCTGTATTGGTCTTGGTCTGGTCTTGGTCTCGACTTGGTCTCGCCCTGTATTGGTCTTGGTCTGGTCTTGGTCTCGGCTTGGTCTCGCCCTGTATTGGTCTTGGTCTGGTCTTGGTCTCGCCCTGTATTGGTCTTGGTCTGGTCTTGGTCTCGGCTTGGTCTCGCACTGTATTGGTCTTGGTCTGGTCTCGGTCTCGCCCTGTATTGGTCTTGGTCTGGTCTTGGTCTCAACTTGGTCTCGCACTGTATTGGTCTTGGTCTGGTCTTGGTCTCGACTTGGTGTCGCCCTGTATTGGTCTTGGTCTCGGCTTGGTCTCGCCCTGTATTGGTCTTGGTCTGGTCTTGGTCTCGCCCTGTATTGGTCTTGGTCTGGTCTTGGTCTCGACTTGGTCTCGCCCTGTATTGGTCTTGGTCTTGTCTTGGTCTCGGCTTGGTCTCGCCCTGTATTGGTCTTGGTCTGGTCTTGGTCTCGACTTGGTCTCGCCCTGTATTGGTCTTGGTCTGGTCTTGGTCTCGGCTTGGTCTCGCCCTGTATTGGTCTTGGTCTGGTCTTGGTCTCGCCCTGTATTGGTCTTGGTCTGGTCTTGGTCTCGGCTTGGTCTCGCCCTGTATTGGTCTTGGTCTGGTCTTGGTCTCGGCACACACTGGTCTTGGTCTCGACTTGGTCTCGCCCTGTATTGGTCTTGGTCTGGTCTTGGTCTCGCCCTGTATTGGTCTTGTCTTGGTCTCGGCTTGGTCTCGCCCTGTATTGGTCTTGGTCTGGTCTTGGTCTCGGCTTGGTCTCGCCCTGTATTGGTCTTTGTCTGGTCTTGGTCTCGCCCTGTATTGGTCTTGGTCTGGTCTTGGTCTCGCCCTGTATTGGTCTTGGTCTTGTCTTGGTCTCGGCACACACTGGTCTTGGTCTCGGTTTAGGTTGTCTTGACTACAACACTAATAGCACATAACAAACTGTACTGAAACCGTGATAAAAACCGAACCCTGAGTCATTTGAACCGCTACACCCCTAATTCCGATCAAGTTATAAAAATGTTACTTTGGAGAATTCTCTAAATGTCTAAAACAACATTTTAAAAACATTAGACAAACATCCAACTAAAAAAGCTGGTATTGTGTCAGCCGGAGATTATGATGTACAACTGGACTTTCACGTTATTTCCCTGAATGGGAATATCTCTAAAATGAAGGGATATCATCATTTAAAGGGTCACTTCAGTGATTTAGCATTAGGCTTTGTATCAGTAGAAACTCGGTAGTATATTCAAATTATGGTACTTTCCCCCCTCATATCCCCCTGAGACGAGAGAATTATGCATTTTATTCCTGGAAAAATTCCTCCGATGACGCAAATATCGTCATTTTGCGTCATCGTAGGATTTTTTGGCCAGAGGCTGAAGGCTACAGTCACACAATCATAATAATGGAGCGGTGCAGAGTAAAGTGAGTGTTTCAACTTTTCAATGAATTCCTGTGATAGTTTAGCTTCCATATGCGATCTGTGACGTGACTTTCGTTCGGCTCCCTCACACTTTATTGAAAAGACACGTTCAGTTTTTAACTGTAGTGTTTATTCTCTAACTGAACGAAATGATTGTATTACTATGAAGATCAAAACGACGGTGTACGGAGTGGCCTCGTAGGGCAGCGAAGCAAGTGCATTCTGGGAGTTGTTGTCTTTCATCCACATGAGACAAAAATACATTGTCTGTCTTTTCTCAGTCTAGAAGGCACCAAATTCAAAAATAATTTCACATTTCTACTGCATAAATGACCCAGTTTAAATACAAAGCTTAATGCTAAATCACTGAAGTTACCCTTTAAACTAAATTGGTATTAAATGTAGGGTTGGGAATCGTGAGAAATTTTCCGGTTCCGGTTCTGGTTCCGGTTCCGCCTAACGATTCCGGTTACGATTCCGGTTCCGGTTACGATTCTGGTTCCATTAAAATTATTAAACAAATAGTGGTAAAGGAAAAAGGCACAATACACAACTCAAACAATCCATTTTGTGTTTATTACTTGCTCTAAAATTAATTTTCAGGTTGGCAATGTCAAAAAAGTCCTGTACTGCACATATATTACAGTATTAATTAAGCCATTCTTGCAACACATTTTTGAAACCTCTGAAATTGTCTTATTACATTTTATCTCTCTGTCTCTGAATAAAATCAAGTTATAAATTATATTTATTAGTTATATTTATTAATTAGTTGTATATTAATTTAATAGTAATTCAGTTATTCAGTGAACTTGTAAATAATACATTGCAATTCAGCATTACAAAGGTAATTGTGCCTAAACGCTTACCTAAACCATGGTGACTCAACGGTTGACAAATATATATATATATAATATAGGCCTTTCACTATAGATCTGGTATAAGCCCTGTGGCATGTGCTGTAGCAAATGTTTTGTCAAATTGCTAGTGCAGCCTCCTTTGCATGTTATTAACTTTTCACATGTGTTACATTTTGCTTCATTATCATTCATTCTTTGGAAATGAATCCATAATGGTGACTTTCTCTTCGCCATGCTGGTGGTCAACGAGAAAATATCTGACGCAAAACCGTAAATGTGTAAACTCCTGGTCTGGAAGCGGCAGGCAATGATGAGGTGAGCCAGGGTTGCCAGGTTTTGACAACAAAACCCGCACAATTGCTACTCAAAACACGCCCAAAACAAGCCTAATTGCGTTTCAGGGGGGCTTCTCCGGTAAAATTCGCATTTCCGGGGCTAAATATCACATAATTGGGGTCGCTTCAACCCGCGGACATGAAACACAGCCCGCGCTACAGTGTTTAAGTAGCCCAATTCCGCGGGAAAACCACGGATTTGGCAACACGGGCTGTGCGTCGAACACACATTGCACCAGAACCGTTTTCGGAACCGAAACTTAGGAATTTCGCGCGGTTCTGGTATTTTTCAAAAATCAGTTTCGGTTCGGCATAAGAACCGGTTCTCGGTTCCCAACCCTAATTAAATGTCCCATACTGCACTGCACTGCACTCACTAAGAGTACATTGTCATAATTCAGCCGCTATACAGTAGGTTTTTCAGATGCTTTCTCTGATTTAATCTGCTGTGTTTGTGGACGGATGTTTCAGCTCAGTTATAAAGTATAATTTCTGTCAGATTCATAATTACATAATACATGATTTCCTTCCTGGTTTCACTTTCAGTTGCAGAGAATTTGGTTCTCAGAGGAAAGTTTTGTGTGGACACCGGCAGCGACATGGTGGTTGACGTGTTTCCTCTGTATGATTACCAGCTCAGGAAATTTCAAGTATGTTTGCAGCAACACACACATTGATTTTCTACATCAGAAATATGGTTTCAGTGAGTAAGAGCAAGCATTTGTTTCATGGTGTTTGCTGTCACATTGCAGACGTACTCAGGGGCTCCGAATCGCACCGTGCTGCTGGGGGGAATTCAGGAGCTGATGGATGAAGAAGATCTTCAGGATCATCTAGAAATCCACTTCCAGAAGCCCAGTAACTACGGAGGAGAGGTTGAGAACATCAAATACGTTCCTAATGGAAAGGAGCTGACGGCTTTCTTCTGCGAGGACGGCGTTGAAAAGGCCGGCTGAGGGCCAGATGTTTTCAGTGCACTATGCTCTTCCTTAGTATTTCCGTCTTGTTTTCCAGTACAAATATCTAAACATTCTTAAAATCCCACTATAGTCAATAATTGTATCCCTTAAAACGCATCTTCGATCACCAAAATGACATATTTGAATGAAGTTTTTTCCTGTCCTGTCTTAAAATAGCTTGAATGCAAATCGACATCCTTGCTTTATTTAGTATACGCAGACTCATGAATATGCAATGAGCCCCGCCTCCACTCACTCGCACCAGCTCAGAATACCTGATCCACTCGCTCAACTTTACTGTAGTAAACGTTGCACAATGCTATCGCTCTTTACAACGTCGGGCACATATCTGTAATTAACATGATTAGCCTTTGGCTTGACTACGTTATCAGACAGCTAATAATGTGTTGCTAAAGTTACACACACCATGTTCCCGTTCGCCATCTCAAATCAGAATCCTCAGAAATGCTTTGAACATCAGAGGAGAAAGGCATATAGTTCATCATAAAATCATAATATACATCATATACATAATTCACCCGCTATATTGCTAAAAGTACCAGCTTTTTTATATCAACAGAAAAATATACCCGGATCACCTGGCTTCAGAGAATAGTTAATGATATGCTAAAGCCCGCCCACATGTTGACGTGATTAGGTACAAGGTAGTTTGTGATGTCAGAAACACCAGCGATTTCAAACCACGTCTTTGGTTCACTGCCGTTTTAAAGAGAAAATACTCAGCAATGGTGTTGACTTTGCACATGGTTTGTATCACACACAGTTTCTGCCAATCTCATGTCAATCTTGAGTTTCTATAGTAGTATTGCATCCTTCATATCTCCGAAAAGTCTTTAGTTTTATCATATTTATAAAAGACAGATACGCTATTTTTTTTTTTTTTTTAACTTTCCGAAACTTGTGAGAAACCGGATGGAGTATTTTTGGCACAGAAATATTCCATCAAACGTCCAACTTATTTTTTGAAACTTTGTCCATGTTTAGCATTGGAATCCAAGGGTGCGTTCACACCAAAAAACAAAAAACAAACATATAGTCCTGGTCCGCTTAGCGTTCACACTGGCATTTTTAACAGCGAACCTAAAGTTACCGAACCAAAGGCATAGGGATGCGGTCACAACCTGATTGGTCGGCTTTTATGACGTATATTTCGCAACGGAGCTGCTTACCGAACATTCAAAACAATGCTGTGTGCTGATTAAACGCCTCATTTAATGCGTGTACATACGGTTTTATTATTACCAGCTGAGAACTCACGAAGAGCTCATCAAATGTTCAACACATTCAGAACAGCAGCAGGATTTCCTCCATTGAGGCACTTCACCTCCTCGCTGCTCCACGTTTGCCCTCTACTCATTTTGGATACACCGATCTTTCCGCGTCGTCAAATCAGCTGACGTGTAGCGTTGCATCTTGTGACATCACGTCCTGTTTTTGTTCGTTTACATGTCTTTGGTCCGTTTTGCGTTCATATATCAATATATATCATATATCAAAATACCAGGGTTGGGATGGCAGCGTTCACATTTGTTCAAATGAACCGCACTAACCCAGCAATCGCACCAGGGTTTGTTTTAATCCAACCAAACATGACAAGTGTGAACGCACCCTAAATCTTTAACAGTGTAAAAAATTCTGAATGCATGAAAAATAGCATCACACCACATAAAACACCACATAGACATATAAACAACAATAAAAAACGTGATTTTCACCACTTTAAATCAAGATACATGTACTGGAGAAACAAAATGTTTTTTAAAAAATTTTGTTTTGGTGAAAACAAGAACAAATATCTGCCAATGGGGTCAGGAAAATAGACTTTCAGATTTTTTAATCAGTATCAGGCTTTACTTTAAATCAGTGAGGAGATGCATTACTTATTATTTACATGTTATTACGTGTGTGGGATTTTCCAGATCTTTCTTCAGATTGTCCTGATTATATCAATCATATCTCCTCACTGTCTTCTTTAAAATAACATGACAAAACTAGGTTTCCTAAAATACAATTATGAAAGTTTATTACGTAGGTTATGTATCTATGAAGAGCACTGTATTTTAACTATATGAAAATAAAGTTTATTTAAAAGTTATCTGCATGGGCTGCGGCGTTAATGTTTATCCTCTAGATGTTTTGGCACTTTTTATTTGGAATGATCAAACAATGAAGGCGTCCATATGATGTATGGATGATCCATATGAGATATGGCTGAAATTAGACATATTTAAAGCCATTTTATGGTCTTGAATCACTTTGCGGTTTGCTGTGGTAAGATTGAACAGACTGACCGCTGTAAATCCGGCAGCTGCAGAACACAAGCTTATCTAGTGTTGCTTTTATTAGTTTTTTTAGCTGAAATTTCTATGTCTAAATGGTTTTATTACGTTTTAGTTTTTAATTTAAATTCATTTAGTTTTAGTTATTTTAGTACTTCAACTTATAATAAATGAAAATGAGAAACCTATTGGCAACTAGCTGAAATAAGTTTTTATTTTATATTATTTAGTTAATGATAATAACACTGGTCTAGATACACTATATTTCCAAAGGTGTTGTGACGCTTGACGATTTCAAAACACGGCATCATGAAGCTTCGAAGCGTTATGAATCACTGAGTCGATTCAGCGGTTTGAATCGCCAAATTTCAGATGTTTGGCGGTTTGTCACGCGATCCGAATCATGATTTGACTCACTGATTCATAATGCTTTGAAGCTTCATGAGGCCGTGTTTTGTAAAATCGTCATCACTATGTAAGTCGTTATTTAGGGTTTTTTTGCGCACAAAAACTATTGTCGCCGATTCATAAAGTTATTGTAGAACCACTGCGCCGATCTCTGAACCGCAGTCGGACGGTCACCAGCGCCAGATCCACGCCTCCATCGCCATGATTCGGACGCTAAGGCTTGGATGAGCTGCTCGGCCATGGAAACCCATTCCATGAAGCTCTACACACTGTTCTTGAGCTCATCTGAATCTACAGTGGTCTGGTGTGGTCTACAGTGGTCTGGTGTGGTCTACAGTGGTCTGGTGTGGTCTACAGTGGTCTACAGTGGTCTGGTGTGATCTACAGTGGTCTGGTGTGGTCTACAGTGGTCTGGTGTGATCTACAGTGGTCTGGTGTGGTCTACAGTGGTCTAGTGTGATCTACAGTGGTCTGGTGTGGTCTAGAGTGGTCTGGTGTGGTCTACAGTGGTCTGGTGTGGTCTACAGTGGTCTGGTGTGGTCTAGAGTGGTCTGGTGTGATCTACAGTGGTCTGGTGTGGTCTACAGTGGTCTGGTGTGGTCTACAGTGGTCTGGTGTGGTCTACAGTGGTCTGGTGTGATCTACAGTGGTCTGGTGTGGTCTACAGTGGTCTAGTGTGATCTACAGTGGTCTGGTGTGGTCTAGAGTGGTCTGGTGTGGTCTACAGTGGTCTGGTGTGGTCTACAGTGGTCTGGTGTGGTCTAGAGTGGTCTGGTGTGATCTACAGTGGTCTGCTGTGATCTACAGTGGTCTGGTGTGATCTACAGTGGTCTGGTGTGGTCTACAGTGGTCTGGTGTGATCTACAGTGGTCTGGTGTGGTCTACAGTGGTCTGGTGTGGTCTACAGTGGTCGGGTGTGGTCTACAGTGGTCTGGTGTGATCTACAGTGGTCTGGTGTGATCTACAGTGGTCTGGTGTGGTCTACAGTGGTCTGGTGTGGTCTACAGTGGTCTGGTGTGGTCTAGAGTGGTCTGGTGTGATCTACAGTGGTCTGGTGTGGTCTACAGTGGTCTGGTGTGGTCTACAGTGGTCTGGTGTGATCTACAGTGGTCTGGTGTGGTCTACAGTGGTCTAGTGTGATCTACAGTGGTCTGGTGTGGTCTAGAGTTGTCTGGTGTGGTCTACAGTGGTCTGGTGTGGTCTACAGTGGTCTGGTGTGGTCTAGAGTGGTCTGGTGTGATCTACAGTGGTCTGCTGTGATCTACAGTGGTCTGGTGTGATCTACAGTGGTCTGGTGTGGTCTACAGTGGTCTGGTGTGATCTACAGTGGTCTGGTGTGGTCTACAGTGGTCTGGTGTGGTCTACAGTGGTCGGGTGTGGTCTACAGTGGTCTGGTGTGATCTACAGTGGTCTGGTGTGATCTACAGTGGTCTGGTGTGGTCTACAGTGGTCTGGTGTGTGGTCTACAGTGGTCGGGTGTGATCTACAGTGGTCTGGTGTGATCTACAGTGGTCTGGTGTGGTCTACAGTGGTCTGGTGTGTGGTCTACAGTGGTCTGGTGTGATCTACAGTGGTCTGGTGTGATCTACAGTGGTCTGGTGTGATCTACAGTGGTCTGGTGTGATCTACAGTGGTCTGGTGTGATCTACAGTGGTCTGGTGTGGTCTACAGTGGTCTGGTGTGGTCTAGAGTGGTCTGGTGTGGTCTACAGTGGTCTGGTATGATCTGGTGTGGTCTGCTGTGATCTACAGTGGTCTAGTCAAGTCACCTTTATTTATATAGTGTCTATTACAATACAGATCGTTTCAAAGCAGCTTTACAGTGATAGCAGGAACATAATGCAACATAGTTTGTTCGGCTGTACAGCAGATCTAGAAGAAAATAATATCATAGTCCAGCTTAAGTAAGTTCATTTCGGTTTTTAATTGTGAAAACAGTGATGGTCTTCTGTGGTCTCCAGTGGAATACAGTTAGTTTATCAGTTAGTGTTAGGTATTGTGGTGGCTTGATTACTCTCCTCCTGTGGGTCAGAGGTCAGCGCGTCTGCGCTCGGTGGCCGGTCTGTGGGGTTCTGTACTGGCGATGGAGGCGTGGATCTGGCGCTGGTGACCGTCCGAATGCGGTTCAGAGATCGGCGCAGCAGAGGGCGAGCCGTGCCACCGGAGCTCTTTGAGGCTTGGCTGCTGTCCAGAGTTCTTCTGTTGACGTGCTGGAGGGACAAACGGCACAGGAGGGTTTCCCAGAAGGCCGAGCGGAACTGGCGCGAGGAGAGGCTGTACAGCAGCGGATTCAGAACCGAGCTCAGGTAGAAGAAGCTGTCGGCCACCAGATGCAGCTTCACGTAGTTGCTCAGGTAACTTATGGTCCACAGTGACTTGGGCAGCGCCGCCGTCATCAGCCTGCGGATCTGGTTTGGCATCCAGCACACGAGCAGAGCGCAGACGATCAGCACTAACAGATGCGGATCCACAGACAGACATGGAGGAGAGAGAACAACAGAAACACGTGTGAGAAGAGAGTCAATGTGTGAGAGGCAGAGGTGGACAGTAACGAAGTACATTTACTTGAGGACTGTACTTAAGTACACTTTTTGAGTATCTGTACTTTACTGAAGTATTATTTTTTAGGGAAACTTTTACTTTAAAGGGTTAGTTCACCCAAAAATGAAAATTCTGTCATTAATTCCTCACCCTCATGTCGTTGGACACCCGTCAGACCTCCGTTCATCTTCAGAACACAAATGAAGATATTTTAGTGTAAATCTGATGCTCTGAAAGGCCTCCATTGGCTCAATGCACTTTACACTCTCAAGACCCTTAAAAGGCACTAAAGACGTCGTTACAAAGTCCATCTCACTACAGCGGTTCTACAATAACTTTATGAATCGGCGAGAATAGTTTTTGTGCGCAAAAAAACCCTAAATAACGACTTACATAGTGATGACGATTTCAAAACAAAGCATCATGAAGCTTCGAAGCGTTATGAATCAGTGAATCAAATCATGATTCGGATCGCGTGTCAAACCGCCAAACTGCTGAAATTTGGCGATTCAAACCGCTGATTCGACTCAGTGATTCATAACGCTTCGAAGCTTCATGATGCTTTGTTTTGAAATCGGGAAAATGTGTTTTTCGCGTCACTCGCACAAATAGAAACATTGCGAGGAGTGTTTTCACGCACATCATCAACAACATTTCTTTTTGTCATTTATTCTGTCATCAAACATGTTGGAGATGACAACAATTGCTGCTCTGTATCTGAAAGCCAAACGCTGACATGTCTGGGTATAGCTCATAAGCCCCGCCCCTCTGTGTATTATAATGGACGCGAGACAAACTAAACAATCAAATTACACTTCCGAGTAATTTTTTCCCAAAGATGGCTACTGTGATTTTAGGCAGTTTTTATCATGATGATTTCATTTCAAGTGTCAAGTGTTTTATATGCTATAAAAACGGTGTGTGTGACGTCATGATTGACAGCTGAGATTGACGGATTGTGAAGTTGTCACTGAGGCACTAACTGACTTTTTTCGGGAGGAAATTGGAGCTTTAGCTTTAATATCTACATTTCTATAACTGTTTATATCACACAGACATAATGAGTTGTTCTGCATCTGTGAGAGTGTGGGCGGGGTTTTGATATCGCGCCTCTACTTCCTGCTCTTCTACTGCGCAGACTCAGCCCCAAATCTGCGCAAGATGTCAGCGCCATATTCAGACGTTGGCGGCGTATTCAGACGTGGAAAGTAGTGAAGATGCGTCGTCTATATTTATCTACGGTCTATGGTCTGGGTGCACACAACTGTCTGGATTACAGCCGCTACTTGAGGATGACGGGTGCCCAGTTTGATAACCTGTCAAACCAGACGTGTCAATAAGCTCTTCATTGATTGGCTTGCGCGACAATGCATCAAGACGCGATTGGTCGCCCACTTATTGCTGACCTGAGCCAAATGATCTGGCTCATTAAAATGAGTTGGACTCCCCGTCACCATTTCTGACGTGTCTCAGTGGACTTGACTGATAGAGAGAATGTGTTCAGTGGATGTTTGTGTAAGGCTGGGTCAGGTTCAAACCACTTCAGCTCTGCAGCATATTTAGAGTTTTTTAGAGAATTTTAGACATATCTTAATTTAAAAGAGCACACTTACATTGGAGTAAATTGATCAAAATTGTCTCATTTTACAAGAAAACACTCAAAATTTTAACACAGTGGTGGAATATTGCATATGTTACATTGTATGTATTCACAATTTTATGATAAACGTATTATAAAAAGTCATATTTTGATTTATGTTTTAATTCATTTGTTATTAATTGTAATTTGGTCTATATCCCTTCAGATATAGTATAAGATGCCTTCTGTTGATTCCACTAGGTGTCAGTAAACAGGGGAAAAAATTATTTTCTTGTTATCGCCTTCCAAAAAAAAGTGATAGAGATGAATCTGTCCAAACTATCTAATAACTCCTCCTCATCTGCACTGATTTAATCCTGCCGCTGGGAAATCGAAAAGAAGGCTCCGCCTCCTCAACTTTGTAAAGGGAGATCTCGGGCTCTGATTGGTCTAGAGAAGCATGATGCTGCGTTCACACCAAACGCGAATTGAGCGTCAGGCGCGAGTGATTTCAATGTAAAGTCAATGGAAAGGCGCGTTGACGCGCGTCTGGAGGTCCCGCGGCGCGGAAGGCGCGTTACGCGCGGCGCGAATTGGACGCGAATTGAGCGTCTTGCGCGATACGCGCGTTACACGCGAATGGTGCTTTTGTGCATTCACGCGTTTGAAGCGAATTCGCGTCTGACGCCCGAGTTGAAAAATTTGAACTTTGGCGTCAATTTGCGCCGCGTTAACCAATCAGGAGCCTGCTCGCTGCTGTCACGTGGTAAAGTGACGTGTATGAGAAACCCTGCATAAATTAAAAACAGTACTATTGTGTCACAAAATGTAGTTTTAAGACGTTTTCAGGTGGGAATGTAGTTGTTTAAAGCTCAAATTTGTGGTTTATTTATAAAGAGAGCGCCTATTTAAAAAAAATAATCTTGTGTTTTTGGAGTTGTGAGATCCAGGCGATCACCGGGCAATCACTGCTCATAACCCCGGCGAAGGCAGCCTTTCCTCGGCCAGTCCTTCTGGCGTCTGCCGCTGGCTCTGATGTCCTGTAGTGGTTCGTTTTGTGTAGATCTAACGGCCGAGCTTTGCTCTCATGAATCTATAATTTGTTGTCTGCCAAATCGTTTTGACTGAGGGCAAAGAGAAGTTTAATAACTTTATATTTTAAGGATATTTAAATATACATGTACTGAAGATGATGTAGGAGTTGCCTGGACCACATTTGTGTGGCTATTAATGCTTAATATATATGTTTAATGAAAATGAAAAGAGGCAGAGTGGTGTTTTATGACATATTTCTCCTGGAGTGCCTTGAACGCGCGTCAATTTCGCTTCAAACGCTCGATTTCTACGCGCGTCCAATTCTCTGCAGACGCGCGAATGCATTCAAAATGTTCGCGCGTGAAACTAGACGCGGTAGACGCGATTTTGACGCTCAATTCGCGTTTGGTGTGAACGCAGCATGAGAGAGTTGAGATACTCAGCTTTTTTTACGTTTGACGCAATACGTGATGACGCCGTCAAAAATCACGGCTAACAAAGACGATCAAAACTAAGGATAATACGAGTATTTGTTTTCTGGATCTGGACATCGGTGACGTATCACAGTGTGGTTGGGCCATGCTTGCTCACAGACATGTGATAATAGTCTCATTTTGAAGAAAACAACATAAGGAACGAGCTGATATAGCGTTTGAGGCTAGTAGCTCCACAACGAGTTAGTGATCCGAACAGGAATATGACTCATGTGTTTGCTTGTTCAAAGGAGTCATATCCATCTTCGTGATTCTTTTGAGAATAACGTCACTGTAAAGTGTTGGATCGGTGAATTAAACTGCACAGTGATATTCTTGAGGGTGAGAGCTTTCATTTGATATATGACTTGTATATTTTTTGGTGAGTTTGTGTGATATAAATATGAAATGTAATATTATTCATATGATTTTCTCAAGGGGGGGTCGTTGCGGGGGGTCAAATTCAGACCATATCATTTTCTATGTAACATAAATGCAAAAATGATTGGGTTATCAAGAAAGCTGAGGTATCAAGGCAGAGCTGAAGTGGTTAAAGGGTAAACCTTTTGTGTCTTGTAAATTACAATCACTGCGGTCTCATAACTCTTATTGATTTGACTGCACTGACACTATCAGATGAGAACAACTCTTTTGAATCGATCTGAATAATGACACTATTGTCTTTACTGCTGAATACAAGCCTCATATTTGATGAAGTTTGCATCATTGATTCTGTTATTTCCCTGTTTATCACTGATTGTTTGAAACAATCTATATTATGGGCTGTAGAAATAAAGCTGACTTGTCTTATTGGCCAACAGACATTCAATATAATGAATGTATTAAATTATTAGTTCACTTCAAAATGAAAATGTCCTGATGATTTCCTCACCCCCATCTCATCCAAGATGTTCATGTCTTTCTTTCTTCAGTGGAAAAGAAATGACGTTTTTTGAAGAAAACATTCCAGGATTTTTCTGCACATAATGGACTTCAATGGGAACCAACGGTTGAAGGTCCAAATCAGTGCAGTTTCAGAGGCTCTGACTGATCCCAGACGAATAGAGTCTGATCCAGACAAACCATTCGACATTTTCAAGAAAAAATAAACATTTATATACTTTTTAACCTAAACTGCTCATCTTGCGCTGCTGGAAAGGTCACGTGATGTAGGCGGACGTGCCGCCCCAAGCGCTCATGTGAAGACTAATACAAACATCCTTTAGCAAAAAACACTCCATCTCCAAATTCAAAATAGTCCGACATCGTTGTTTAACCTTTTTTTGCTAAAGGATGTTTGTATTAGTCTTCACATGAGCGCTTGGGGCGGCACTTCCGCCTACGTCACATGACCTTTCCGATGGGATCACGCAATCCGTGGCCATCGCAGCGCAAGATGAACAATTAAGGTTAAAAGTATATAAATATTTATTTTTTCTTGTAAAATGTCGGATGGTTTGTCTGGATCAGACTCTATTCCTCGTCTGAAGCTCTTCCTCTGAAACTGCATTGATTTGGACCTTCAAATATTGGTTCCCATTGAAGTCCATTATGTGCAGAAAAATCCTGGAATATTTTGGAAAAATATAAAGACATGAACATCTTGGATGAGATGGGGGTGAGGAAATCATCAGGACATTTTCATTTTGAAGTGAACTAATAATCAACTAACAAGTCTGTCGGCCAATAAGACAAGTCAAGTCAGCTTTATTAATGAAAATGTCCTGATGATTTCCGAACAGTCGAACAGAAAGTTTTTTGAGGAAAACATTCCAGGATTTTTCTGCACATAATGGACTTCAATGGGAACCAACGGTTGAAGGTCCAAATCAGTGCAGTTTCTGAGGATCTGACTGATGGAATAGAGTCTGATCCAGACAAACCATCCGACATTTAAAACAAAAATAAACATTTATATACTTTTAACCTCAATTGCTCATCTTGCGCTGCGACGTGCCACGGATTGCGTGATCCCATCGGAAAGGTCACGTGACGTAGCCGGAAGTGCCGCCCCAAGCGCTCATGTGAAGACTAATACAAAAGTTCTTTAGCAAAAAAAGGTTAAACAACGATGTCGGACTATTTTGAATTTGGAGATGGAGTGTTTTTTGCTAAAGGATGTTTGTATTAGTCTTCACATGAGCGCTTGGGGCGGCACGTCCGCCTACATCACGTGACCTTTCCAGCAGCGCAAGATGAGCAGTTTAGGTTAAAAAGCGTATAAATGTTTATTTTTTCTTGAAAATGTCGGATGGTTTGTCTAGATCAGACTCTATTCCATCAGTCAGATCCTCTGAAACTGCATTGTTTTGGACCTTCAACCGTTGGTTCCCATTGAAGTCCATTATGTGCAGAAAAATCCTGGAATGTTTTCCTCAAAAAAAACGTAATTTCTGTTCAACTGAAGAAAGAAAGACATGAACATCTTGGATGAGATGGGGGTGAGGAAATCATCAGGACATTTTCATTTTGAAGTGAACTAATAATCAACTAACAAGTCTGTCGGCCAATAAGACAAGTCAAGTCAGCTTTATTAATGAAAATGTCCTGATGATTTCCGAACAGTCGAACAGAAATGAAGTTTTTTGAGGAAAACATTCCAGGATTTTTCTGCACATAAAGGACTTCAATGGGAACCAACGGTTGAAGGTCCAAATCAATGCAGTTTCAGAGGAAGAGCTTCAGACGAGGAATAGAGTCTGATCCAGACAA
>NC_137103.1:54689985-54714985 GCF_949357685.1 Gobio gobio | reverse complement strand
GTATAATGATTGACAGCCAAGCGCGCTCTCGTGGCATCTTCTCTCTCGCGCTGGTCACTGTGGTGTCCGGCAGATGGCGCGCTTCGCCCTCATTTTACTCTTTTTTTGCGTCTCAATCAAAATGTAGTTTGCCATGCTTGCTTTGCATACAAATTTGCCAACATGTCAACATGCACACAGAGATCATTATTAAAACATAAAATAGATCCGTACTGACATTCAGAATGTTTAACGAAATGGTTAAACACTAATGCAGCAGTTATGGAGGCCACACTTGAGCACTTGGCCTCTTGAGAGTGTGCGCGAGACAGGAATAAGTGCCCTTAAAAATCTTTATCTAACTATTCACACTTGAATAAAGTGCACGTCTGTAGTGTGCTAGGAAGATGTCTTTAGGGTGTAGTGTACAGCTAGTGTACTAGGCAGGCAGATGTCTGTATGGTGTAGTGCACATCTGTAGTGTTCTAGGCAGGCAGATGTCTTTAGGGTGTAGTGTACATCTAGTGTACTAGGCAGGCAGATGTCTGTAGGGTGTAGTGTACTAGACAGGCTGATGTCTGTAGGGTGTAGTGTACTAGGCAGGCAGATGTCTGTAGGGTGTAGTGCACGTCTGTAGTGTTCTTGGCAGATGTCTGTAGGGTGTAGTGCACATCTGTAGGGTGCTAGGCAGATGTCTGTAGGGTGTAGTGCACGTCTGTAGTGTTCTTGGCAGATGTCTGTAGGGTGTAGTGCACATCTGTAGGGTGCTAGGCAGATGTCTGTAGGGTGTAGTGCACATCTGTAGGGTGCTAGGCAGATGTCTGTACGGTGTAGTGCACGTCTGTAGTGTTCTAGGCAGATGTCTGTAGGGTGTAGTGCACGTCTGTAGTGTTCTAGGCAGATGTCTGTAGGGTGTAGTGCACGTCTGTAGTGTTCTAGGCAGATGTCTGTAGGGTGTAGTGCACGTCTGTAGTGTTCTAGGCAGATGTCTGTAGGGTGTAGTGCACGTCTGTAGTGTTCTAGGCAGATGTCTGTAGGGTGTAGTGCACGTATGTAGTGTTCTAGGCAGGTGTCTGTAGGGTGTAGTGCACATCTGTAGGGTGCTTGGCAGATGTCTGTAGGGTGTAGTGCACGTCTGTAGTGTTCTAGGCAGATGTCTGTAGGGTGTAGTGCACATCTGTAGTGTTCTAGGCAGGTGTCTGTAGGGTGTAGTGCACATCTGTAGGGTGCTAAGCAGATGTCTGTAGGGTGTAGTGCACATCTGTAGTGTTCTAGGCAGATGTCTGTAGGGTGTAGTGCACATCTTTAGGGTGCTAGGCAGATGTCTGTAGGGTGTAGTGCACATCTGTAGGGTGCTAGGCAGATGTCTGTAGGGTGTAGTGCACATCTGTAGTGTTCTAGGCAGATGTCTGTAGGGTGTAGTGCACGTCTGTAGGGTGTAGTGCACGTCTGTAGGGTGTAGTGCATATCTGTAGTGTGTAGTGCACGTATGTAGGGTGTAGTGCACATCTGTAGTGTGTAGTGCACGTCTGTAGGGTGTAGTGCACATCTGTAGTGTGTAGTGCACGTCTGTAGGGTGTAGTGCACGTCTGTAGGGTGTAGTGCACATCTGTAGTGTGTAGTGCACGTCTGTAGGGTGTAGTGCACATCTGTAGTGTGTAGTGCACGTCTGTAGGGTGTAGTGCACATCTGTAGGGTGTAGTGTATGTCTGTAGGGTGTAGTGCACGTCTGTAGGGTGTAGTGCACATCTGTAGGGTGTAGTGTATGTCTGTAGGGTGTAGTGCACGTCTGTAGGGTGTAGTGCACATCTGTAGGGTGTAGTGTATGTCTGTAGGGTGTAGTGCACATCTGTAGTGTGTAGTGCACGTCTGTAGGGTGTAGTGTATGTCTGTAGTGTGTAGTGCACGTCTGTAGGGTGTAGTGCACATCTGTAGGGTGTAGTGCACATCTGTAGTGTGTAGTGCACGTCTGTAGTGTGTAGTGCACGTCTGTAGGGTGTAGTGCACGTCTGTAGGGTGTAGTGCACGTCTGTAGTGTGTAGTTCACGTCTGTAGTGTGTAGTGCACGTCTGTAGGGTGTAGTGCACGTCTGTAGGGTGTAGTGCACGTCTGTAGTGTGTAATGCACGTCTGTAGGGTGTAGTGCACGTCTGTAGGGTGTAGTGCACGTCTGTAGGGTGTAGTGCACGTCTGTAGTGTGTAATGCACGTCTGTAGGGTGTAGTGCACATCTGTAGTGTGTAGTTCACATCTGTAGTGTGTAGTGCACGTCTGTAGGGTGTAGTGCACGTCTGTAGGGTGTAGTGCACGTCTGTAGTGTGTAGTTCACATCTGTAGTGTGTAGTTCACATCTGTAGGGTGTAGTGCACGTCTGTAGGGTGTAGTGCACGTCTGTAGGGTGTAGTGCACGTCTGTATAGGGTGTAGTGCACGTCTGTAGTGTGTAGTGCACGTCTGTAGGGTGTAGTACACGTCTGTAGTGTGTAGTGCACGTCTGTAGGGTGTAGTGGACGTCTGTAGTGTGTAGTGCATGTCTGTAGGGTGTAGTGCACGTCTGTAGGGTGTAGTGCACATCTGTAGGGTGTAGTGCACGTCTGTAGGGTGTAGTGCACGTCTGTAGTGTGTAGTGCACGTCTGTAGGGTGTAGTGGACGTCTGTAGTGTGTAGTGCATGTCTGTAGGGTGTAGTGTATGTCTGTAGGGTGTAGTGCACATCTGTAGGGTGTAGTGCACATCTGTAGGGTGTAGTGCACGTCTGTAGGGTGTAGTGCACGTCTGTAGTGTGTAGTGCACGTCTGTAGGGTGTAGTGGACGTCTGTAGTGTGTAGTGCATGTCTGTAGGGTGTAGTGCATGTCTGTAGGGTGTAGTGGACGTCTGTAGTGTGTAGTGTATGTCTGTAGGGTGTAGTGCATGTCTGTAGGGTGTAGTGCACGTCTGTAGGGTGTAGTGCACATCTGTAGGGTGTAGTGCACGTCTGTAGGGTGTAGTGCACGTCTGTAGTGTGTAGTGCACGTCTGTAGGGTGTAGTGGACGTCTGTAGTGTGTAGTGCATGTCTGTAGGGTGTAGTGCACGTCTGTAGGGTGTAGTGCACGTCTGTAGTGTGTAGTGCATGTCTGTAGGGTGTAGTGCACGTCTGTAGGGTGTAGTGCACGTCTGTAGTGTGTAGTGCACATCTGTAGGGTGTAGTGCACGTCTGTAGGGTGTAGTGCACGTCTGTAGTGTGTAGTGCACGTCTGTAGGGTGTAGTGGACGTCTGTAGTGTGTAGTGCATGTCTGTAGGGTGTAGTGCACGTCTGTAGGGTGTAGTGCACGTCTGTAGTGTGTAGTGCATGTCTGTAGGGTGTAGTGCACGTCTGTAGGGTGTAGTGCACGTCTGTAGTGTGTAGTGCACATCTGTAGTGTTCTAATCTAGGTAGATGTTTGTGGGGTGATGATGTAGAGGAATAAGTGCCCTTGAAAAGCCACACTATCTCTTATTGCGCTTCAGAGCAGTTTTTTGAAAGCGTGATTTACCATTTTCAGAAAAAAAAAGTGCAAAGCAGAGGAAAACTTTCCAGTGTAAGATAAATTAATCAGATATTACATTATATTTGGTAGTAAATCGTGAAGTGTTGGTGCAGAGGTGAGTATGAATATTTTGTAAAACATTTGCAAATGAATTTAGTCACTTAATCCGAAGCGGCACAATCTACAGAGGAACTACTGAGCACATGTAGACTAGTGTATAAAGTGAACACTAATACAGGAAACACGGCTTTAGGCAGACCAGTGGACAAACACGGACAAACCCACAACATTACTGACACATCAACATTCAATTGTACATCGCTATTATTTCTGAGATGTTATTTTTCCATATCCCAGTTGTGGGTTGAGTGTGTGCTCGTGCTTTGACAGGCAAAACAAACAATCTCTCCGATAATAAAAGAAGTTCTGGCATTTGAACGGCCACGTGTTTGAGCCGCTCGTCCCCGCCCATGTCATCACTGCGTGACGCGCTCGCGACCGCTCTAGGGTGCGCGCTTTCGCCTGTGCTTGAATGCGGAAGTGGAAAAACGCTTCCCTTCGCGTTTCCGGGTTCCGCCTCGCGCACAAACGGAGCGACTGATCATCACTCGTACCGGGAGCTCACCGGCTCTTTAACCACTCGAGATGGCCGCTCGGTTACCGGCATGCGTTGTGGATTGTGGCACAGGGTAAGTGAACCGCGCATATCTGTCCCCTGCCAACGATAACCGGCGCGAGACGCGCGCGCGCTCGCTCTCCTGCACGGATAACATTCTCTTGCTGTATGACCGTTTCCCGTTAATCAGCTGCTGTTTGGATTTTGCGATATTGTCTTTTTCCAGCACAGAAATGCGCGACAGCTGTCACGAAATCAGTGTGTTTGAGCTGATTGTGTGATGCTGAGATTACAGGCGCGCGCAGCGGCGAAACGCGTCGCTTTAACGCTCATATAACATTTTTTTCTGCGGAGCAGAATGATCATATTGATTGTGTATTATTATATCAATGTTGATAATTTAAAACTAAAGGAAATGGAAAGACAGGTAAAAAAATGATTGAATCTGTTGTTTTTTTCTTGTACGCATGCGCACAGCCGCTTCCTCTTCCTCTACTTCCGTATTCTTGCTGCGGCCTTATATGGGCAAACAGAGAAAACCACGAAATTCTTTAATATCCATAATCTGTATTAAAATATAATGCTGGGTATTCACGAATGTTTAAAAAGATTATAAGCGCAGTTCTGTAGCTGTTTTGATTCTGCGATGTTTTATTTGATCAGGACAGATCGACGCTATGAAGATATTTTGACATGTTGAAACACGAAACTACACAACACTAATTAATAAATCTTTTTTTTCTTAAATGCAAAATGTTCGTGTTTTGATCTATGGCAGTGTGATAATCTGTAGCAAAACACTGTCAGTGTGTTAGACGTTGACATCCTTCATTGGATTTGCTGTGTTTTTGAATATGTATTTATTTTATTTATGAACACACTCTGAATTATGTGCTCATCATAAAGAATGTGATATGAAATCATATGTGTGAACAGTGGTGTTTGTTCAGTGTTTTGATTCAGGAATGTGTGTGTGTGTGTGTGTGTTCTTTCTGTTTCAGGTACACTAAACTAGGATATGCAGGAAACACAGAACCGCAGTTCATCATTCCGTCATGTGAGTGTCTGTTCTTCTGTGCTGATGTCTGTAGGGTGTAGTGCACATCTGTGGGGTGTAGTGCACATCTGTGGGGTGTAGTGCACATCTGTGGGGTGTAGTGCACATCTGTAGGGTGCTATGCTGATGTCTGTGGTGTGTAGTGCACATCTGTAGAGTGCTCTGCTTTTGTCTGTAGGGTGTAGTGCACATCTGTGGGGTGTAGTGCACATCTGTAGGGTGCTATGCTGATGTCTAGGGTGTAGTGCACGTCTGTAGGGTGTAGTGCACATCTGTGGGGTGTAGTGCACATCTGTGGGGTGTAGTGCACATCTGTGGGGTGTAGTGCACATCTCTAGGGTGCTATGCTGATGTCTGTAGGGTGTAGTGCACATCTGTAGGGTGCTAGGCTGATGTCTGTGGGGTGCTAGGCTGATGTCTTCAGTGTGTAGTGCACATCTGTAGGGTGCTATGCTGATTTCTGTAGTGTGTAGTGCACATCTGTTGGGTGTAGTGCACATCTGTAGTGTGTTAGGATGATGTCTGTAGGGTGTAGTGCATATCTGTAGGGTGCTCTGCTTTTGTCTGTATGGTGTAGTGCACATCTGTAGGGTGTAGGGTGCTAGGCGGATGTCTGTAGGTTGTAGTGCACGT
Organism: Gobio gobio; assembly: GCF_949357685.1. Taxonomy (NCBI): domain Eukaryota; kingdom Metazoa; phylum Chordata; class Actinopteri; order Cypriniformes; family Gobionidae; genus Gobio; species Gobio gobio. Next base: position 54,709,195 of record NC_137103.1, on the reverse strand, counting down.
CTGTAGGGTGTAGTGCACATCTCTAGGGTGCTATGCTGATGTCTGTAGGGTGTAGTGCATGTCTGTAGGGTGCTATGCTGATGTCTGTAGTGTGTAGTGCACATCTCTAGGGTGCTAGGCACATCTTTAGGGTGCTAGGCTGATTTCTTTAGTGTATAGGGCACATCTGTAGTGTGTTAGGATGATGTCTGAAGGGTGTAGTGCACATCTGTAGGGTGCTCTGCTTTTGTCTGTATGGTGTAGTGCACATCTGTTGGGTGTAGTGCACATCTGTAGTGTGTTAGGATGATGTCTGTAGGGTGTAGTGCATATCTGTAGGGTGCTCTGCTTTTGTCTGTATGGTGTAGTGCACATCTGTAGGGTGTAGGGTGCTAGGCGGATGTCTGTAGGTTGTAGTGCACGTCTGTAGGGTGTAGTGCACATCTCTAGGGTGCTATGCTGATGTCTGTAGGGTGTAGTGCATGTCTGTAGGGTGCTATGCTGATGTCTGTAGTGTGTAGTGCACATCTCTAGGGTGCTAGGCACATCTTTAGGGTGCTAGGCTGATTTCTTTAGTGTATAGGGCACATCTGTAGTGTGTTAGGATGATGTCTGAAGGGTGTAGTGCACATCTGTAGGGTGCTCTGCTTTTGTCTGTATGGTGTAGTGCACATCTGTAGGGTGTAGTGCACATCTGTTGTGTGGTAGGCTGATGTCTGTAGTGTTTAGTGCACATCTGTAGGGTGTAGTGCACATCTGTAGGGTGCTAGGCACATCTCTAGGGTGCTAGGCGGATGTCTGTAGGGTGTAGTGCACGTCTGTATGGTGTAGTGCACATCTGTAGGGTGTAGTGCACATCTGTAGGGTGCTTTGCTTTCGTCTGTAGGGTGTAGTGCACGTCTGTAGGGTTCTCTGCTTTTGTCTGTAGGGTGTAGTGCACATCTGTAGTGTGCTAGGATGATGTCTGTAGGGTTCTCTGCTTTTGTCTGTAGGGTGTAGTGCACATCTGTAGTGTGCTAGGATGATGTCTGTAGGGTTCTCTGCTTTTGTCTGTAGGGTGTAGTGCACATCTGTAGGGTGTAGTTGCACACGTCTGTAGTGTGCTAGGATGATGTCTCTAGGGTGTAGTGCACATCTGTAGGGTGCTCTGCTTTTGTCTGTAGGGTGTAGTGCACGTCTGTAGGGTGTAGTGCACATCTGTAGTGTGCTAGGATAATGTCTGTAGGGTGTAGTGCACATCTATAGGGTGTATCTGTAGGGTGTAGTGCATGTCTGTAGGGTGCTAGGCGGATGTGTGTAGTCTATAGTGCACTGCACATCTGTAGGGTACAAGGGTCTGTTTAGGGTGTAGTACATGTCTATAGGGTGTACTGCACATCTGTTAGGTGCTCGGCTTATGTCTGTAGTGCACGACTGTAGTGTGTAGTGCTTGTCATAGTGTGCTAGGCTGTAATAGGGTGTAGTGCACGAGCTTGAGACGGCTGTAGAGGAAGCAGAGTTTAAGCTGCAGAAACTCTGAGATGATGAAGTGTATGAAAGCACCTCTCAAAGCCAAATCGTTTTTTTAGCCTTTTTCTAGTTAGTAAAAATTTTCTAGTGTTTTATTGGCTTGAAATGGCTTTTTTACTTCAATCTCTAATACAAAGAATTGTTAAAAGAAAGAATTGTTGCCGCTTCTGTTCTCAGAGAGTCCAGCGCTGAATCTGAACTCATGTAAAATCATGTCACAATCTTCACCACAGGCTCAGAATAACGCCGTGCTTCTTTTCTCGCACACTTGCGTCATCGCTAACTTCTCTTTTCACTGCCTCTCTTTGTGTTTAACTGAAATCTGATGATCTCTGGCTTCCCATCATGCTTTTCTTCTGTCAGGCATCGCCATCAAGGAATCGGCGAAGGTGGGCGACCAGGCCCAGCGGAGGATGATGAAGGGCGTGGATGACCTCGACTTCTTCATCGGAGACGAAGCCATCGATAAACCCAATTACGCCACCAAAGTGAGTGAGCCGGCGTGAAAAACGGTGTTTTAGGCAGGGCTTAAAAACTGAAAAAAATATCAATCGGTTCACTCCGAGCAGAATCGATATTATAGCGTTTCCGTTTTTGCGTTCCTCAATAAACATTACTGTTCCGAAAACGGTTTGATTTGAAAAAATACCGGTTAATAACGTTATTTTAATTTAGCCTATATTTAAACAAATATGTATAAATAGACTTATTTTTCACTCAATAATAATATAACGCATGATAATTAAACTTGAATATTTATTTCTTAACATTTTCAAAACCACAACAGAAATACATGCATTAATTACAAAGCATAAACAGCGGGACAAATATTGACCTGTTTTAATGGAGCGGAAAGTGGCTCTTATGCCGAATTATTTTCAGAAGAGTGATAACATTCTTTGTACATAACTTTTTTTTTCAACACGACTTGCATGAATAAAGAATAAATAAACTGGATAACCATTTCTCTTTTAATGCTGGTAATTTCAACGCAAACTCTGCGCAACACGTCCTTGCATCCCATAATCAAATTCAGTCCGCTAATAAAGCTCGATCATTTAATGCAATATAACACCATTTAATACGAAGCTTCAACCGTCTACATAGAAAACATTGACCTGTCCTGTATTGGCAATCTGAAAGACTATAGGAAAAACGTTTGATAGATGCTATAGCCTACTTGGATAGGCTTAAACGGAATCCACAAACTAGCCTAAATCAGACTATTTGAGCTTAAAGTCCGTACTGCTTATTTAAACGTACGAAAAGAATGTCCTCCAATACCTGCGCATTCATCGTAGATCTCAGTGGGGAAAGAAATGTACTTGAGGCATGAAAATGCGCACTCACACTGACTTGCGTTACCGGTAGATTCATAGATGACATTTCACTCACGCTTGATCCGTCAACGTCACATGCTGTAGCTACTAGCCTACTCTATTCATGATTGGTAAATTAAAATATTAATTACTGCCAAATTAAAATATTAAAGAGAACAATAAAATAACGTTATTAACCGGTTAATGGTCATTTCAAATTAACGTTTCTGTTCAGAACGATTCAAATTGGTTTTGATTTCGTTTTCGTTTTTGTTCCTCTTAATTTCGTTTCGTTTTCGGTTTTCGTTTTCGTTCCTTGAACCGGTTCAGAGCCCTGGTTTTAGGTACACCACTGTTCACACGTTAGGGTTTGGGGAGACCAAAACTGCATTTATTTGATCAAAAATGCATACAAAATTGTGAAATATTACATTTTCTATGTGACACGACACCTACCCTTTTGAATGTTTGAGTAGTTACAAACGTCTATGCATCAAGGACGTAATTTGTCTTTTTGAAAACCCAAACAAATCTTTAGAATCTTCTGTTAACTTCCTTATCCTTGTGGCAAAGTTTTATTTTCACAAACAAAGGTTTCTTAAGAAAATTCCTACTTTTATAGACTTCTTATGCGAAGTAGAGTATTTAATCAAATCTCTAAGAATAATTGAAAATAGGAAATGTACGTCTTTTTTGATGAAATATGATGAGATCTTTCATGTTACATGATTATTTTATGGGTGCCTTTTTTATTTATTTATTATTTATTTATTTTTTCTCTCTGTATGTTCCGTTCTTTTTATTTCTTTCTCCTATGATTGTTGTTTATTAAGCATATTGTTGGAAAGTTATAGATTTATAAGAGATGTGTGTTTGCACTATTGTAATTTGTTACTTCTTGAATAAAAAAAAAAAAAAGTTGTTACAAACGCAATAGACCCTTTTCGCATTTCCGGGTTTCTCAGAGCGGAAGTCGTCATAGTTGGGTTAAATATTACAGCTGTGAATGAGAGAATGCATTAAATATTTGTTTTGTGTGCCCATTTGCTCACATAGCAAAAGAAAAACGCCACAGTTGTGATTCACAACTTTCAAAAAGAGGGAAAAAATAGAGTGAGATTGATAACGGCAGTGAAAAGAGAGAAATGTGTAAATTTTTACCATAGACGCTATTACTAAACACCCTCACAGCAGCGTAACTTTTTTTTATTGTAATTTGATTCAAAAGTAATGTTTTAGTGTTATAAATGTACACATATATTTTAAAAAAAATGATAATACAAAAAACGCTGCAGGATTTACGATATTAATGACCGTTAAAACGCGTCAGCACAGTCTGTGAAAAGGGTCTATACAAGCAGGTCCTCGTCCACTGTTTTGATTGGTCGGTGCGATATACCGGTATGTTAATTTTAACTCATGGTTTTACTCCTTGTGTTTTCATTGGCTGGAGCGAAAATCACATTTCTATTCATAATGTGTGCCAAAACATCACATGAACGCCTCACACTCGTGATGATGATGGTCTTCATCATCTGTAGAATCCGTTAGAAAGTGTGTGTGATCTCTGAGCGTGTGTGTGTGTGTGCAGTGGCCCATAAGGCACGGGATCGTGGAGGATTGGGATCTGATGGAGAGGTTTATGGAGCAGGTGATCTTCAAGTACCTGAGGGCCGAACCCGAGGACCATTACTTCCTGCTAGTGAGTAAACCTTCGCCATCTTGAGCTTTAGCTTTTACCTTAAAGGCAAATTTTCCATGTTAATCAGAGCTTTTGTCCTAACCATCCACAACACCGATACGTGACGATTCCCTTTTTATGATCTCAGGCAGTGTTTGTGTTTCATTTAATGTTTAAAGCATCTGATATTTATAACCTTATGCTGCATTCACACGGGGCGCTAGCGCTTGATGTGTCATAGTGACAACAGCCAATCACATTACTTGTGGCGTCTACTCTAGGGTTGCAAGCTTTTGTCAAATCGGTCATGTTTCCAAGAAACAAAACGTTTTTATATATATAAAAAGCACGTTTTGTTTCTTGGAAACATGACCGATTTGACAAAAGCTTGAGCTGACAGTAGAGTAGCTTCAGATAGGACACAGGAAATGTATAGATATTTAACAATATCTGTAAAACTTTCATCAACCAAAAAGTTTAAATGGGTGAAATTTAAATATTATTCCCGTGTTAGAACTCTATTCTTATTTAAATTTAATAAGTGCTCTATTTAGATCACCACAGGTAAAACCACACTACAAAAAATACTTTTCTTACTTGGTATATCTGTCTTTTTTCCAGTCCAAATATCTAAAAATTCTTTCATCAAGATGCTTTTACTAAGGGAAATTACATATTATATTTTTTCTTTAGGGATGCACCGATACCACTTTTTTTCAGACCAAGTACAAGTACTTATATTTAGGGCTGTGCAATTAATCGAATTTCGATTTCGATTTCGATTTTGCCTCCCAACGATCACCAAAATAGTACAATCGAGAAAAAACGATTATTTTGCCTTGCGTTCTGAATGAAACGCGCATGCGCTCATCCGCCCCTCCCGAAGCCACAAACTTTCTCAGATCGGGAGTCTCGTGTGCATATCATCCGCTGGAATTTAAAAACTCTGCGCGAGTAAAGATGGCAGAAGGAGGGCAGTTACAGCAGCGTTTGGTGAGCAAAAAAGGCAAAACCAACTCCGTTGTCTGGGAACAGTTTGGCTTCGAGGAATCAGACGACGAGCAGAAACATGCTACGTGCAAGATTTGCTACATGCAGTGGCTGCAACGCAAGGAAACACCACGAATTTGTTTAACCACTTGAAAATTAAAACAGAGTGACCTATGACAATCTAATAAAGAAACAAAAACTGACGAGAGCAGGGGTGCCGTGTAAACGTCCTTTTTCCCCCCTCATATTTTTCAAATAATTCTCTCTTTGTAAACTTTGTTCAATGCATGCGAGTGCTGCCGTATGTTTGAATATGACCAGTCGTTTTCACCGTCATCACCCGGGTTTAGTGCCAGAAGACGCGAATGAGAAGCCGCGCGCGCTGTGAGAAAATGTGTCTCAGTGCGCTCATCCGAGAGCGCGCACACGTCTCTCAGCGCGCAAATATTGAGTTCTCTTTCAAGTCTTGCTCTTGAACGGACAAACTCACACAAAACGTATGTCAACATGTCCATCTTGATGAGTATCCTAGCAGACATAGTCTGTATATGCCTTAAGTGAACTTTATACAGTCGATAAAGACGACGCATATCCGATCCGGATTGAATAGCTTTTGTAAGTTTAATAGGATTCATCTTTAATTTATGCACTCAAATATGCAATGTTATTTTACATTTGAGACATTTCTGTACCTGAAAACTAAGGTTAGACGTACCTGAAAAGCATATCTAGCCGAACCATATTGTTGATCTTATTTATTTGTGATTATCATTTTTACGTGAATACTTTTATACTTTGATTTGAATATATGTTATATTATTTATTTTAATAGTTCAAAAAGTACAACAAATGTTACAATTTCAATTGAATTGTTGAAATGTGTATTTTTAATAAATACAACACATTCCCAAAGTCATGTGAAATAATCGTGTTACATAATCGTGATTTCAATATTGACCAAAATAATCGTGATTATGATTTTTTCCATAATCGAGCAGCCCTACTTATATTTGGGTACTTGCTGATACCGAGTACTGATACGAGTACTTAATACCATTACAGTTCTTCTAACAATGTTTTATTTTCATCAGATGTTTTTCACTTTCTGACTGTAACAAAGTAAATACACAAATTGATGCTGTTGCTGACATTTTAACATTCAACTTGGTGTTTTCCTAAACAAACATGGCACTGCTGCCCATTTCACATAAATGTAACCTGTAACATTCAGTGGACTCCAGTACCACACAACATAATAGCAGAACCACTGAATTAAATGAGTATATGTTACCATAGCCATACAGCCCTTTTTGGAGATGAAAATAAGCTTCTCTGCATTATCAGCTGTGAGCCTGTTTCTGTTTTCATCTACAATGTGTGACACTGAGCTAGGGATGTGCGAGACTAGTCGATTAAACGTTAGTGCTGCTGCAAGAGGACTTGGAAAATACTAGTCGTAAACTTTTTTTTTTTTGTATTTAAGGTTTTGCTTTAAATATATTAGGGCTGTCAAAAGATTAATCGCGATTAATCGCATCCAAAATAAAAGTTTGTGTTTACATAATATGTGTGTGTGTGTACTCTGTTAATTTTTATTTATATATATATATATATATATATATATATATATATATATATATATATATACACACACAAGAAAAAAATATAATTTTTATATATAAAACATTTATATTTATATATATATTATAGATTATATAAATGTATATACAGTATATACATGCAAATATTTCTTAAATATATACATGAATGTGTGTGTATTTATATATAAATAATAATTAACAGAGTACACACACACATATATTATGTAAACACAAACTTCTATTTTGGATGCGATTAATCGCGATTAATCTTTTGACAGCCCTAAAATATATATATATATATTTTTTTTACAAAGGCAATGTTTAAATTACTTTCGTGTTAATGTTATATCTTGAAATTAATATATTATTTTTAAAAGTGTATATCTGCAGCAAAACAAAATCATTTAATTTTACCTCAGGTTTTGCATGCGTTGGTTTTCTCTGGCGCTTGCGGAGGCTTCAGATAAATCTCCGCTCGGGTGAAGGAGGGATTTGGAAAGCTTACACAAAACTTTTCCATTTTCTTCCATGTCATGTCAAACTAGCAACGTTATAACACTAAAGCTTGCTGAGGCTTGTTATACTACCGGGGATAGGCTAGTCATTGCGCACATCCCTACTAAACAGCCTTTCACTTTCGGCAGTCACTAACGAGAGGATCTGCCTCACGAGCGGTTAAAGGGTTAGTTCACCCAAAAGTGAAAATTCTGTCATTAATTACTCACCCTCATGTCGTTCGACACCCGTAAGACCTCCGTTCATCTTCAGACTCAAATGAAGATATTTTAGTGTAAAGCTGATGCTGAGAAAGGCTTCAGATAGGCCTCCATTGGCATTCAGTACATTTACACTCCCAAGACCCATAAAAGGCACTTAAAACGTCGTTACAAAGTCCATCTCACCACAGTGACTCTACTATAATTTTACGATGCGACGACAATAGTTTTTGTGCGCAAAAAAAAATCAAAATAACACCTTTATCCAACTTGTTCTTGTCTTCCGTGTGTGCCTCCACGACGCATGCGCGAGAATATGACGCAGATCCGGCGTTCGGACACATGACCCAGAAGAGATTTGTTTACAAGCAGAGGAAGCGCGCATGCGCGTGTCTAAGCTGTTGAATTCTACATTGATCGTGCTTTAGGTCTCGGTGTAGTTCTCAAAATGGGGTTAAAGTGTGTATTTCATGGATTCCCGAACCCCGGCGCTGCGTCATATTCTCGCGCATGCGTCGTGGAGGCACACACAGAAGACTAGAAGAGGTTGGATAAAGGTGTTATTTTGATTTTTTTTTTTTGCGCACAAAAACTATTGTCGTCGCATCGTAAAATTATTGTAGAGCCACTGTGGTGAGATGGACTTTGTAACGACGTTTTAAGTGCCTTTTATGGGTCTTGGGAGTGTAAATGTACTGAATGCCAATGGTGGCCTATCTGAAGCCTTTCAGAGCATCAGATTTACACTAAAATATCTTCATTTGTGTCTGAAGATGAACGGAGGTCTTACGGGTGTCGAACGACATGAGGGTGAGTAATTAATGACAGAATTTTCATTTTTGGGTGAACTAACCCTTTAAGCTTGGTTTATACTCACCGCGTCCGCACTAGCGCTCGGGTGCGCGCGGCAAAAATTACGCCATGGCTGTTGTGCACTTTGAGAGCGCGAGATCCCTTTGCACTTGGCGGCGCGTGTGCACGCCGAATTATGTACCGCGCGGCTCCGCATCTGAAGATGCGTTGCCATAAAGTGGTATCGGGTGCGGTTGTATCGGGGTAGTTTTACGAGTAAGAGTACTTGACAACAGTATCGGACCGAGACCCGAGTACTGGTATCGGTATCGGTGCATCCCTATTTTTCTTGATTTCTGTTTGGGACAGAAACAAGAGAATTTTTCTTACCCAATAGACAAAAACTCCAGAAAAACTTATTTTCCAGAAAAAAAAAAAAAAAAATCTTAAATCAATATGCATTTACTAGTTAAACAAGACATGAGTTAAATCTACAAGTTAAATTACATGAGAGATTTTTTCTTTAGATATATTTAGACTAGAAACAAGACAAAAATACTAAGTAAGAGCATTTTTGCTGTGCACACTTTACAGCAGAAGAACACATGTTTACAGTCTGGGACAAACTGTGCTTTTGGTCTATACGGTGAGGGGGGTGAAATATTTTATAACTCATTCGTTTACATTATATAAAGCTTTAAAGTTCTGCATAATAAAGGGCGTGGCCACTTTGAGTGACAGGTGGATTGCCGTTTGTCTGGCAGCGGCCGACTTTTAGGCTTCAAAAATGCTCTTTGGAAACGTACGGGTGACGTCACGGACACTACATCCATTGTTTTTTATAGTCTATGATAGTCACGCATTGCGGCTGGTAAGATCAAAACCTCTGATTAACATGGAAAAGGCGCCTCTTATCGTGTGAAGTGTGTGTTTAGGACACGGTGTAACTCCACTATGTTTTCTCTGTTGCAGACTGAACCACCTTTAAACACTCCAGAAAACCGCGAGTACACGGCCGAGATCATGTTTGAGTCCTTTAATGTGCCAGGGCTGTACATCGCTGTGCAGGTACACACACACACACACACACACACACACACACACACACAGAGCACGACCCACTTTATATTAGGTGTCCTTAACTACTATGTACTAACATTTTAATTAATAATTTGATAAATTGCACTTCTTGTGTACATACATGTTTTTACATTGTACTTATATTTTGAAAAATACCTGCATGTAATTACTTCTGTACTTAATTTCTGTAGTTACATTTGTAATTACACTGTTGACACTTCCCTTACACCAAACCCTACCCTTAAACTTCCCCATCCCACCACACCTGTCCCTAACCCTACACGTATCCCACCTCAATATCAGCAAAGGTGTTTTGCAAACCAATTTGAACACCGTAAGTACATTGTAGTTAAGGCCACCTAATATAAAGTGGGGCCACAATTTTGTTTTGTTTAAAATAGAGATCATGATTCTGAATGGACAACTGAATAAAATAACATAATTTACCAGAGGTTCTGACAAAATGTTAGTTGCTGATATATATATATATTAGGGCTGTCAAAAGATTAATCGCGATTAAATGCATCCAAAATAAAAGTTTGTGTTTACATAATATATGTGTGTGTGTACTCTGTTAATTATTATTTATATATGAATACACACACAAGCATGTATTTTGCCAGTGTTTATGGTGTTTTGCTGATTGATGGTGTGTGTCCATCAGGCTGTTTTGGCTCTAGCAGCATCATGGACATCTCGGCAGGTGGGTGAGCGAACGCTCACAGGAACCGTCATCGACAGCGGAGACGGAGTTACTCACGTCATTCCAGTGGTACGACACACACACACACACACACACACACACACACACACACACACACACACACACACACACACACACAGGGGGGGTTTTGTGAAATGTGAGGACATTCCATAGGCGTAATGGTTTTTATACCGTACAAACCGTATTTTCTATCCCCTTCACTGCCCCTGCCCCTAAACCTACCCATCACACACACACACACACACACACACACACACACACACACACTGCCCCTGCCCCTAAACCTACCCATCACACACACACTCACACACTCACACACACACACACACACACACACACACACACACACACACACACACACACTGCCCCTGCCCCTAAACCTACCCATCACAGGAGACTGTGCAGTTTACATTCTGTGATTTATAAGCATTTTGAAAAGTGAGGACATGGGGAACGTCCTCATATTTCACCCTCTTTTTGTAATACCCATGTCATTATACACATTTGTGTCCTGATATTTCACAAAAACATGCCCACACACACACAGGGTTTTTTTTGTGAAATGTGGGGACATTCCATAGGCGTAATGGTTTTTATACCGTACAAACTGTATTTTCTATCCTCTTACACTGCCCCTGCCCCTAAACCTACCCATCACACACACACACACACACACACACACTGCCCCTACCCCTAAACCTACCCAACACACACACACACACACACACACACACACACACACACACACACACACACACACACACACACACACACACACACACACACACACACACACACACACACACACACACACACACACACACACACACACACACACACACACACACACACACACACACACACACACTGCCCCTACCCCTAAACCCACACACACACACACACACACACACACTGCCCCTACCCCTAAACCTACCCATCACTCACACACACACACACACACACACACACACACACACACACACACTGCCCCTACCCCAAAACCTACCCATCACACACACACTGCCCCTACCCATCACACACACACACACACACACACACACACACACACACACACTGCCCCTACCCCTAAACCTACCCATCACACACACACACACACACACACACACACACACACACACACACACACACTGCCCCTACCCCTAAACCTACCCATCACACACACACACACACACACACACACACACACACACACTGCCCCTACCCCTAAACCTACCCATCACACACACACACACACACACACACACACACACACACTGCCCCTACCCCTAAACCTACCCATCACACACACACACACACACACACACTGCCCCTACCCCTAAACCTACCCATCACACACACACACACACACACTGCCCCTACCCCTAAACCTACCCATCACGCACACACACACACACACACTGCCCCTACCCCTAAACCTACCCATCACGCACACACGCGCACACACACACACACACACACACACACACACACACACACACACACACACACACACACACACACACACACACACACACACACACACACACACACACACACACACACACACACACACACACACACACACACACACACACTGCCCCTGCCCCTAAACCTACCCATCACTCACTCACACACACACACACACACACACTCTGCCCCTACCCCTAAACCTACCCATCACACACACACACACACACACACACACACACACACACACACACACACACACACACACACACACACACACACACACACACTGCCCCTACCCCTAAACCTACCCATCACAGGAGACTGTGCAGTTCACTTTCTGTGAAAAAAACCTCATTCTGTGATTTATAAGCATTTTGAAAAGTGAGGACATGGGGAACGTCCTCATATTTCACCCTCTCCTTGTCATACCCATGTCTTTATTCACATTTGTGTCCTGATATTTCACAAAAACATGCCCACACACACATTACAGAACAACATCTGTAACTCTGATTCTTCAGAGCTGGAATATCATGCGTGGAGTTGACGTGTGCCGGTATTCTGTCATATGATAATGAACGATATGATATTGTTATCATGGACTAATTCTAGAATCTTTATCACCATTTGTTTCCTATTTTAGACTGCCTAAAAATGGAAAGATTTATCAAACAACTTAAAGATTTTTTTATATGTATTTTCAAACATTTCTTTACACCGAAACATTTTTACATTGTAATCTGAACTAAAACACGCCAGATCTGAAAATGTTCTGTTTTTTTTTACACTTTAATCTTTTAGAAACATTTGTTTACTTGATACACTTGAATTGTGTATTGTTTACTGCATTTAAACACTATTTTTGTTATATGGAAAAAAGTTATTAAACTTGTTAAGAGGAAAATCCTCAAGTTTCTCTAAATTATTTCAATATCATGATAAAACTATTTTTTAGCTATTATAGTGATACATTGCAAAAAATGATGTTCTTCCTCAGTATTTCTGTCTTGTTTTCCAGCAAAAAACATCTAAACATTCATAAATCAAGACACATTTACTGGAGAAGTGAAATGACTGAAGATATTAAGTCTTGTTTTCTGAAAAATGTGTCAAAATGAAGTGAGTTTATGGTTAAAACAAGAGCAAATATCTGCCATTCGAGTCAGAAGTATAAACGTTTATTTTTCTGACCCCATTGGCAGATATCTTTTATAAAAACTCACTTAAGTTTAATAACATTTTTCATAAAACAAGACTTAATATCTTCAGTCATTTTGCTCCTCTAGTAAATGTGTCTTGATTTACGAATGTTTAGATGTTTGTGCTGGAAAACAAGACCGAAATACTGAGGAAAAACATCAATTTTTGCAATGTATCACTATAATTGCTAAAAAATAGTTTTATCATGATATTGAAATAATTTAGAGAAACTTGAGGATTTTCCTCTTTACTAGTTTAATAACTTTTTTCGTTTTAACTTGTTTGTGCTGGAAAACAAGACAGAAATACTGAGGAAGAACGTGCATTTTGATGTGCATGGCCACTTCTTTGCAGAATAGGACAGAGCAGGAAAGGTAAAAACTGTGCTTTGATTTGATTGACAGGCGGAGGGCTACGTGATTGGCAGCTGCATTAAACACATTCCCATCGCTGGCCGGGACATCACGTATTTCACGCAGCAGTTACTGAGGGAGAGAGAGGTGGGCATCCCGCCGGAGCAATCGCTGGAGACTGCCAAAGCCGTCAAGGTGAGTGTTAACGTGTGTGTGTGTGTGTGTGTGATGACCACACAAGCGTCTCGACCTCCAGACTCTGAGCATGTCTGTCCTCTGTGCAGGAGCGCTTCAGTTACGTCTGTCCCGACCTGGTGAAGGAGTTCAACAAGTACGACACAGACGGATCCAAATGGATCAAGCAGTACACCGGCATCAACGCCATCAGCAAGAAGGAGTTCACCATCGACGTGGGATACGAGCGCTTCCTGGGACCCGAGATCTTCTTTCATCCTGAGGTTTGTATACACGCACGGACATGTTTCTATTATTGCTATTAAAGGCACAATATGTAAGATTTTTGGGTTAAAATATCAAAAAACCGTGTTATATATTTTGTTGGCTTGTGTATTTACATTATCCCAAATGTTTCCAAGAATGTATAAAGGAACACGCCACTATTTTTGAAAATGGGCTCGTTTTCCGTCTCCTCTAGAGTTAAACAGTTGAGTTTCACCGTTTTCGAAATCCATTCAGCCGATCTCCGGGTCTGCACTTTTAGCATAGCTTAGCATAGATCATTGAATCTGATTAGACCGTTTGCATCTCGCTCAAAAAATGACCAAAGAGTTGCAAAAACTACATATTGTGCCTTTTAAAGGGTTAGTTCACCCAAAAATGAAAATTCTGTCATTAATGACTTACCCTCATGTCGTTCGACACCCGTCAGACCTCCGTTCATCTTCAGACACAAATTAAGATATTTTAGTTGAAATCTGATGGCTCTGAAAGGCCTCCATTGGCTCAATGCACTTTACACTCTCAAGACCCTTAAAAGACACTAAAGACGTCGTTACAAAGTCCATCTCACTACAGTGGCTCTACAATAACTTTAAGGAGTGACGAGAATAGTTTTTGTGCGCAAAAAAGCCCTAAATAACGACTTGTATAGTGATGACGATTTCAAAACACGGCATCATGAAGATTCAAAGCGTTATGAATCAGTGAGTCGAATGATGATTCGGATCGCGTGTCAAACTGCTGAATCGACTCACTGATTCATAACGCTTTGAATCTTCATGATGCCGTGTTTTGAAATCGTCATCACTATATAAGTTGTTATTTAGGGTTTTTTTGCGCACAAAAACTATTCTCGTCACTCCATAAAGTTATTGTAGAGCCACTGTAGTGAGATGGACTTTGTAACGACGTCTTTAGTGCCTTTTAAGGGTCTTGAGAGTGTAAAGTGCATTGAGCCAATGGAGGCCTTTCAGAGCATCAGATTTACACTAAAATATCTTCATTTGTGTCTGAAGATGAACGGAGGTCTGACGGGTGTCGAACGACATGAGGGGAAGTCATTAATGACAGAATTTTCATTTTTTGGTGAACTAACCCTTTAAAGACTAAGACCATGATAGTATCTATCTGCATAATAATCTTTGCACTTTTTCTTTTCTCTAAATACATTATCATTGTATCGGCACAATCCATTATCAGTCGACCTCTAATTCATATGTATTGATGTATTAGTAGCACACAAGCTAATTTTAGTACACACAGTAGTGGCCAAAAGTGATGTCCGGCATATGAAAATGTATATATTCAATCTTTATTCAAATATTATTCAAAATGTAGTCATATTGTGTAGTTGGAGTCGATTGTTTTATTAATAGTGATAACGCTATTGTGCCGACATTATATTCGGCCAGGCTGTCATACAAACCGATTATGAACACAAAAAAAATCAAATTAATATTTTGTTGGTTCTCTCTTGTTTTACCTTTGCTTATGCAAATTTTTTTGCATGGTAAAATAAAACCTGTATCTGTAGTTACCAACTAAACACAAAATCCTCATATTTTGAAGTTTTAGGGTCATTAAAAACACGGACATGACTTTTGCCCACTACTGTATGCACATATTGAGTCTTGAGGATATTAAAAATGTTTTGCTGAGGAGTTCTCATCGAATGTTTGCCACAGTCTATTTAATTTAGGGCGCTTTCACACCTCCCTTATTTGGTCTGGCTTTTCAGACTTTTCAGTTTGGTCCGAATCAAAATTAGGGGTGTGAAACCTCCCTCAGACCATGGGCCGGACCAAACAGATGAAATTTGGTCCGAAGAAAAGAGGTCGTCTCAGTCCAAATCAAACTGAACAAAGGTTCGGTTTGTTTCTAGTGTGAAAGCATTTTCTGTGTGGTTCAGACTTTCAGAGCATTTACAGGAAGTTCTGTGCATTTCTTAAAAAATTTCTTGAATTTGATATTAAAAATAGTCCCCAAACCGCTGTTGTCTCACACTTCTGTTTCCTCTTTCAGTTTGCTAATCCTGACTTCACTCAGCCGATCTCTGAAGTGGTTGACGAGGTCATTCAGAACTGTCCAATCGATGTGCGCCGCCCGCTCTATAAGGTCAGTAATGTTTCTCTGTGCTGAAGGAACTGTACTGTGTGTGTGTGTGTGTGTGTGTGTCAGGGTTTCTCAAGGCCTTACAATCTCTAAATTCGCAGTTCCTCAATTTAAGGCCTTGAAAAGTCATGATCGTACACTGCAAAAAAAAAAAAATCTTGTTTTCTAGTACACCCATCTAAATGATTAGAAAGTACAGTAAATGTTCCCATATTCTAGTGCCGTGAAGCAGAGGTGATCAAGCCTTCAGCTATTACATTTTTGTGAAATTAATGAAAAAATTATGTAGATATGTTGGAAATTGTATTTTCAAACTCTAAAGTGTTGCTAATACAACACTATTGTGTTTCTCCCTAGACATTTACATTAAGAGAACACATTGACATTGCTTAAAATGTCTTAAATCTACCATTATAAAAATCAGCAGAAACCCTGATGTTACCCTGCGTAATAGTCGCGGATCTTCGCGGCCGTACCATGGCTGCAGCGGCGCAATGATTGGTTGGTATTCTGTGAAACATGGTGGTAGTTACACCTTCGACTTACTATCACAGCCCTTTACAACACACAGAACCATGGCTAATCACAGATAAATCCACAACACAATTTGTCGGCTGCAAGCCTGAAACTTTCTCTGCAACTACACAAACTTAGTGCCGGTCACATTGAAAGTTCCCAAGCTGGGCTACTTTCAGGCGCTGTAATATCATTGCCATGGTACGGCCGCGAAGATCCGCGACTATTACGCAGGAATGAGAAAGTAGTTCCTAGCCATATAGGTGTAGAAAATCGCAACTTTTCATTTCCAGTTGGTCTTAGCACACGATGTAGAAGAGTCAAGTTTTAAACAGGAAAAATATTGAAAGTGTCTTTGGTCATTTTTTGAATGAGATGCTAATGGACTGATCAGAATCAATGATGTATGCTAAGCTATGCTAAAAGTGCTACCGCCAGATACAAAGATCAGCTGAATGGATTCAAAAACGGTAAAACTCAACTATTTAACTCTAGGGGACTTGTAAAATGAGCCTATTTTCCAAAAAAAGTGGAGTGTTCCTTTAAGAATGTTTAGATGTTTGTGCTGCACTACAAAAAATGCTTTTCTCACTTAGTATTTTTGTCTTGTTTTCAGTCCAAATATCTAAAAAATCTTACATTAAGAAGCCTTTACTAGACAAGCAAAAGTTTTTGTCTTGTTTTGGGGGAAAATAACTCAAAATTAAGGAGTTTTTGCTTAAAAGAAGCAAAATAATCTGCCAATGGGCTAAGCAAAATCATCTTGTTTTCTGTTTGAATTAAGATTATTTTGCTCACCCCATTGGCAGATTATTTTGCACATTTTAAGCAAAAACTCCCTTAATTTTGAGTTATTTCCCCGCAAAACAAGACAATAATTTTTATTTGGCTAGTAAATGCTTCTTGTTTTGAGAATTTTTAGATGTTTGGACCAGAAACAAGACAAAAATACTAAGAAAAGCATTTTTTGCAGTGTGGAAAACAAGACAGAAATACTGAGGTAGAAGTGTATAAAACCTGCCGAAACCCTGTGTGTGTGTGTGAACTTGTCCTCTCTTGCAGAACATCGTTCTGTCGGGCGGCTCCACCATGTTCCGGGACTTTGGCCGGCGTCTGCAGAGAGACCTGAAGAGAACGGTCGACGCTCGTCTGAAGCTCAGCGAGGAGCTCAGCGGAGGAAAACTCAAGGTCCCGTTTAAAGATCGACCTCAGCGTCAGTGCGTTTACAATGAGAATGACCCGACTCAATATCTGCTCTGCCTCTCTTCTGCTCTCACAGCCTAAACCCATCGACGTGCAGGTCATCACCCATCACATGCAGCGATATGCCGTGTGGTTCGGAGGATCCATGCTGGCCTCGACTGTGAGTCCCACTTATTACACATATATTTACATTAGTATTGGTATACTGAAATATGAGAAATGAACATATTACTTATCATAATGTACACTATAATGCATTATAACTTCATAAATAATAAGTTAAGTGCTTTATAATGTTTGCAGTAGGGCTGCCGATTAATCAGAATTGATTTAGGCTTTCAACGATTATGAAAAGTAGTCAGAGCCGAATGCGGAAAGGCTAATGCGCTTCACATGCACCCAAAAATATATATATATTTTTTTAAATGCCTTTTTGGAGAGTCATTTATGTCTTAAGTAAACATACACCATTGAGAAAGAAACCGCATGTGTAACATTGCCTCAAAAATGCCCAACATTTATATTAATGCCCACAAAATTCAGAGATTTAGTTTTTTTTATATAACAGATTATAATTAAGCAATATCGCAAGAGAGCTGTCTTCATGAATATATAAGCGTTTATAGAAACGTTCAATAAACAAGAAGTTAATATTAAATGACATTTTAAACCGTGTCTTTGCTAATAATTTCGTTATTAAACGAATCCGCTGCTTTGAACAAATCGTTTGAATAAAGGATTCCGTGAGGGTTAAATAATGTTAATGTTTTAATGTTAAATTAATCTGAACATTATTTATGCAGGTGTAATTGTACCAATTCAGATGCAACTTCTGTGCCATGAATTTCATTATCAGTGATTTGATTGGTAACAGCGCTATAGTGTCTTACTATTATAATTGTATTTAATTCTTCAATATAAGTCATTTCTCAGACAGTAGATATGGATCTTTTTAGATGAATTTAAGGAGTGCTGGTCTGGTTTAGGTGGTCTTGACTACAACTCTAATGTCATGAATGTTCGATTCTGATTGGCTGGAAAGTGTGCAATAAAATCGTTTAATGGACAGGTTGTTTTAAGTCATTTGAATCACCATTCTATATGAATGCGCTGTTTACATTGAAGCGCAAACACACACACACACACACACACACACACACACACACACACACGCGTCACTCGCATAGAGAGAGCGGAGATTGCGCTGCGCAAACAGGAGCACAGAAACTTATCAACGCCACCCGCCACTTTCAGCAATAAAATAGCTTTGAGTTGGTCACTTGATGGCATTTTCTAGTGAAACGTATTATTTTGGTCGTACTTCCAAGATGTAGAATCTAATGTCTGAAGTACAGGATCCACACCTGAGTGACAGCGACACACACTCCTCAAAACATCAGATTCATCCGCACCGACGCACAACCCACGAAAAGATGATAATTCAACAAATAACTGCAGTTACAGGTTTCAAAGAGGCGAAACTTACACACTGCAGCTTTAATTTAA
>NC_137103.1:54544985-54684985 GCF_949357685.1 Gobio gobio | reverse complement strand
TTAAATTCTCGCGTATTCGCATACATTTTTATGCGAATACGCGATCGATTGTTGGCAGATCGGCTTTGCGCAGTGCTGGGTTTGTTTATATTTGTCAAACCGCATAAAATCTGTCCTGTAACTGAATTTGTTTCAATTTGAGCAATTTTTTTTTAAAATAATAAAACGCATCGAATAGCAGCTTAAAGGAACACAGCACTATTTTTGAAAATAGGCTCATTTTCCAGCTCCTCTAGAGTTAAACAGTTGAGTTTTACCATTTTTGAATCCATTCAGCCGATCTCGGGGTCTGGCGGTACGTTAGCACTTTTAGCATAGCTTAGCATAGATCATTGAATCTGATTAGACCGTTAGCATCTCACTCAAAAAATTACCAAAAAGTTTTGATATTTTTCCTATTTAAAAATAGGAAAGCGCTGATTTATCATATTACACACATTTGAGTGTGTTTAAGTGATGTTATAAAGCTACTATGTGTGTTAGCTCGGCGCTACTATGAGACACTTGTTCACATAGTTTCTGTCCATCAATGATCCAAACAGTGTTGAATAAAACACATCAGATATTAAAGCGTCTTTGGTGTTTCCATGGTTACTACAAAAGGGCATGAGGCATTGATAGGCAACGCACGGACACAGCCATGTCCTGGTTAAAATTGCTTATTTTTCTAGATTTAAACATTCGTGGAAACATTACACAAGTCAACAATATAACATTGTTCTAGTGGTTTTTGGATATAAATCCAAAAATCTTACATATTGTGCCTTTAATTGAGTCTAACGGGCTTCTGGCAGTTTGAATTTGAATTTTTGACAGTTGGAGTTTGAACAGTCTTCGCTCAATTAAACATTCAGTCAATGTAAGTCTATGGGATTTTTCCGAGTTTTAATCGCCATTTTTAGGAAAACCATTAGTCGGATCAGATAGAAAATATATCAGAACAGTCTGAAGCTCTGAGACGAGTTTGGGGGATGTTAAAAACACCTGCTGATGTTAATGAAAGCACAAGGAACAGACTCGGCGTTTGGTTAGAGATGAGCGGTATGAAAGCAGATCTCAGCACATGAGTTACGATGACTCCATTACTGCATTACACACACACACACACACAGAGAGAGAGAGAGAGAGAGAGAGAGAGAGAGAGAGAGAGAGAGAGAGAGAGAGAGAGAGAGAGAGAGAGAGAGAGAGAGAGAGAGAGAGAGAGAGAGAGAGAGAGAGAGAGAGAGAGAGAGAGAGAGAGAGAGAGAGATCGCTCCCAATTCATTCGCTTTCATGATGATCGAGGAGCTTCTGTCAGGCAAACAACTACAGATTCAATTAATCGATCGCACCTTCGGATCTTCGTCGCATTTCTTCGATGAATCAAACCGCCAGCGTCTCTCATCAGGTCAAATGTCAGTCATCGGCCAAGAGCATCAAAGTAAGTGTGTGTGTGTGTGTGTGTGTGTGTGTGTTTCCCCAATGCAGTGACCGGTTGATTGGCGTCACAACTAAACACACAATAATGATAAATAACAATCGAGCTTCTGGGAGTGTCATGTAACACAGTGATGCTTTGTATTTGTTTCACTTCTTAAAATCAAATGTATTAAACACAACAAGTACCACAAATGCAGATGAAATCAGACCGATAAGATCAGTTTTGTCAGCTGTATATGTGATAATGGAGGGATGCAGTTCTCCAATGCATTAACAAAGGCAATGTTAAAGTTTACAAAGTGAGGTTAGTGGTTGTTTGGACATCTTAAAAAAGTCCATGCATGATTGACAGTCATTTGTTATCAGAGGAGACTGTGTCTAAGAAGTTATGGATTTCAGAAATGTACAAATCACACAGTTAGCTAACAATGTATTAATAAACAAGGCATAAACAATGGACTCATTGAAGTAAAGAATACATGATTAGGGTATATAGAAAAATAAATGTTGCGTTGGTGCATGCAAGAGCTGATGTGATGCTATTGCTAACACATGAGATGGATGTAATGCTTTATTGTTCAGATTACTTCAACTTTGGGGTGTTACTGCCAATTTTATTACTGGATAGAGTACCATAGAATATCATGAACTTTCCCAATCCTAAATGTTCTTCTCTGAATGGTAAAACCCTGTCCTCCCTTTTCTCTGTATCTGGCTCATGCTTTCTTCACTGGTGAAGAAATAACTATATTTGTTTATATTGAACATTTTATAACACCTCTGGATGACATGAGGGTCTTTAAGCCTAACCCTACCCTTCCCTTCCCTTTAAATAAAATGCGACTGTTTTTACTTTTCTACCGTCCAGTGAAACTCGCCTTTATTAACAGATAAACCGCACACAGTGTTGTTGTTAACATTGTGGTTATTTAAGAACTTTACACATGCATTTTAGACGGTATATTATAGGGCTGCGCAATATATCGAAATTATCGAAATATCGCAAATGTACATATCGCAATATGCATATCGCAAGGGAACACAATATCTGAATGATTTTAATTGGCTACTTCAACATTGTGAAAACGTTTTAGGTTGACGCATAAAGCAGGGAATAGACTGGGCACACGACTGTTACTTATGTGACTTGCTTGACGTTAAGAGTTATTAAACGCAATAACTTGCGAAAAAAACTCCTTGCAGTCTTGCACTGTCTGACACACACCGAAACGTGCGCACAAGCCATTCTTTTTTTCCTGTCTTGTTACACACTCGAACTGTCAAAATCAAATACACTTGTCTTGTCTTGATGAGTATTCATGTAAACAAAAAGTCGGTTATGCTTAAAGCAATATCGTATCGCATATCGAATATTGCATTATTTAACAAGGATATCGCATATCGCATTTTTCTTTAATATCGCACAGCCCTAGTATGTTATGTTCCTGCTCTGTCCATGCAATAAATGCACGTTCTAGAGCGGGTTTTCTAGCATATTTAATTAAACTGCTATGGTATATGACCCATTTCAGGGCTGCCAGAATTTCGTTGTTTATTCCGGCATTGGTTGTGCCGTTCATTCACGTGTTTGGAGTCTGTGGTGTGTTTCCTCCATTGAGAGGAGCAGAACTCATGTTGTTGAAGGATCTTCATCATCTTCATCATTAATCAATGTTTCTCAACCCTGAGCACATTTCAGCCTTACCAGAGTCCAAATCCTGAAACCTCATCCAGGACCAGGACCGAGAAACACGGTATCATCTCACAGTGGACTCATGCAGGAGTGTGTTTACATCCACGTTCTTAATTGATTATGCTTAATGAGCTAACAAAGTATGTGGTCATGTAAACACGCTAACCTGTTTTCATAAACAGCTTTTGACTGATGTTGTTTTTGGGCTCTACTAGAGCAGGTTTTCATGCTTAAATGTTGATTTTTCCTCATATTCTCCATTGTTGCAGCTCGTCTCTTCCAAGTCTGTCTGTAACGCTCTGTTTAGTTCATAAACTATAAAAAACTATATGGACGTAGTGTTCGTGAACGTCACCTGTAGGTTTCCGAAGAGCATTTTTGAAGCCTAAAAGTCGTCCGTTGCCATCCTGGCAGCGCGTCACTCCTGGACAGTGTTGGGGAAAGTTACTTTGAAAAGTAATGCATTACAATATTGCGTTACTCCCTTAAAAAGTAACTAATTGAGTTACTTAGTTACTTTGTAAGAAAAGTAATGCGTTACGTTACTTTTTCCTCACCTGGGCTGGGCTTGTTTTTTTTGTTTTTTTTTATATATATTTTTTTAATATTTATATATAAATACACACACAAGTATGTATATATTTAAGAAAAAAATATTCTCGCGCATGCGTCGTGGAGGCACACACGGAAGACAAGAACAAGTTGGATAAAGGTGTTATTTTGATTTTTTTTTTGCACAAAAACTATTGTCGTCGCATCGTAAAATTATTGTAGAGTCACTGTGGTGAGATGGACTTTGTTACGACGTTTTAAGTGCCTTTTATGGGTCTTGGGAGTGTAAATGTACTGAATGCCAATGGAGGCCTATCTGAAGCCTTTCTCAGCATCAGATTTACACTAAAATATCTTCATTTGTGTCTGAAGATGAACGGAGGTCTGACGGGTGTCGAACGACATGAGGGTGAGTAATTAAAGACAGAATTTTCATTTTTGGGTGAACTAACCCTTTAAGGTCTACATTATCTGTCTTACTAAGGAGGACTCCAATTTTGGTGGGTATTATAGTCTACGGGTAGTGAAAGCGAGAGCTCGCACTCGCAGTTTATCGGAGTTGTTTTCAGATACAAAGTTTACAGTTTATTAGCACCCCTGAAAAGGCATAAGCTTTGTGTATATGTTTGTTTACTGTTAGTTGTATGAGTGTTTTTGTATAATTTGCTGTGTATGTTAAAGGTCCCGTTCTTCGTGTTTTTTTGAAGCTTTGATTGTGTTTACAGTGTGCAATATAACATGTGTTCATGTTTCGCGTGTAAAAAAAAATGTATTTTTAACACAATTTACTTATCTGTACACCGCTGTTTTCACTGTCCTACAAACGACTGAAGACTTCCTTTATTCTATGAAGTCCCTCCTTCAGAAACACGTAACGAGTTCTGATTGTGTCAGCGGTTCCCGTGTTGCGATTTGACAGCAACTTAGCGAACGTAACACGGTCCTGTGTTGTGATTCGACAGCAGCTTAGCGCACGTGGAAAGGTCACGCCTCTTAACGGGAGATATATACGCGCTTAATAATCTCTACAGCGTCCCTGGGAAAGCCAAACAAAGGTGATTTGACTCTGGGATGAAAATAACAGCGTCTCGACGACATGGCGACAAACACACTGAAACGCAGCACTTCCTTTTCTCCACGCGACGTCCTCTTCTTCTCCACGTGGGACAGCAACAAGACCACGCCCCCTTTTTTTCGCGTTTTCTTGTGGGCGGAGGTTAGTCTGTTCTACTGCTCTACTGACGTAATTAAAGCAGGAAATACCAGGATGTAGTCCTAACCAGCCGTTCGCTGTAGGCTTTGAAAGGGAACTTCTATTAAATAAAATTTCTCGCTTGGCATTGAACGTTGAGCTTTATCATTTTACAGGTATTATTTATGCTCTAGCAGCAACATTACACACTAACTAAAGTTTGAACAATGGGATCACGAAGAACAGGACCTTTAATGATAATGCAACGGAGAGAGTTTGTGAATGAGACGTTAATGCGCACTTCTGCTTTGTTTGTTCAGCTCTTACGGGGATTTTTTTTGGAGTGAAAAACGATGTAATAAACTTATAAACCATCAGTAAAGTTCAGCCATCATTCACACAGGGTCTGCTACATTCTGTGTCCAAAAACATCTTGGGATAAGGTTTTCACACTGACAGCTGTCATTGTAATGGTGCGTTCACACCGGACGCGATTGAGGCGGCGCGAAGGATGCGAATTTAGCGTTTTGAACGCAATCGCGGGAATCGCTCAAGTTGAAAAATCTGAACTTTGGCGGATATTTAGCGCCGCGTTAACCAATCAGGAGCTTGCTCTAGTAGTGACAACAATGAGGAGAAAATCTGTATATTAATATCTGGTTCAGACAATAGAATTATCACTGTGATAACATTAAATGACATGAAACACAACCCAGTCTCTTTTTGTTAAATGCAAGTTTATGTATGATCAATAATACAAAAGTATAAGTAATGTATAACAGGCTATACATGAAATAAAGCAAACAATTCAGTCAAACATTCAAAGTCAGCGCTAGTAGGCTAACGTTACAACTGCAACGTACAGTTAAAGGTTGCCCTCGCCGGCTTTGACGAGCGCTGAGCTCTGCTGGAGCTCACAACTCCGAAAACGCCAGATAAAATTTTAAAATAGGCACTCTTTATATAAATAAACCACCGATTTGAGCTTTAAACAACTACATTATCGACTGAAAAAGTCTTAAAACTACGTTTTGTCACACATTAACAGTAGATTTTAACAAACAAAAGACATGTAAACACAGCTCATGTCAGCCATTTCTCAACGAGACGAGACGCTGGAGGAAGCCCCGCCCATGACGCGAATTCACGTCTGTTGTGCAGTGAATGTCACGCGCAAATTTCACGCGCGATTGAAGCGAGTAAACTCAAAATGTTCAAGCGTCCACCTTCGCGCAAATCGCGTCCGGTGTGAACGCCACATAAGACTGTTTGCAGTCGGGTTTGTTTGCCCGAGTTAGCAACAGTAACTAAGGGGGGCGGGGCTTACCGATGGGTCAATTGTCCCAATATGCCGCTGACATCTTGCGCTGATTCGGGACCTGTGTCTGCACAGTAGTGAGGGTCAAACAAAAACAAAACAACTTATGTCAGCGTGAAATAAACAGTTATGGAAATTAACCAATTTGAACTTGCATGATTAAAAACTACTAAATTGACAGAAACCATCTTGGGAAAAAATATTTGAAGTGTAATTTGATTGTTTAGGTTGTCTCACATCCCATTAGAATAGATGGAGAGGGCGGGGTTTATAGGCTATACTGGGACCTCACTTTTCAGGAAGTAAACACCCACACTTGCGGTCTTTGCACTTGACCACTTGTCTACTTACATGACGTATTTCCTGTATTTGGCCCAAGTGTTCATGTAGGCGTGAAGACTGCAAGTGTGTGTGTATACATTTTGGATTACCTGAAAAAAACTGCATGTGTTTACAGACCTTTTTCTCCAATACTTTGCATTTAAAATAAACTTCAGTAGTCGCTATTTTAAAATTGTGCTGCTTCTAATTAAGTGATAAAAGCAGTTGCACATGTACAAAATACACACAGCCTACTCATCTTTGCACTAATAAAATGACCAGCATTTTGTTTTACTACCAAATGATATGTAATCTGATTCATTCAACTTACAGTGCGATGTTTTCCTCCACATCTCACGATTTCGGCGTGAGTTCCCGAACATAATGCATGATGGGATACGCTTCTATTTGAAACAGTGTGGGCTTAGTGTGCATTAAGACATGGGACAGTCTTGCGCACTTGCTTCCTGTCGCATTCACACGCTGTCAAGTGGCCAAGACCACAAGTGTGTGTATTTGGACAGGGCATTGGTTTCAACACTACTAACCAACTCAACCAGGCCCCGCCCCTTTATTCGGCGCATTAATTATTTAAATGAGGAATATTGTGGCGTGTTCGTTCCCCGAGGAATACTCGAGACTACAATGGAGTTCAGAAACACTGACACTGAAGACTCAAACACGCTACACACTAAAGAACGATCAACATGAATAAAAGCTACACCACACCACAAGATTTTTCCTTGGTTATTGGTTAGCATGTAAACTGTAGCAATTGTTTAATTCAATAAGATGATCTTTGGAAGTTCAGTGTTCATGTTGCTTGCATGTCATTAATGTTTAGGAGATTCTAAGTGTGTGTGTGTGTGTGTGTGTGTGTGTGTGTGATGAGTGGTTCCTCTCACAGACAGCAGTGAGAGGTCGACCAGTAACCAACATCCCTCATCACTCTGTCCATCATCTCACATTCAAACGCACATTATACATGCACACAAAGCAATTAGTATGGCACTAGTGTGTGTTTGCGTGCTCATATTACTTAAGGGAGGCTATCAGATATGCTTATAACAGAGACTCAGGTTACACACACACACATAGTCATAGAAAGCATCGCAGCACTTCCTAATATTACACTGCCGTGACAAACACTAGTGTAATTATCTGAGAGAGCGAGAGCATCTTCAAAATGAACGTCTCGTCTGCCTCCTCGAGAATATCTGAGAGCGGCCACACACTTAGACAGATAAGATGAAGTGAAGAAAGTGACTAGAGGAACTGAAATGACTCAAGAAACGGTTGTTTTGTGGCGATTAGAAGAGAGAAGATGATGCCAAAAATCCTCAAAATACCATTTTTTTTAGTGACTTTACTTTATATACACTCTAAAAAAAAAGGTTATGGCACCAAAAATGTTTTTTTGCTCGTAATCATAGGGGATCCTTTTTAAGTGCTATAAAGCACCAATTTTGGTGCTTCAGTGGTTCTTCACCGGTTCTTTGACTAAGTTGCTATATAGCACCGCTACAATATACAGAACATGTTAAGATATGGTGCTACATAGCACCAGAAGTGGTTCCTCTATGATTACGACGAAGAACCATTTTTGGTGCCATATAGAACCTTTATATAGCATTGAAGTCATTTCTGCACCATAACATTACCAAAAATTCTGTCCCAAAATTTGGACAATGATTCAAAAGAGTGAGAAATGGAGTGTTTTTGTGCACTGTAAGCCTAAGTTGGCACAACTCAAAAAAGTTAAGAAATTCAAAGTTTAAGCAGAACTGGCAGATTTTTGTTTTGTACTTGTACATCGTAGCCTGGCGTGGCCATACTCAATTCTAGTCAGAATTTGAGTCTGGTACCGCTCCATTGAGCTTTGATTATGGGGCGTGTTTCAACCGAGCCAGGAAAGACCTCAATTGGATAGACCCACAACCAATCAGAGCAACGGAGCGACGCGTAACGTTAGTTGTCAAATGTCAACAGAACTCAACTGCACTGTTACCAAGTCCGTGTTTTTCTCCATGTCCGCGGGTTGAAGCGACCCCAATTATGTGATTATATAAACCCAGGAATGCGAATTTTAGCAGGCAACCTTGCCAAAATAACATATTTTGCCAACCAAACGTTTTGAGTAGCAATTGTGCGCGACATTGCAAAAACACTTGGAAACCCTGTCTGCACGCACGCATGATTAAGTAACGTTACAAGAAAAACATGAGTGTAAACGATCTTTGGCAGTAATAAAAGAATTTAAGGATACACAGAGTACTTACCAACACGATCATCGTTTCTGAGAGAAATAGTAAAGGTGAACGCATATACGAACAAGTTCTCCGTTTAGGATAAGAGCAAATTCAACCCAAGAGCCTTCGATGACGTGGATGATTACGTTACTGTTGATCATCTGTCCATCATCGTCTAAAGCCCGCCCTGATGATTTCATTGGTCCGAACAGTTTCTGTTCGGGCATAATTACTCCTCTATGGAGCGAGTCCAGACCGAATTGCCCGAGCAAAACATTTTGTGGGCGGGGCTAAATTCGGCTGGCATCCAGGCTATGTACATCGTACACTTGTACAACAATTGTTCTTAACTTGAAATGTTTGAGTACACTAATTCATACATTTAAGGGTGCTTTCGCATCTCTAGTTCGGTTCATTTGGTCCGAAACCAAGGGCAAACAATTATACATTGTAGCATTTTTCAGCTTTTTTGGTTCCTTCTCACACCACACTGATTGCTTTGGTCCGAACCAGTTGAAACAAACCAAAATGCAGTCACATGACAACATCCACATCACTCATTGGCCATGGCGTATTTCCTAAACTGCGACTGCGCGGGCTGGTTTTGTCCCTGGCCATAATCTATTACATTGTTTGTATACACCACAATATGCAAGCAATATATTTCTATAATGAAGCGCGGATGTGGCTTGAAAACAACGCTCTAATCACTTCAAGCGGAGATTGCGCTGTTCTTGTGAGTTTTCGAAAGTTGGACCTAATATGGTCATAGACCAAATTTCTCTGAGGCTCCGCCCTCCTCACTACTCCAAGTTTGTCCGCGAGCTGCCATGCTAAAGTGCAAACTGTCAACAAACACTTCCTCATCCCATAATGCACAGGGCAGCTGGTTTAGTCCAAAAATGATCAGTACTTTTTGCAGTTGGGTCTGTTCGAGGTCGGATCACGTTCTCACCACCACAAACGAGCCGCTCCACCTCTTCAAGGAGCTCTCGTACGCTTGTTTGTTCCGCTTTTGGTGCGCACCCGAGTGCGATTGATGCTTTCACACCTGACCAAACCAACCGCACCAAAGAGGAAAACCAACTCTAGTACGATTCAACCCAACTAAATGAGGCAGGTGTGAAAACACCCTAACTTAAAATTTTCATGTAACCTCAATGTGATCATTTGTTTTAGTATAAACAAAGCTAATTCAGTGTTTATGTTAACAATAGCATGATATAGCACTTGCTGAATGAGTGCAGCGATATAAAGTAGTGTTGTCAAAAGTACCGACCGCGCTACCAAATCAGCACTGAAATGTAAAAAATGTGGTGCTGTTGAGCGGAATCGTACACAGCTCTGATTGGCCATTGTGCTCACACGCTCATCAAATATGTCTGTGATTGGCTACAATGACCCTGACGTCGTCATACTCGATTCTAGTCAGAATATGAGTCTGCTCCTGCTTCATTGGGCTGTGATTATGGGGTGTGTTTCAACCGAACCAGGAAAGACCTCAATTGGATAGACCAGGGGGGTCCAAACTTTTTTTAAAGGGGGCCGGATTCGATATTGTGGACATACCCGGGGGCTGGTCCCTTTTCTAGCCTATTATATATATACATATCACATGTTTTGTTTCTTGGAAACATGACAGATTTGACAAAAGCTTGAGCTGACAGTAGAGTAGCTTGAGATAGGACACATGTATAGATATTTAACAATATCTGTAAAACTTTCATCAACCAAAAAGTTTTAATGGGTGAAATTTTAATATTATTACAGAGTTAGAACTCTATTCTTATTTAAATTTTATAAGTGCTCTATTTAGATCATCACAGGTAAAACCACACTACAAAACATGCTTTTGTTTTCTGACTTGGTATTTCTGTCTTTTTTCCAGTCCAAACATCTAAAAATTCTTAAATCAAGATGCTTTTACTAAGCAAAATTATATATTTTTTCTTGATTCCTGGGGGAAAAAATCTAAATGAATTGAGTTTTTGCTTGAAACAAACTAAATTATATGCCAATGGATTAGAAAAATAATCTTCCTTAAAGATTCCAAACAGAAACATTATTTTTCTTACCCCATTGGCAGATATATTTGCATGTTTTAAACAAAAACTCACTTCAATTTTATTTTATTTTCCAGAAAACAAGAAAAAATATCTAATGTCATTTAACTTATCTCGTAACATCTTGATTTAAGATTTTTTGGATATATTTAGACTAGAAACAAGACAAAAATACTAAATGACAGCATTTGATTCGGATCGCGTATCAAACCGTCAAACTGCTGAAATTTGGCGATTCAAACTGCTGAATCGACTCACTGATTCATAACGCTTCGAAGCTTCATGATGCCGTGTTTTGAAATCGTCATCACTATATAAGTCGTTATTTAGGGTTTTTTTGCGCACAAAAACTATTATCGCCGATTCATAAAGTTATTGTAGAACCACTGTAGTGAGATGGACTTTGTAACGACGTCTTTAGTGCCTTTTAAGGGTCTTGAGAGTGTGAAGTGCATTGAGCCAATGGAGGCCTTTCAGAGCCATCAGATTTACACTAAAATATCTTCATTTGTGTTCTGAAGATGAACGGAGGTCTGACGGGTGTCGAACGACATGAGGGGAAGTAATTAATGACAGAATTTTCATTTTTGGGTGAACTAACCCTTTAAGGATACATGGAGTACTAACCAACACCATCATCATTTCTGAGAGAAATAGTAAAAGTGAACTCATATACGAACAAGTTCTCCGTTTAGTAAACGAGTTCAACCCAAGCGCTCTTTGGTGACGTGATGATTATGTTACTGTTGATCATCTGTCCATCATCGTATAAAGCCCGCCCTGATAGATTTGATTGGTCCGAACTGCTCTGGTTCAGGCATAGTTGCTCCACAACGGATCAAGTCCAGACCCAACTTCCCGACCTCAAATACTGTGGGCGGGGCTAAGTTCGGCTGGCATCCAGGCTAACAATGACCAGTTACATGTTGTAAATATACATCAATGACGCTTTTCACAGAGCGCTTACACAAATACACAGGGGAGCCTATCAGCCTACCGGTCCGCTGGTCGACGCCTGCTTGTGCTTTCAAACGCTCCCACTTTCAAACACTTCCGTGTGTCGATCATTGTAACCAATCACAGGCACATCCTATAAGCACATGAGCTCAATGGCCAGTCAGAGGGTTTTATAATTCCACTCAACAGCGATCAAAGCGGCACGTTTTTAAATTTCAGTACCGATTTGGTATCGCGGTCGGTACGTTTGACAACACTAATATAAAGCATTTAACATACTTGCTCTCAAACCAAGCCTCATCCCAGCAAACATTTTTCCCATGACAATGTCGTGTCCCTGGCCAAAAATATTCGCGGTAGGACGGCATAAATTGGTCAAAAATATATAACAGAACATTTACTAAAAATACATTCAGATACATCCATTCAACTTTAATTTTGGAACTATATTTCAACCATGACGGGACGTCTTTTCAACCATCATTAAACATCCAAATGTGAAGTGATGTGTGGCCAAGTATTGTGACCCATACTTGGAATTGGTGCTCTGCATTTAACTCATCCAAGTGCACACACACACACACACACACCGTGAACACACACCCGGGGAGCAGTTGGGGGTTCGGTGCGTTGCTCAAGGGTCTCACCTCAGTCGTGGTGTTGAGGATGGAGGAGAGCTGGTTATTCACTCCCACCGACATTTCCTGCCGGACCAGGGTTACAAGTTCGACTCTCTAACCATTAGGCCACAACTGCCCCAACATGCGCCACTTGTCACCAATGATGGTAATGCTCCAAAAACCCACATTAACAGAAACTCCTACATTAGCATAACAAAACAATCACTAAATCTCCCACTTACACATTAGTCTTGCACAAAAAACATTATATAACACTTAATTTTGGCATTTACACTCCCTTTCAAGTGCAATGGGCAAAGCATGCTGGGAAATAGAAACCGCAGCCCAGTTTCAGATAAAGGGGGGGTGAAACACTCAGTTTCAGTCAATCTCATGTCAATCTTGAGTGCCTATAGAGTAGTACTGCATCCTTCATATCTCCGAAAAGTCTTTAATTTTATTATATTTATAAAAGAAAGAGAGGCTGTACCGAGTCTTTCCGGAAAAAAACGAGCGGCTGGGGGCGTATCGTGTGGGCGGAGCTAAAGAATGACGGGCATGCACAGCTATTGTATTGAGAGCGTCTGAAAGCTCTGACATCCTTATACGTGGAGAGAGAAAAAAACATTATCCTAAATAACAGTGTTAATTTTGACAGCAAATTTTGATTTAGGGCGTTTTCACACCTGAAAGTCGCACCAAGGTCCGAACCGAAGTTCATGTTTTGATACATTTTATAGATTTGGTTAGTTTTGGTTTGGTTTCACATTGCAATTATGCGAGCGCACTAAAGAACTTTACATGACACACTTGAGTCCACTCGTCATCATCTATGTGGGCGGCATCTGGACATTGATTGGTTTGTAAACGGACGTGCGTCTGACGTCAGCGTCTTTGACAAGAATGAATGAACGGACGCATATCGTTGCCACTATTGAACAGTTCACATTGCTTGACTAGTTTATTTTCGTTACGTTTAAAAGTGGACATTTCAAGCTTAATATACACATATTTCTCATGTTTGTGAGACGAGTATCTGCTGAGCTTCGGTTTATTTGAGCTCCAGTTCATGCGCAAAGCATGTGATCGCTCCCGCGATTATTGTCTGCTATAGATTATTTGTTTCTTATTTATTAAATCCAGGCAATTATCTGATTAAACGTTGATTAAAATTAAGATGCAATTTATACAAAACAAAATTCACATTAAAGAAATGCTTTCTAAGCAAAATCATACAAAATTCAAAATTATTTCTGACTTTCTGTCTTCTGACATATTGCGCATTTTTTCACTTTTCATAATCAATGTAGCCTAGATTAAATTTAAAAATAACATAATATTTAAACATAATTAGGAACTTCCTGTAAATGCTCTGAAAGTCCGAACCATACAGAAAATGCTTTCACACTTTATTCAGTTTGATCCGGACTGAGACGACCTCTTTTCGTCGGATCAAATTTCATCTGTTTGGTCCGGGCCGTGGTATGGGGGAGGTTTCACACCTGTAATTTTGATTCGGACCAAACAGAAAAGTCAGAAAATCCGGACCAAACCAGGGAGGTGTGAAAGCGCCCTTAGTTTTAGTCATAGTCTTTTGACTAAAATGCATTTTAGTTTTAGTCATATTTTAGTCGCCTGAATTGCTTTTAGTTTTAGTCTAGTTTTAGTCGACTAATTATCCTAAGATTTTAGTCGACTAATTCTACAGTAGATTCAGTCTCCTAATATCTAATGAGTTTCTGTTTTAGTCAGTAGGCCATATCAGGTTAAGCTAAAGCTTCAAATAAGTTTGTTTATTTATTTATTTTAAATTTCAGTTAACATTTATTTCATGTAATGAAATTTTTTTTTAAATGGTTTTAGTGAACTATTATAACCCTGATTCTTTATTGAATATGTGTCAAATACTGGTCTTTCCTCCTGACTATCAATTAAATGGGAATTAAATTAAATATAGTTTATTGTGTAACCAAAAATTAATATATGATGCGTGACTTTTAATGATAAACAAGCTCGAAATACACCAGGACTCTTATTTTGAAATGTCTGCGCCTCTATTGCAGTTGCAGAAGCTCATTCAAGTTCAGATGAGGAGATAAAATATGCATTGTTACAACCGTCTAAAACATATTACTATATAAACATCGTAAAGTAAACATTGTCATTATTCATCAGCATTAGTTCATAAACAATCGCCTGTCATAAATGTGTGTTATTGATTGATTGAGCCGCTCTGGAGCTGGATTGGGGATGAGCCGTGTTTTCCAGCGGTTAGATCAGTTCAGATCAAATGTGCGCAACTGTTACACAGGACATCAGTTCTGACTGGATCTCTTCCCTAATCGTCTTTTCGTCTCGTTTTTATTTGTTTTTGTCATCCAACACTAGTTTTTATTTAGTTTTCGTCAGTGAATAAAGGTCATTGACGAAAATGATGACGAAAGTATTCGTCAACGAAATTCGCACTGCTAAATAAACCATTGAGATCAATTAGATTTAGCCATACATATTTGATCCAGAATCAGATCTAGAGGCTGAAATTGAACAGGAGAAGCAGCAACGGCGACTACAGCAGGACGTCTCTATTTCATAAAACTCAAAGCAATGAAACAGTTCAGTTTACTTGAAATATATCAGCTATGTGAACCTGAATGAAAAAGAAAGGAATACTCATGTGACTGAACTAAATGGTTTAATTTAAGTTTGTCCTACTCAAACCAATTCATTATTTTGAGCGTTAGGGTTTAGTATTTTTAGAGTACAGTAGTGGCCAAAAGTTTGTTTTTAATGACTGTACAAGTTCGATTAAACCATCAAAATATGAGGAAAACATTGACTACAACATAATCAGTCATTAATACTTCATTGGTTCTCTTTTGTTTATGCATGTGTTCATAATTCCCTTGACAGCCTGCATGACCAAATATAATCTCGGCACAATTTGTCATGTTTCATTGCGTTATTATCACTAATAAATCAATCGACTCAAAGCACAACTGACTACAAAAAATGCTCAACTCTTGAATTTGGTGTCATTCTGTAAGGTGGAATATTCTCTCGAGCCAAATATGGTCCTTTCAGAGAGTGTGTGGCCTTACGGGAAAAAAGTAAACCAATATTTTTTTTATATCGATAATCAGAGCTAATGTGTTGATTTAATTACAAAGCTATATATTAGCTATATATTTTAAAGTATTACACAATTCACCAATGCCCGTTTGTCATGTATAGGCTATACACCAACCAATCGTGATCTGCCAAAGCAAGTTCAAATTCCATTGGGCGATGATCATGTGAAGCGGTAATTTTCTGTTCTTATTCATAAATCGGTTGAAAATTACATGGACAGACGAACTAACGTTTGTGGAACGATTTCCTGCGGTTTGGCTCATTTTATAAATTGCATCACTGACAAAATGGATTTTAACAGACAACAAACAAATCCCTGCACAAAACCACAGCAGCAAAAGTCGCATTAATGGTAAATAGTGTTAAATTCACTTTTATGTATATTGATACACCGTTTACTATTTCATTAAAAAACTATCAAAGTTAACAAAACCCAAGTGACTGGCGAAATGGTTACATGAAAGGACTTTATTATACTATTTTTGAATATTATGCAGCATTATGAAATAAGTCTCTTATGTTCATCAAGCCTACATTTATTTGATAAAAAAACAGCAATATTGCGAAATATATTAAAATAATGGTTTTCTATTTTAAAATAATTTAAAATATAATTTATTCCTGTGATCACAGCTGTATTTTCAGCATCATTACTCCACTCTTCAGTGTCACATGATCATTCAGAAATCATTCTAATATGAGGATTTAATGTCAATGATGGAAACTGATACTCTTTTCAAGATTCTTTGATTAATAAAAAGTTAAAAAGAACACAATGTAAGAATATTTCACAATTTTAGGCCACTGTTTTTTCTGTATTTTTGATTAAATAAATGCAGGCTTGATGAGCATAAGGATATATATATATATACAGTGTTTCCCCTACAATGTATTCACAGCGCCACTGCAAAATCTTCACATGATCAGTAATATCACGACATTCACTTACACACTGTAAAGGAGAGAGAAAGAGATTGACGATGGCCAGAGAACTAAACAAAAATGTAGTCTGCTTACACTTTCACAATATCACAGGGCTGTGATATTAATCTTTTTTTCGCTTCCAAGGATTAAAAAAAAGAAGATATGAGTTAAAACTATTATAAACTATGCTCGCGCATCGTCTAGCACAACTTCCTTCCCTTCAGATTCAGCACAATCCGTGATTGTTGGCAAATGCACTCTCCACTTTGGCTAAATTGCAGAACGTGTTTGATTAAATGAAAAGCACAATAATCCGCGCAATAGACGCTGTTTCCAAGTTCAAGGCGGGCGTGTGTGTGTGTATACGCACGCTGCGAAACGGACCGAATTGCACATATGCTTCGTGTGCGCGACTAAACCATCAAATACACAACAAAATAGCCTATATGTCAAAATGACAGGCTTGGAGAGTATTCACTTAAACACAGTTTAGCTTAAATGGGCGTAAAAGGGAGAATGATTTTAGATCTGCGTCTTAAAGGGGCAGCATCTAATAAACTTGGTGACGATTGAGCCATAATGTGAATCAAAACAACAATATATTTGATTAATAAAAACTTAAGGTAAAAAAAAAAACATCATGTAATAATATTTCCCAATATTAGGCTACTGATTTTTCTGGTATTTTTGATTAAATAAATGCAGGCTTGATAAGCATGAGACTTTTTGCAAAAACATAAAATAGTATCCAAACACTATGGGGTTTTTTGTTGGTTTTTTTTACATATTGCCCCTTTCTTACATTTGAGCCCTTGCCCCTTAGGAACTTTCTGCACGTCCCTGCAGGTTATTGAAGTAAAATAGGCTATAAGATAGTCACCTTTTAAACTAATGAAAAGCTTAATTTGGATTTTAATGTTTAAAATGTCTATTTCTATCCACAAAGCTTGCCAGAAGTCATGGTTTATTTTATTTTTTTATTTATTCCGGAGGTGCATGCCCCCGAACCCCCCCCGACGAGCGGCTTGGTAACAAACTCCGGCACGTAACAGCACCGCTGCTGGAAAAAATTCTAGGGGAAACACTGATATATATATATGTATGTGTGTGTGTGTGTGTGTGTGTGTGTGTGTGTATATATATATATATATATATATATATATATATATATATATATATATATATATATATATATATATATATATATATATATATATATATATATATATATATATATATTACATATTGCCCCTTTTTTACATTTGAGCCCCTGCCCCTGACGAACTCTCTGCACGGCCCTGCTTCATTCAGCAGCTGATTCATGCCCAAGTTTATGTCTTCATATTTGTTAGACTATGTCCATCACCGCCTGGCTTCGTTCCAAAGTAGGCTTCTTCTAAATGATTCATAGCCTTTACCTCTCTGGCCATCAGCCGCTGGAGTGTTGAGGTGATGGTCAGTTTTGCTTTGCGAACACTGGAACGAGAGGTTCCTGTTATTGGTTTTATGGCTTGTAAAAGAGGAATTAAAGACGGTTGTTGGTGGGCGGCAGCTTGCTAATGCGCCGCATAACTCCACACGCACCCACGCAACAGATGCAGAAACATGCAAACACCACAGCGTTTGTGTATTCCTTCTTTCATTTGATGTTTACATGGTGTCCAGGTTGAACCTTATCAACAGGAAACCAGTACCACAGTTTGTTTAAACATCCTAAAACCAAATTACTTTAAAGTCTCCATGGACCTATTATGCCCTTTTTAAAGTCTTGATGTTGCTTTTGACTCTATTAGAGCCGATTTTCATGCTTGAATGTCGATTATTTCCCCATATTCACCATTTTTTGCGGGGTCATGTGAAATCCTGTCCCCCTTGTGAAATAGTGTCCGCTTAGGACCCAACGTGGCAGCTGTTTTAAATGCCTGATCAAAAGCTGTTATCGCGATGTTTCCTTTAATGGCTAATCGAGCTGCTGTAGCTTATAAATATAAATAACAAAACGCGTTACGTATCAGACATGTTAGTAGTTTTGTGTCGTCATCTTGTTTTATTTTTTGTAAAAGCATCATATGCATCTCTTAGAAAACTGACCATCATTAGACCATGAGGGTTAAAGTGAATGGCAAGTGTATTTTAGCGTATTGACTTGTATCACAGTGTAATTAAATTACCTTTAACACTCTGGGGCTCTTCGGTTATTTCCGACCCGAATTTTTTTAAATAAAATTCTTTAAAAATCGTAGCTTCATCGGAATGGTCCGAAACTTGGTGACTTTATTGGTACTTGGTATATGAACACCCAAACAAATTGGGGACAGGATTTGAAAAGTCTAAGTGGTCGTAAAAAAAGACAGTCACACTCAGGACCTTCGGGTCAAAAATGACCCCCATAGGAAATGAATGGGAAATTGGCAAAAATATGAAAATACAGAGTTTTTTTGTGCATACAATCGACAAATCAGCCAGGATGCAGAAAAAAAGGACTCAACAGTGAAGGGGTGAATCTCTAAAACATCAAGAGTGCAAAACAGACAAAAAAACTCACACACACACAAAAACACAATTAGCTTTTGGAATGTTTGGATTTGTGTGTGCGTGTGTTTTTGTGTGTGTGTGAGTGTGTTTTTTTGTCTGTTTTGCACTCTTGATGTTTTAGAGATTCACTCCTTCACTGTTGAGTCCTTTTTTTCTGCATCCTGGCTGATTTGTAGATTGTATGCACAAAAAACTAATTTCCCATTCATTTCCTATGGGGGTCATTTTTGACCCGAAAGTCCTGAGTGTGACTATTTTTTTTTACAACCACTTAGACTTTTCAAATACTGTCCCCGATTTTTTTGGGTGTTCATTTACCAAGTACCAATACACCAAGTTTCGGACCATTCCGATGAAGCTATGGTTTTTAATTTTTTTTAATAAAATGCAAGATCCACTATAGTGGTAAAAATGTGCTATTGCGTGATAAAAATGCTCAATGTGTCCACCGGATGGCACCGATCTCATTTAAAAAATTGCTTTCATGAGGCCTAGGCTTGACTCTAAAATGAAATGCAGCTTTAATAAAATAAAAAATTATATATAGATATACATTTTCAAATTCAATGGGAATAAATATTGCATAAATATTAATTATAAATCCATAAAATTCTCAAAACCCCATAAAAAGAAAAGAAAAAATATTATTGAAGAAAAATATATTTCATTGATTTTACTCAAATCTTTTTTATCTTAATCCCGCCCTCTGGTCATTTTTGACCCGAAGGTCCTGAGTGTGACCCATAAATGAAGAACCCCAGAGGGTTAAATTGGTTTTTAATCAAACATACTTTATCTGTTAAAAACAAAACAAAAAACATATGATTTGCAAGACGTTAAAGACTATTTTAACACAATTTAAACGACAAATCAAAACGTGATTTTTGTAAGAATTGTAATCAGGCTCTGAACAGATTGCACATTAAAAGTTCTTTCAGCCAATAGAATCGCTCTGGGGTCCTAAGCGGACACTATTTCACAGGGGCCAGGATTTCTCATGACACCGTAACTTTCTGTTTAGTTCCTGTCTCTGTGAAGCCCCGCCTTCTGAAAAGACAATGTGCTCTGATTGGTCGGCTGGATCAGTGTGTCGTGATTGGTCAAATGCTTCGAGTGTGTTTGGGAAATGTCCCGCCCCTTACCATAACCACCAGTTTCAACACACTACTAACTAACCCAGGCCTCGCCCCTTTATTCTGCGTATGAATTATTATAATGAGGAATATTGTGACGTGTTTGTTCCCGGAAGAAACTCAAGACCTCAATGGAGGCGTTTCAGGAGTTCAGAAACACTGATATAGAGAAGAACTCAAACAGCAGAACATGAGCCCTTTAACACTGCTCGACCCGCAGCCTATTTTTGTTCTGTTGATGATTTCCCTCCTCTTCATCTCCTTCACCTCCTTGGAAGAAACATCTGTTTCTTAGCAGCAGACTTCGGTGACCGCTTTCTTCCCACACATTTTCCAACAGTTGTAATGAAACTAATGGCTCTCTATATGTGTGTAGAGTTGCACACTGATGCTCTATAATTGGTCGCCATCAAGTGGCTCATTTCAGCATTGTGCCCTGATTCAGAAGAGCTTGATTTACACTAGTATTTGACTGCACTGACACTATCAGATGAGAATTGAGCTGAATAATGACACGCTTGTCTTCTGTAGAGCTGATTAGAGATGAGTTGAATTTGTCTCATACTTGATGAAGTTTCTGCCTTGAAACACTTTATAAAGCACTATACACTGCAAAAAATGCTTTTCTTACTTAGTATTTTTGTCTTGTTTTCAGCCCAAATAACTAAAAAATCTTACATTAACCCGTTTAATCCCCAATTTTTCCCAGACACAAAAATATCCAAATCATGTGTCATTAGTATCCCTTTGAAACAATCAATCATCATTTTTTGAAATTTTCATGGAAAAGTGTGTGAAAAAGTGTGTTTTATGATCGGTCACAATTGTGACCGGTGGGATACTGTGTTGTATCAACCATTGTATTGATTTAATATAGGACTATTTGACCTGTGCAGTGTGTTTGTGTGTGTTTTTGTGTGTGTGTGTGTATGTTTTTTTTTGTTTTGTTTGTTTTTGTGTGTCTGTGTGTGTGTGGGTGTGTGTGTGTGTGGAGATCAGACATCAGAGGAGACGTGACCATGTGTGAGTGTGTGTGTGTGTGTGTGTGTGTATGTGTTTCTGTGTGTGGAGATCAGAC
Source organism: Gobio gobio (assembly GCF_949357685.1). Taxonomy (NCBI): domain Eukaryota; kingdom Metazoa; phylum Chordata; class Actinopteri; order Cypriniformes; family Gobionidae; genus Gobio; species Gobio gobio. Next base: position 54,663,802 of record NC_137103.1, on the reverse strand, counting down.
ATCAGAGAAGACGTGACCGTGTGTGTGTTTGTGTGTGTGTGTGTGTGTGTGTGTAGATCAGACATCAGAGGAGACGTGACCATGTGTGTGTAAGTTTCTGTGTGTGTGTGTGTGTGTGTGTGTGTGTGTGAGTTTCTGTCTGTCTGTGTGTGTGTGTGTGTGTGAGTGTGTGTGAGTTTCTGTCTGTCTGTGTGAGTGTGTGTGTGTGTGTGTGTGTGTGTGTGTGTGTGTGGGGAGATCAGACATCAGAGGAGACGTGACCGTGTGTGTGAGTTTGTGTGTGTGTGTGTGTGTGTGTGTGTGTGTGTGTGTAAAATTAGGTAGAAAGTAAGGTAGAACAGTTAGCCTATGTGTATTAGTATGTAGATACAATGGGTTATCCCACCGGTCACTATTGTTGCCGATGACATGTTTGTGAGTTCTATGACCACATTAAACAAAGTTGAGTAATTGCAAATGCATATATCAATACTAGACGCCTTAAACAAGATGTGTACCAAAAATCTATGTCCTATCTTTATATTAACATACTTTACCAGCCTTTTCTTTGGGAGCTTTCCTGCTGCCATCCTCTTCTCTTGGCACAAACAGGAAGTAAACAGCTCTGGTCATGTGACAATTTACAGTAAACATGCGACACTGCACATATTTCATTGAGACCCTTTATTATTTCAATATCTGCTGGAAATGCATTGATAGATCATTCAGTAACATTTTTATAGCCTTAGAAATGAAACATTTTTTTACGGTCACTATTGTGACCGGTGGGATTAAATGGGTTAAGAAGCATTTACTAGACAAGCAAAAGTTTTTATCTTATTTTGGGGAAAATAACTCAAAATTAAGGGAGTTTTTGCTTAAAAGAAGCAAAATAATCTGCCAATGGGGTAAGCAAAATAATCTTAATTCAAACAGAAAACAAGATTATTTTGCTTACCCCATTGGCAGATTATTTTGCTTATTTTGAAAAAAGTTTGGGAAACACTGAGCTAACGTTAGTGTGGCAAACCCAGTCAGCTTTTCCAAGTCTAGCCATCGACTGGATCATCCATGACCGATCGACAGCTAGCTCGATTCTCTCCTGCACCCATGTTTTTTGTTGGTTTGGAAAGCAAGTGTAATAAATACTTGGAGCGGGCATGGGGAAATGTATTGGAGTAAAAAGTAAACTTTGTCTTTAATATTGTAGTGGAGTTAGAGTGAAAGTAGATGCAAATAAAACATACTCAAGTAAAATACAGATCCCCGAAAAAAATACTTAAGTAAAGTATTTTTACTTCATTACTTACCACCACTGTAAATATGTATATCAAAATGAAAACCGAGTTTTAAATTGTTCTTACTTTTGTTTGTTTTTATAAATCACAACTTATGCGTCAGAAGTAGCAGACGCCTCTTTCAGGGCCTGTTTTGTGCGTATGCCACGGTTATAAATGAGACCCCAGAACATGTCATTTATTGCTGCATGTTGAAAATTGAGTAATTAATTACTGTAAATGAGTTACTTTAAAGGATTACTCTTCATTTTTCTGTAATTGAATTAAATACTAGAACAATTCTACAATAACACGGTAGTGGATTTAACATCAAAATCTAACATCTAATGTTAATGTATGTTTTAATGTAACCTCCCTTTAAATACTTTGATCAGTTCAAAAATAATTTATGCAAATGTTATATTATTTATTTGAAAGAATTAAAAGCGCAGTTTCATGTCCATCCTTGTATTGTTCAATTGGTCGAGGTTGATATGGGATTAAGTAGTAATTAGTAACTAGACTATACATTTCCTGAAGAAAATGTGAGTGGTGCTTGCAGTGGCAAAACTCGTGTTCTGGGTGGTTGCTAGGGCGTTGCTAGGGTGTTACTAGGCAGTTGCTAAGATGTTCTGGGTAGTTGCTAGGGTGTTACTAGGCAGTTGCTAAGATGTTCTGGGTAGTTGCTAGGGTGAACAATAATGATGCTTTACTCTAATAAGTAACGCAGTACTTTTTAGAGAGAGTAATTAGTATAATAATAGTATAGTGTCCAGAGGGGATATTTGTTGTTAATGATCCTAAAAATTTAAGTAAAATTAAATAAATAATCTAAATATGAGGGAAGAACGAAACAATAAACTTGGTTAAGGCATTTAGCAGACAAAATAATTTGGCAAATAAAGGCAAACTACAGCAACAGGTTTTATTTTACCATGCAAAAAAAAAAAAAAAATCATAGAAAATAAAAAGCTGACAGGAAAAGCAAACACGGACTACAACATAATCAGTTATTAATCTTCTGTTGGTTCTCTCGTGTTCATAATTTCTTTGTATGTCAGCCTGGATAAAAATGTCTCACAATTTGTTGTTTCATTGCATTATCAACACAAATAAAACGATCGACTCCAAGGACAACTACGCAATATGACCACAAAAGCTTTAATAATATTGGAATGAAGTGTGAAGATATCAATTTTCTTAGGCCGGTCGGACATCACTTTTGGCCACACAATACTTAGATCAAATTGATGCGATTAAGCTCATAATCATAACCATAATGGTAGTAAAATATGTGGCATAAGATGATTTCCCTTTCCACATCACTTATGGCCAGTACTGATGCACAGACTGTCTGTACCGCTCCATCATGACCACTAGAGAGCGACTGTGGCTCATCAGTTCAACATTACAGCCTTTCCTGAAGCACTTCCTAAAAATAAAGAGTTTGTGGGTCATTCCTGCTCTTCAGTACTTTTTCATGTCTCATGATAATATGTGACCCTGGACCACAAAACCAGTCATAAGGGTCTTTTTTTATTATTGAGATGTATACACAAAGCTGAATAAATAAGCTTTCCATTGATTATGGTTTGTTAGGATGGGACCATATGGAATCAAATCAAAACTAAAATCTGGAATCTGAGGGTGCAACAAAATCTAAATATTGAGAAAATCTCCTTTTAAAGTTGTCCAAATGACGTCCTTAGCAATGCAAGCAATGCTACTAATAATACATTTCTGATATATTTACAGTAGAAAATGTACGAAATATCTTCAATATAAATATCTTAATATCCTAATGATTTTTGGCATAAAAATAAAATGGATAATTTTGACCCATACAATATTGCCGCAGATATACCTGTGAGACGCAGGACTGTGCTCCAGAGTCCAGGGTCACATTTAGGCTACTGCAAAATATGAAACAATGAAGTTTTAAAGATGTGAATAATTTTTTTTAAATTTGATCTCATTATCTCAGTGCAGTGAATTTTAAGCCCTTTACTCTGATTGTCCTTAGAAACATTTACCACACGTTACATTAAAAATAAAGGTTTTTATTCATTTATTGATGGTTATACGAAGAACCTTTAACATCCACGGAACCACTAAATGTTCTTTAGATAAAATGTTCATCACACTAAGAAAAAAAATGGTTGTATAAAAACAGGTTATTTGTGGATCCAAAAATGGTTTTAATCGCTGTGAAAACCCCATTTTGAATCCTTTATTTTTAAGAGTAGGCTATGTTTTTTGTCCTCAGTATTTCCCAGCAAGCAATAGCTGTCATTTTCTTGGGCTATGGTTAGACACATTTTGCCTTGTTTCGGCCTAGACGTCAGGGCTGTGTTTGGACGGCTATTAGACGTCTTTTAAATGCAAAATTGCTTGCTGGGTTCTGTCTCGTTTTCCAGCACAAATATCTATACATTCTGAAATCAAGATACATTTACTGGAGAAGCAAAATGGCTGAGGATATTAAGAAGTGCAGTATTTGTATCTGATGTGAATCCTAATTCATTGGGCTGATATGATCAGATTTTCCAGGAATCTCATGTAAAACATGCATCTCAATAGAGATCACGATTCTGGATAAACTAAACATGTCATTTACTAGAGGTTCTGACACAATTGTTATTGCTGCAGTATATTTAAAATATTTAATTTGAAGTAAATTGGAATGAATGAATGATTCAATGACTCATGAAGACTTCACTTGTTTCATTAGTGGATGAATCAGTGTTTTTGAACAAATCTCTTGAATGAATGATTCAATGACTCATGAAGACTTCACATGTTTCATTACTGGATGAATCAGTGTTTTTGAACAAATCTCTTGAATGAATGATTCAATGACTCATGAAGACTTCACATGTTTCATTACTGGATGAATCAGTGTTTTTGAACAAATCTCTTTGAATGAATGATTCAATGACTCATGAAGACTTCACTTGTTTCATTACTGGATGAATCAGTGTTTTTGAACAAATCTCTTGAATGAATGATTCAATGACTCACTCAAAGACTTCACATGTTTCATTATTGGATGAAGCATTTTATTTTGAACGAATCTCTTGAATGAATGATTCAATGACTCACTCATAAAGACTTCACTTGTTTCATTACTGGATGACTCATTGTTTTTGAACAAATCTCTTGAATAAATGATTTAATGACTCACTCAAAGACTTCACATGTTTCATTACTGGATGAATCAGTGTTTTTGAACAAATCTCTTTGAATGAATGATTCAATGACTCATGAAGACTTCACTTGTTTCATTACTGGATGAATCAGTGTTTTTGAACAAATCTCTTGAATGAATGATTCAATGACTCACTCAAAGACTTCACATGTTTCATTATTGGATGAAGCATTTTATTTTGAACGAATCTCTTGAATGAATGATTCAATGACTCACTCATAAAGACTTCACTTGTTTCATTACTGGATGAATCAGTATTTTTGAACGAATCTCTTGAATGAATGATTCAATGACTCACTCATAAAGACTTCACTTGTTTCATTACTGGATGAATCAGTGTTTTTGAACAAATCTCTTGAATGAATGATTCAATGACTCACTCATAAAGACTTCACTTGTTTCATTACTGGATGAATCAGTATTTTTGAACGAATCTCTTGAATGAATGATTCAATGACTCACTCATAAAGACTTCACTTGTTTCATTACTGGATGAATCAGTGTTTTTGAACGAATCTCTTGAATGAATGATTCAATAGCCCCTTTCACACATACAGTCTTTACTGGTAAATTACCGGTAACCGATCATGTGTGAACAGGACCTTTTCAAAAATACTGGTAAATTGTTTCCGGCAATTTACCAGTAAGAGAAGTTGTAACATTACCAGTAAATTACCGGTAAAGTGCGCTGTGTGACCACAGAATGAAGATTACCGGTATATCCCAGGGCCGTCACCACCATAGACATTGAGGGGGACAAGTCCCCTCCAATCATTAGAAATGGCCAAATCTTTTTTGCACACAATTTTTTGAAATTTTGCACTGCACTTTATATATATATAACGGTATGTTAGGATGACAAAAAAGGTTTAAAAGCTACATTTTAGTCTGGTTTGCCGCAGCGGTCTAACACCGTTTGTCAGTGTCAAAATGATTGAGATGGCCAATCAAATCAAAGTAGGCAGGGTTTATGTTCTCTTTTGACTCGTTCACTGTCTTCACACAGACAATCTATCGCTTAAAGGGTTAGTTCACCCAAAAATGAAAATAATGTAATTTATTCCTCACTCTCATGCCGTTCCACACCCGTAAGACCTCCGTTCATTTTCAGACACAAGTTAAGATATTTGTGTTGAAATCTGAAGGCTCTGTGAGGCATGTAATTTATACTGTCAGTGCATTTCTGTGTGACAATAGTGCAATATTAAAGGGTTAGTTCACCCAAAAATGAAAATTCTGTCATTAATTACTTACCCTCATGTCGTTCGACACCCGTCAGACCTCCGTTCATCTTCGGAACACAAATTAAGATATTTTAGTGTAAATCTGATGCTCTGAAAGGCCTCAATTGGCTCAATGCACTTTACACTCTCAAGACCCTTAAAAGACACTAAAGACGTCGTTACAAAGTCCATCTCACTACAGTGGTTCTACAATAACTTTATGGAGTGACGAGAATAGTTTTTGTGCGCAAAAAAAACCCTAAATAACGACTTATATAGTGATGACGATTTCAAAACACGGCATCATGAAGCTTCGAAGCGTTATGAATCAGTGAGTCGATTCAGCAGTTTGAATCGCCAAATTTCAGCAGTTTGACACGCGATCCGAATCATGATTCGACTCACTGATTCATAACGCTTCGAAGCTTCATGAGGCCGTGTTTTGAAATCGTCATCACTATGTAAGTCATTATTTAGGGTTTTTTTGCGCACAAAAACTATTGTCGCCGATTCATAAAGTTATTGTAGAACCACTGTAGTGAGATGAACTTTGTAACGACGTCTTTAGTGCCTTTTTTAATAATATCCATAATTAATTGTCCCTGTCCTAGTTTTATTTATTTACTCCAATTTAAGGCCCTAACCCCAGCAAAAACATTCATGGGGGAACTCATGGGCCGGATGAGCTGGGTTTGCCAGGGCCGAATTTTAGCCCCAGTCCAGCCCTGTCTACTGGTGTAAAGATGTAATCATACAATCTTTATTTGAAGCGTCAAGTAACAATCAAAGGGTGATTTACTCTATTTTACCGTATCGCTACCGTAGTGTTTATATCTGAACTATAAACTTTTATCCCAGTACTTCAGTGATAATATGAATTATTGTAGCACAGAAATATTGATGCTGTGTGGTTGAAAAGAGCTGTTTCATACCTAAAAATATGCCAGATTTTACTACCATTATGATTATGAGCTTTACCCATCTAAGCCTGTGTATAGTTGTCATTTTCCTTTTGTAAGTATTTTTCCAGATAGTATCTATGTTTTATATCTCAATGACATGCAAGAAAACAACCAAATAAAGGATTTCAAGAGAAAAAAAAGAAGGTATTAACTTCCTTCCTGTCACATGAGACTGCCAACTTCCTACCCCTACTTCCAGGAAGCTTAACGAAGGCAAACCCTCCCAAACAAAGGTTATTTTCATGTTACTAATAAGTATTTTTTGTTGACATATATATATCTACATAATCGTGAAGGTCTCTAGAATCATCCAAATAAAACAAATCTTACAACAGATCTATAGTTTTTTGTACACTTAGTCAAAAGCCCAAGTGTCTACTATAGTTGCCGGTGGGCAAATAACTTGTATGTACATATAATGGGGAAATGGGGTATACTGTGTTAACAGATTAATAAATCAAGATTTTTGGTCTTTAGTGCTTTTTGCTTTCATAATATCCCACCTAAAACATAACTTAACCCTTTAACTGATATCTCGACTGTACAGTAGACCTTAATTCGATCGGGAAAAATATCATATTTTATGATATTATGTCTTGTAAGGGCCAAAATATTGAGAACCCTTCATCCAGTTTGGATGCGTTTCATTCTAATCAGTCAAGGACCCTCATTCTTCTTATGACTAGTAGCTTACGATTCCATTATAATGTGGAAATTCAGACAAGTAATGAGTTTACATTTACATTATTATATGAAGTACGGTCAGCCATTGAATACTATGGGACTATTTATTTAAAATAATTTTTTGTTTGTTATATAGATGTAATTTTTTCATCATTATATTAATTTATTTCCTGTTAGGGCAACTTAATGGCTTCTGCATGTTCCACCACTTTAACACAAATGTATTTGTTGTTTGTTGTATTTTCACGTTCAAAAGATTATAAGCGAGATGCAGCTTTTTTGAGTTTGCATCGAATATTCTTCGACTTTTATACACAATAAATGTGTTTATGAATAAAGATTGATCTGTTGAAAGCAGTTATTTTGAGTTAGATGCCAAATGTTCTCCTCCTATATTCAAAATTTGACACTGAAGGGGTGCATACAACATATTTGCCCACCCGCAACTATAGTCGCCGCACATTCAAATACGATTTTCAAGAAAAAAAAAACGAAAACCTGGGAAAAAATCAATGCACGTTCACATAGGACACTATTAACATGACTATATGCATGAAACCATTTAGAAAAATGTGGGCACAAATGGGTTAATCGCATCAATTTGATTGAAGTATTGTGTGCAGTAGTGGCCAAAAGTGATGGCCGGCCTAGGAAAATTGATATCTTCACACTTAGTAAAATAAAACCTGTAGCCTTAACTAAGTTCAGTGTTTTGTTCTTCCTTCATATTTAAAAAAATATAATATTTTCCTCATATTTTGATGGTTTATTCAAACTTGTAGGGTCATTATAAACAAATATCCCTTCCGGCCACTACTGTATGGCTTCTATAAAACAAACTATATTCAAAGAAAGAATTGCGTGTGTAATTCAGACACGCTGTGTTTCTCTGCTTTGTGCGCTGCTCAGACGGGACGGGTGATAATTCATCAACGGCATGTGATTCAAAGCCAAAGTGCTGTTTCATCCCATTTTTGGTCTTTCTCACATGTCTCAGAACCGCCGCTGTAGTCGCACCAGTGCAGCCGCAGGAAAAAGGCTCTGATATCGTTGATCAGATTATGTGTCAATTTTAAAGCTGTGATCCTCAATTAAGAGAGTGTCAGGAAAGGTCGCCGGGGTCAGAGGACAGACGACTTAAAGAACTTTATTAATAGCGCTGAATCCAGCACGTACTTCTGTAATTATCACTCTGACCCAGAATAATTAGCATACACTCCCGAGAGAGAGAGAGCGCTGTCTCACCTTAATGAGTGTAAAGCCACTGTCACACACACACACACACACACACACACCAGATGAAACCAGGACACACAGCTGAGCTCGATCCAGATCCAGTGAGCTGCAGTCACAAGTCCGTCCCAATAATTGGAAATGGCCCCTTCAATATTTGATATTTCTTAATATTGTTCTCCATTACGCACTGCTCTGTTTGATGTTAGGATGGCAGACATTTTAAAATGTTTCATTTTTATCTGTTTCTTCTGCCTTTGTGGTCTAACAGTGCTCGTCAATGTCAAAAATGATGGCCAATCGGATCAAAGAAAAGTGTGAATTCAAACGCAACGTTTTTACGTTTTTACAGTGAAAGTGTGTGTATGTGTGTGCTAGATATTAGTAGCTAAACATAATAATAGTTAATATTTGACAACTGTTTTACGATGGATATGTATTCCCAGATGTGAACTGTCGAATTTGAACCACTGAATTTGTGGAAGCGAAATAAAATGGGCTGAAAATTGCCTGTCGAATATCATAGGTTGTATTTTTAAACAGAATGAATATTTTGGAAGTGAAATCTGAGAGGTGAATATGGAGAATTGAATTTGTAATAATGAAAATGTGTGTGTGAAATGTTTCGAATTGAAACATTCGCATCTTAAATATACAACCATGTTGAATTTCAGCACATACAAATGCAAGTATGGTTAATGCAATGCATATTTTTTCAAGTAGTGCAATTCAACAAGCATTTGCATTTGGCATTATTTTACTTCCATAGATAAGTTTACCGACCACAAACAAGAGTGAAATGTGTGCATATTTTTACAAATAGTATTTGCAAAGAGTTTAAATGGACAACTAAATTTTTTAAAAACCATTTTTGCCATTCTTATTAATTTTTTATTCCCTTAAATCCCTTTTAATCATTTCAATATTTGCCCCCCCCCCCAATTAACAACTTTGGATCCCCCCAAATTTCACAAAAGAAGATATTTTGATGAATGAACAAAGCAGATAGAGCAACCATTGACTACCATAGTATTGTATAATAGTATAATATAGAGTGCACACTCACATTGGCGCCCTTTGTTTAGTTGCGAGGCGTTAAACGTTGGCGATAAATGCGGGCGATAATCGTCCCGGTGTGAACAGGCCTTCAGAGTCGCTTTGGCATCATACCATCAAATTTAATGCGGTATACAAAAGCGGTTTCATCTATCGACACGAAATCCTTTTTTTGCTAGCATGATCTGAAGATGATTCAATTTCAGAAAATCAGAAACCCTGTCTAGGAGGAGTTCAAAAAAGTAGGTTTTTAAAGAAAAGAGTTAGTTTGAGGGTGACAGGAGGGATTTCAGACAGATTAGCTCTAAGAAACTTCACAGACAACTGTATTAAATGGACTGAATGTACAATATATCCCCACACACGAGCCGGTGAAATCAGGGCAAGAAGACATCTCTCTCTCTCTCTCTCTCTCTCTCTCTCTCTCTCTCTCTCTCTCTCTCTCTCTCTCTCTCATTCTTGAACACCTCGCACAAGGTTGTCTTCACCTTGGCTAAATCTGGAGCTCATGAATACAGAGGCGAGAGATCAGAGAGATCAGCTCGTGTCTTCTGTGTGAAATAATAAAGCAGCAAGGCCTTTGTGTTTCCAGGAGCGTCTGAAAAACCTTTGAAACGACACATAAATACTGCAACATTGAGTTTAACTGACCGATAACAATGTTTTGTTTAAAAGTCCAGTACTGGTGTGGGAACGAGGGAGTGAGATGGAGAATAACTCCCTTTGGAGTGAGATAGAGAATAACTCCCTTTGGAGTGAGATAGAGAATAACTCCCTTTGGAGTGAGAGAATAACTCCCTTTGGAGTGAGCTTTTTCGTGCTCAAACACAGGCAATTCATAGGCAAGATTTTACTTGGTGCCCCTTGTATCAAGGTTTAGCACGACATGTTATCAGTCTAAGCTGTGGAAACACTGGTACTGTTTTATTTTTGTATTGATGGTTTTTATATGATGTCCAGTCCATTCTACCCTGTCATTATGTTCATGATATTATTATTATTATTTTTTTTTAAAAGGCTGATGATAGTTAAACTATACAAAAATAGCACCTTCGCCACATTACAGCCTAAACACAAATTGCAAGAGTAATAGCATCTAGCATTCATGCACAAACTATTTATTGAGAACTAGCAAAAGTGTTTGTTTTCCAGTAGATAGCAGCAATCTTCCACTAAACTATGCACATTCATGTCTTCACCGCGAATTGTGAAATTCAGATATTTAATGTGAATTTTACATAAAATGTTGCCATTTTAAATAAACCATATCATTACTAATTTCTGCAAATACATTTTAAAATGTCCATATGTCCCCTTAAAACTGCACAACTGTAGAGTAAAAACATTAGGCTATTAAAAAAGTGATATTACATGCGTTTAAAAAAATGGATATATTTTTAAAAAATAATAAAATCACACTGTCTGTGGCCTCTGGAGAACCCAGAACGGCTGCTTGCATAAATTTAAAGTTAAAACTGGAATTAATTAGCGAACATTACTACTATGCAATTAGATCAAGTGTTCATTCATTAGCCTACATCACCACATCACATACACAGTAGTGTGTTGAAACTGGCGGTTCTTTCCCGAACACGCTGGAAGCGCTTGACCAATCACAACACACCGCTCCAGCCGACCAATCAGAGCACATTGTGCTTTTCAGAAGGAGGGGCTTCATAGAGACAGGAGTTGCCAAGTCCGCTTATAACACGCGACTTTGGGCTTCTTTTTTTGGCAAGTCGCTTTAAAAAATCACGGGTTGCGTTTTTTTTGGGCTTATTTTAAAAAATTTGGTTGCTTGTAAGGAAAATATAATAAGCAACTTCGTTTCTTTACATTTATGGTCGCTGTTTGCCATATCCAATACCCTGTACCATTCAATTTTATTTTATTTAATGACAGTTATGTCAAAGATACAGGAGAGTGATAATACACACATAGCAGCCAATAAAATCTGTTGTTCAATATCTGACTGCTTGTATTGCCTCATGACTGATTAAAAATTTGCCTTGTTGTGTGCAGTAGAATTTTGATGCATCGTAGAATCGAATTGAATCGAATCGTTACCTGGTGAATCGTAATCGAACCGAATTGTGAGGGCAGTGCCAATGCACACCCCTAATAGTTAGTAGACTTAAATGGACGTATACATTTTTACAAACAATGCCACCAGCAGAGATGGAGAGGAAACCGGGAGGAGAGGCACCTAATTTAATTTTTTTAATATTTTTATAATGTATTTTTACAGCTTTCCTGTAGCTCGAAGCAACCCCAAGGTCATGGGTTCGATTCCCAGGGAAAGCAAGAACTGACAGAATGTAAAAATGTGTACCTTGAATGGAATGTAAGTCGCTTTGGATAAAAGCATCTGCCAAATGCATAAGTGTAAATATAAAATGTATTTATCATTACAGGCTATTATAAAAAATAAAAAAACAGTATGCCAATAATAACAGAAGGTATAGTTCGAATTTATTTTATTATAAATATGTGGCTATTATGCAGCGCTCCCTTAGTGCTTGCCTGTGTCCCAATGTGCATATCCATCCTAAATAGTGTGACATTAGTCATTCTCAATACTATTTAGAGCAGATCGTATATGCACATTGAGATGCAGGGCTTATCTTTTTAATGTATCTTTTTAGCCTTCGGATTTCAACAAAAATATCTTAATTTGTGTTCTGAAGATGAACGGAGGTGTGTGGAACGGCATGAGGGTGAGGAATAAATTACATTATTTTCATTTTTGGGTGAACTAACCCTCTAAATGACAGAATTTTCAATTTTGGGTGAACTGTCCCTTTAAGACATTTGCTGGATAAAAGGCCGGTCAGATGCCAAACAGACCAATTAACATACTAGACCAACGACAGCAGCGTTTGAGGATTAACTGGAGAAAAAGCAGGATTACAGCAGGAGTAGAACATTATTTTTAAAAACATTTTTAATTACTTTCATGTATGGAAACAGTAGCGATCACACCATTTAAAGGGTTAGTTCAACCAAAAATGAAAATCATGAATGAAAAAATGAAAATCACCGAATCATGATTGGGTGAACTAACCCTTTAAATATTCCCAAAAATTCCCAAATCGATGGCTGAAGGATGCATCTGTGACATGCTTTACACCGAATGACTTTTATGATGAATGAATTTTCCTGTTTATCTGCGTATAACGCACTACAGAAGGTACATAAAGGTGATTTGATTGACAGATTCATCCCTGTCTGATGAAATAAACCAGAGCAAACACTTCCACATTGCAGTGGATGTCTGTGGGTGGATCTGGACATTGTAGTTTTTAAAAGCAATGTAATGTATAGTGTTACGGTTATACTCTCAATAGAGTATGACAGCTGTTTATTTGCGGTTCTGTTGGCTTTTTTTCAACACAAATCTGCTGTCCGTTCTTGTTATACAAGCTGAGGATCAAGTCCAACCGATTTTCCATGGAGGCTGCTGATCATTGTGTTTAAAGAAGACCTACTATGCCCTTTAACAAAGTCTTGATGTTGTTTTGGGCTCTACTAGAGCAGGTTTTATATCGGTCTTGTCTTGGTCTCGGACTTAGAGGACTCTGGATTTTATCTCAAGACCAGTCAAGACCACAACTGCAAGGATATCACTAAATTGCCGGTGCATTGTCTGATTTAACATGTGTTTTGATGTAAAACTTACAGCTTAAAATACAACCAATAATTTCTTTGTAATGTGATTTATTTTGTTACTGTGCTGCCGGGTTCAAAATCAATGCAGTATTGTCTCAAAAATGTGCAAAGTTAATATAAATGCCCACAAAATTCTGAGATTTCGTTTTTTTTTTATATAACATAGAATATAATTAAGCAATATCGCAATAGCAAGAGAGCTGTTGTATTATAGGTTGTATTTTTAAACAGAATTAATATTTTGGAAGTTAAATCTGAGAGGTGAATATGGAGAATTGAATTTTTAATAATGCAAATGTGTGTGTGAAATGTTTTGAATTTAAATATTCACATCTTAAATATACAACCATGTTGAATTTCAGCCCCCAAAAATGCAAATATGGTTAATGCAATGCATATTTTTCAAGTACTGCAAAACTTTCAAAAACATTTGGCATTATTTTACTTCCATATATATGTTTACCAACCCACAAACAAGAGTGAATGTGTGCATATTTTTAAAAATAGTATTTGCAAAGAGTTTAAATGGACAACTAAATAGGCTACAATTAGACCTAAAACCATTTTTACCATTCTTATTAATTTTTTATTCCCTTAAATCCCCTTTAATCATTTCAATATTTGGTCCCCCCCAATTGACCGTTCGCAAAGAAGTTCATGAATTCTGTTCATGAATATATAAGCGTGATTGCAAATTATATTGGTTTATACAAAAGTTCTATAAACAAGAAGTTAATATTAAATGACATTTTAAACTGTGTCTTTGCTAATTCGGCAACGTTTCGTTATCAAATGAATCGTTTGCTTTGAACAAAGGAATAAAGGATTCCGTGAGGGTTAAATAATGATAATGTTTTAATGTTAAATTAATCTGAACATTATTTATGCAGGTGTAATTGTACCAATTCAGATGCAACTTCTGTGCCATGAATTGTATTGGTAGTGATTTGATTGGTAACAGCGCTATAGTGTCTTACTATTCTAATTGTATTTAATTCTTCAATACAAGTCATTTCTCAGACAGTAGATATGGATCTTTTAGATGAATTTAAGGAGTGCTGGTCTGGTTTTGGTCTCGACTTGGTCTCGGTTTTGGTGGTCTTGACTACAACACTAGTGTTGCCAACTCTCGCGAGACAAATAAGCAACCGCAGCTTCAAAAACAAGCCCCAAACAAGCCCAATATTATTATATCATCCATATCATTTATGATCAATTATTTTGTATCAATAAATGAGCCTGCAACATATTTAACTGAAACCTCTCGGAGTGTGAAAAGCAAAAACAGATGTGATTTTACAAAAATCATCAAATTGCGGTAAAGGACACACAAAATCCTCCGATCAGCTGTGAACAGAAGAGGTGTGGAGATGGAAAAAGAGAAAAAGTGACGTGAAGCCCAATTATGGTAACCCATAGTCGGAGTTAGTGCACACATATTAGAAAAGTGCATCCATCCATCATAAAAGTGCATCTATCCATCATAAAAGTGCATCTATCTATCATAAAAGTGCATCAGTCCATCATAAAAGTGCATCCATCCATCATAAAAGTGCATCTATCTATCATAAAAGTGCATCTATCTATCATAAAAGTGCATCCATCCATCATAAAAGTGCATCTATCTATCATAAAAGTGCATCTATCCATCATAAAAGTGCATCAGTCCATCATAAAAGAGCATCTATCTATCATAAAAGAGCATCTATCTATCATAAAAGAGCATCTATCCATCATAAAAGAGCATCTATCCATCATAAAAGAGCATCTATCTATCATAAAAGTGCATCTATCCATCATAAAAGAGCATCTATCTATCATAAAAGAGCATCTATCTATCATAAAAGAGCATCTATCCATCATAAAAGAGCATCTATCCATCATAAAAGAGCATCTATCCATCATAAAAGAGCATCTATCCATCATAAAAGTGCATCTATCTATCATAAAAGTGCATCTATCTATCATAAAAGAGCATCTATCCATCATAAAAGAGCATCTATCCATCATAAAAGAGCATCTATCTATCATAAAAGTGCATCTATCCATCATAAAAGAGCATCTATCTATCATAAAAGTGCATCTATCTATCATAAAAGAGCATCTATCTATCATAAAAGAGCATCTATCTATCATAAAAGTGCATCTATCTATCATAAAAGAGCATCTATCTATCATAAAAGAGCATCTATCTATCATAAAAGAGCATCTATCTATCATAAAAGTGCATCTATCCATCATAAAAGAGCATCTATCCATCATAAAAGAGCATCTATCTATCATAAAAGTGCATCTATCTATCATAAAAGTGCATCTATCTATCATAAAAGAGCATCTATCTATCATAAAAGAGCATCTATCCATCATAAAAGAGCATCTATCTATCATAAAAGTGCATCTATCTATCATAAAAGAGCATCTATCTATCATAAAAGAGCATCTATCTATCATAAAAGAGCATCTATCTATCTATCATAAAAGAGCATCTATCTATCATAAAAGTGCATCTATCCATCATAAAAGAGCATCTATCCATCATAAAAGTGCATCTATCCATCATAAAGTGCATCTATCCATCATAAAAGAGCATCTATCCATCATAAAAGTGCATCTATCCATCATAAAGTGCATCTATCTATCATAAAAGTGCATCTTTCCATCATAAAAGTGCATCCATCCATCATAAAAGTGCATCTATCCATCATAAAAGAGCATCTATCTATCATAAAAGTGCAACCATCCATCATAAAAGTGCATCTATCCATCATAAAAGTGCATCCATCCATCATAAAAGTGCAACCATCCATCATAAAAGAGCATCCATCCATCATAAAAGTGCAACCATCCATCATAAAAGAGCATCCATCCATCATAAAAGAGCATCTGTCCATCATAAAAGTGCATCTATTAATCATAAAAGTGCATCCATCCATCATAAAAGTGCATCCATCCATCATAAAAGTGCATCTATCCATCATAAAAGTGCATCCATCCATCATAAAAGTGCATCTGTCCATCATAAAAGTGCATCCATCCATCATAAAGTGCATCCATCCATCATAAAGTGCATCCATCCATCATAAAGTGCATCCATCCATCATAAAAGTGCATCCATCCATCATAAAGTGCATCCATCCATCATAAAAGTGCAACCATCCATCATAAAAGTGCATCTATCCATCATAAAAGTGCATCTATCCATCATAAAAGTGCATCTATCCATCATAAAAGTGCAACCATCCATCATAAAAGTGCATCTATCCATCATAAAAGTGCCAATTTCCAGAAAGACATCTGAAAAATTGCATCATTTTTTAAATAAAGAGTTACATGAAGTCACACCCATATGGTTTTATTCATATTAAATGGCCGTATTCACAAATACATGAATGGTTTTCCTCTTTTATGTAATTGTGTGTTGATGTCATTCTGAAGTCTCGAGGTCACGCTTTTGCTTGACCCTTTATTAACTCACATGTTCTTCAGGCTTTGACTGCAGGTGTCACAGTCAAGCTGTTATTAATGCGGAATGTATTAATTTATTTGATGAATGCGATATCCTTGAGTTCTCGTGCTGTTCAAGGTGCTGTCTGTCCGTCACGGGCTCGCGCGCGTCATCAAGGCGAACCCTCCCGCCCCTCGAGCGCAGCATCAGTGCGCGCGCCGCTCTCACCCGCGTCCGTTTTTCCCCCCTGTCAGTTTCAATTCGACCGAGCTCGGAATCAGCACACATCGTTCGCAACGATCGATCACGCTTCCGTTAGACTGTCCGCGCGCTGCTGCGGTGGAATGCCAAAAACGCCGCGCGCGCTCCTCCACGGACGAAACTCACACGGAGGAGCGATTCTGCAGTCCTGGAAACGGCGCTAGAATCGCCAGTTTGGGTATTTTTGGCATCTCTCAGCGGCATCTGAAACGGGATTCAAACCATGACGGCCACCAAAGAGCAGCAGAGACCGAATCCGCAGGATGAGGTAACGAACGGCATCTTCTTACGTTAAACACACACACACACACAGAGAAAAAAGACGCGTGCCCGCTTTTTAACTGATTTGTAACGGCTTTTTCTTCCCAGGTAATAGATCGCGCGCGCGCGCGCACGAATCCAACGGCCGTTCTCGTTCGTTCTGTCAGTACATTCATGACATCACCGGTAGCAAATAAAACAAATATATAAAACAATTTTGCTGTCGTGTTCATTTAATCGCCTCATTCGCTTCTTTTCAAGCTGTCAATCGCGAGTGTCAGTTTTTTCTCTCTCTCTCGTGACGCTTGTAATTGAGAATCGATGCACGCGCGTGTCTGCTCGGTTCGGGCCCGCGCGTCACCTGTCCGTGCCGCGAACCCTCGCGCGTTAAACACGGCGCGACAGCGCGTCTGTGAATAATTGATCGCGGCTTTCTCTGACATAAGAGCGAATAGCTGCTGAATTTTTCATCAAAGCTGCTTCGAGACGCTGTCAGGTCACGCCACAGAGCTGGACGAGAACAGCTGTCGCATAAAGTGATCAAGGGCTTATTTTTGAATGTGATTTGATGTTGTTCTGACATCAGTAATAGCCCATATTAAAAGCTGAAGGCTCACAGACAGAATTTGTTCTTTTTGCAATATTTTGGAATTAAAATATGACAACTCATTTCAACCTTAAAGGGTTAGTTCACCCAAAAATGAAAATTAGCCCATGATTTACTCTCCCCTCAAGTCATCCTAGGTGTGTATGACATTCTTCTATCAGACGAACACAATCAGAACCGAACTCTTCCAAGCTTTATAATGGCAGTGAATGGTTGTTTCTGTTTTGAAGTCCATAAAAGTACATCTGTCCATCATAAAAGTACATCTGTCCATCATAAAAGTGCATCTGTCCATCATTAAACTGCATCTGTCCATCATAAAAGGGCATCTGTCCATCATAAAAGTGCATCTATCCATCATTAAACTGCATCTGTCCATCATAAAAGTGCATCTATCCATCAAAAAAGTGCATCTATCCATCATTAAACTGCATCTGTCCATCATAAAAGTGCATCTATCCATCAAAAAAGTGCATCTATCCATCATTAAACTGCATCTGTCCATCATAAAAGTGCACCTGTCCATCATAAAAGGGCATCTGTCCATCATAAAAGTGCATCTATCCATCAAAAAAGTGCATCTATCCATCATTAAACTGCATCTGTCCATCATAAAAGTGCATCTATCCATCAAAAAAGTGCATCTATCCATCATTAAACTGCATCTGTCCATCATAAAAGTGCATCAGTCCATCATAAAAGTGCATCTATCCATCATTAAACTGCATCTGTCCATCATAAAAGTGCACCTGTCCATCATAAAAGTGCATCTATCCATCAAAAAAGTGCATCTGTCCATCATTAAACTGCATCTGTCCATCATAAAAGGGCATCTATCCATCAAAAAAGTGCATCTGTCCATCATTAAACTGCATCTGTCCATCATAAAAGGGCATCAGTCCATCATAAAAGTACATCCGTCCATTATAAAACTGCATCTATCCATCATAAAAGTGCATCTATCCATCATTAAACTGCATCTGTCCATCATAAAAGGGCATCCGTCCATCATAAAACTGCATCTATCCATCATTAAACTGCATCTGTCCATCATAAAAGTACATCCGTCCATCATAAAACTGCATCTATCCATCATTAAACTGCATCTGTCCATCATAAAAGTACATCCGTCCATCATAAAACTGCATCTATCCATCACAAAAGTGCATCTATCCATCATTAAACTGCATCTGTCCATCATAAAAGGGCATCCGTCCATCATAAAACTGCATCTATCCATCATTAAACTGCATCTGTCCATCATAAAAGGGCATCAGTCCATCATAAAACTGCATCTATCCATCATAAAAGTGCATCTATCCATCATTAAACTGCATCTGTCCATCATAAAAGTGCATCCATCCATCATAAAAGTACACCCGTCCATCATAAAACTGCATCTATCCATCATAAAAGTGCATCTATCCATCATTAAACTGCATCTGTCCATCATAAAAGGGCATCCGTCCATCATAAAAGTGCATCTATCCATCATTAAACTGCATCTGTCCATCATAAAAGGGCATCTGTCCATCATAAAACTGCATCTATCCATCATTAAACTGCATCTGTCCATCATAAAAGTACATCCGTCCATCATAAAACTGCATCTATCCATCATAAAAGTGCATCTATCCATGCACTTTTATGATGGATAGATGCACTTTTATGATGATAGATGCACTTTTATGATGGACAGATGCAGTTTAATGATGGATAGATGCAGTTTTATGATGGACGGATGCCCTTTTATGATGGACAGATGCAGTTTAATGATGGATAGATGCACTTTTGTGATGGACAGATGCACTTTTATGATGGATAGATGCACTTTTGTGATGATAGATGCACTTTTATGATGGACAGATGCACTTTTATGATGGATAGATGCACTTTTGTGATGGACTGATGCACTTTTGTGATGATAGATGCACTTTTATGATGGACAGATGCACTTTTATGATGGATAGATGCACTTTTATGATGGACAGATGCACTTTTATGATGGATAGATGCACTTTTGTGATGATAGATGCACTTTTATGATGGATGGATGCACTTTTATGATGGATAGATGCACTTTTATGATGATAGATGCACTTTTATGATGATAGATGCACTTTTATGATGGACAGATGCACTTTTATGATGGATAGATGCACTTTTATGATAGATAGATGCACTTTTATGATGGATGGATGCACTTTTATGATGGACTGATGCACTTTTGTGATGATAGATGCACTTTTGTGATGATAGATGCACTTTTATGATGGACTGATGCACTTTTATGATGGACAGATGCACTTTTATGATGGATAGATGCACTTTTATGATGGATAGATGCACTTTTATGATGGATAGATGCACTTTTATGATGGATGGATGCACTTTTATGATGGACTGATGCACTTTTGTGATAGATAGATGCACTTTTATGATGGACTGATGCACTTTTATGATGGATAGATGCACTTTTGTGATGATAGATGCACTTTTATGATGGACAGATGCACTTTTATGATGGATAGATGCACTTTTGTGATGATAGATGCACTTTTATGATGAATGGATGCACTTTTATGATGGACTGATGCACTTTTATGATGGATAGATGCACTTTTGTGATGATAGATGCACTTTTATGATGGATGGATGCACTTTTGTGATGATAGATGCACTTTTATGATGGACAGATGCACTTTTATGATGGATAGATGCACTTTTGTGATGATAGATGCACTTTTATGATGGACAGATGCACTTTTATGATGGATAGATGCACTTTTGTGATGATAGATGCACTTTTATGATGGACTGATGCACTTTTATGATGGACAGATGCACTTTTATGATGGATGGATGCACTTTTATGATGGACAGATGCACTTTTATGATGGACAGATGCACTTTTATGATGGATAGATGCACTTTTCTAGACTTCAAAAACGACACAACCATTCGCTGCCATTAAAAAGCTTGGAAGAACAGGGCATTTTTAATATAACTCTGATTTTATTCGTCTGATAGAAGAATGTCATACACACCTAGAATGACTTGAGGGCGAGTAAATCATGGGCTAATTTTCATTTTTGGGTGAACTAACCCTTTAACATGGTTTATTGCAGGGGTTTTCAATCTTTTAGATGCCACAGATATGATCATCCCTGTGTGAGGGAAATGTATAAGGCATCAGTTTTTTATAAACACTCAATTTATACACAACAAAATTCATATTATAAATCTAAAATGAGTTTAGACCCCTTATTATATATTTTGTTCTACTCAGTGTAGCAATCATAACGGTGTTTGTTATGTATTGTTATCCCCCCAAAAAATTTCCCTTAAAGGGACACACTAAAAAATGCTGGGTTAAAAACAACCCAAGTTGGGTTGAAAATGGACTAACCCAGCAATTGGGTTGAACAGATTGCACTTTATTTTATGTGTACTCTTTTGAATAATTTGTCTTGTTTTTATTGTATTTTTAACTGTTTTAATGATTTTTTTTTCTAGTCTTTTCTAGAAAAATCCCAGTTTTTGAACCCCAGTTTGAAAGATATTTGTGTTTGACGTGAGAGCGAGTGTGTCAGCTGTGAGGCGGTCATGCTGAAGTGTTTGCTGCAGGTTGTGTGTGTTGTTGTTTGACACCTGTGCGTCTTCAGAGCGATCGCTAGAGTCTCTCTCTCAACTTCATGCAACGTTTTAAAAGAGAAAGACCTTTGATGTAACTGCAATTCTATTCAGTCTATCTATCTAGAGTAGAATAAAACATGCAGCCTTGTTCATCTTCACAGCTGGCCTTCACATTCCGGGTTTTGATTGCTTTTATTATGGGGTTTTTAATCTAGAGAATGTGGCATTTATTTGGAGTTATTGATTTGAGTGGCAGCTGTAAAGGCTCTTTCACATCCAAAAACGAATGAAGATTTTGAATAGAAATAATGCATTTCACACCGGGGATGAACATTCACCCTTCCAAGCATGTCCTGATTCATATGACATGAGCTTTAGGTCACATGTCTCAAGCCACAATAGAAAAAATCTGCATAAAAATGCTTCCTCTACTCTCACAATGCCTTATTAACCACTAGTCGTCTTCTCTTAAATCCAAAGTAATAGGAGAAAGTGTCTGTTAGGGTCCCATTCACACTTTAATAACTATATCTGTTCTGTTCTATTAAATGCTCGAGCTCTTTAAAGCAGGATGGATTCTGATTGGCTGTCAGTGTTTTTATCATCTATCAGTTGTTATATTATACCCCACATTATTGGTATAGTTGCGGTGTGGACTCTGCTATTCTCATTTTATTAAAATGATCATTAAAGGTGATCGTCCATTGTGTGAATGGACCTTAAGAGACTTACGATTCCCATTTTTTATCGTTCTTTAAAGCTACACTGTGTAACTTTTTTAGTTTATTCTTAGCTAAAAACACTTAGTTCTTTCAAAAATATATGTGCTCATTAATGTTTATTTACTAGTAATAAAGTATTCTCGTAAGTTTATAATATGCCATTGAAAATACATACGGGTGAGGGGTTCGAATGCCGGTCGCCATGTTGCCCCTCCATCTTGAAAGTACATTAGCCAAAGAGGGACATACCTGTAAATTCAAGCTTCGCCTTTGGCGTTTTAACACTCGATGGCACCGTGTCGAATGTGGACGAGGTCGAACTGGAAGCCATGTTAATCTTGGACTAAATCGGTCACCGTAGGAGTTAAAACGAAATCGGAATTGAGAGGAAGAGAAACTAATATTCACTGGATGGTCATATACCTTTTCACCACTAGATGGGGGAAAATATCACACAGTGTAGCTTTAAAAATAATTTCATTTTTGGGGTTGGGTGAGATTTGGGTGGGGTATTAGGTGTGATTGGCACAAATATCATTTCGATCAGTATCGATTCATATGTATATATCCTACTGTACATATAAGTTTGCCTTTTTAGCACTATTTTAAACTTTTCTTGGGTTAAATTATATTTGCTCGCATTCATTAATATTCGCTCGTGTCTGCTATTCTCATTCAATTAAAATGATCATTAAAGGTTATCGTCCATTGTGTGAATGGGGCACTGACGATTCCCATTCTTTATCGTTCTTTAAATATAATTTCAATTACATAGAGTCTGTATTTTCCCAATATTAATGCAATCCAATAATTGCCCTTAACTATACAATTGTGGCCAAAAGTGATGTCCATCCTAGTAAAATGGACATTTTATTCAAATCTTATTCAAAATGTGTTAAAGATTTTATAACCTTATTGTGTAGTTGGGCTCAAATTGACATGACTGTCATACAAATAAATTATGAATACATGCAAAAACAGGAGAACCACTGAAATATTAATAACTGATTGTTTGCTTTTTCCTGCAAGCTTTTTTCTTTTCTTTTTGCATAGTAAATGAAAACCTGTTTGCCTTTTTTGCCAAATAATTTAGTCAGAAATACCCTAACCAAGCTTGGTGTTTTGTTTTCCCCTCATATTTAAAATATTTAAAATCCCTGTAGTCAATAATTGACACTTTGATCACCAAAAATGACGTATTTATATGTTTTTTTCCCTGAAAAAAATAATAATTCATGCCTTAAAATAGCTTGAATATAACTCTGCACCTTTGCCTCATTTAGTATGTGCTAAAAGAAAAGAAAATACTCAGGAATGGTGTTGACTTATGAATTTTCACATGGTTTTTCTTAAAGCATATTAAAAACACCACATAGACATATAAACATTAAATCCTTGATTTTCACCACAGGGGGAAATATAAAAAATGCCCCTGTGTTTTGATTGGTTTAATTGAACTTGTAGGGTCATCAAAAACAAATATCCAAAAATCCCCTCTGGGGCCCGTTTTTCGTACGTTGCTTATTACATCTAAGATGATTTGACAGATCCCAGATCTTTTAATCGTGATAACTGATCTCTGGCTAATTTGGTTCTTCAAACGAATTTGCGGATTGGATTAAAATATCTGGATTAAATGATCTAAGATCAGAAGCATCGATACTCGAAACCACGATCAGCAATGCAGCGATTGGCTGGCGTCAAGACAGCAACGTAATGACATAATATAATTAAAAAGCCACCTGGCAAAAAATTTGACAAATTATACAATAAAAACCCCACGAATTTCTGGACCTTTATAAGGAAACAGCCAAACCACCAAACCAACATAAAAGTTATAATAGATAAATTATAAATGTTTTTTTAACATGATTACCAATTATTTATATTCACGATTTTATACAGTATTTGTACACCCTTTACATTTTTATTTCAATGTTGTAATTTAATTTTTAATTCAATTTGGAGCAGATTTGTAACGTGACAGTATTAAAGTTTCTCAAGGGTCAAGATCAAATTATCCTCTCTTGCGCTGCATCAAGCCATCCCATAATATTAGTCATCACTTAAATTAATGCACGGCTCAGATTAACTGTACAACATGTGTGTAAACCTCCAATACAATTATAAAGTAATTATTCCATCACAAAAAAATCGCTCAATCAAGTGGCTGTGTCTATATTATTATATACAACATTATAATATCATATACATAAACAATATACATTTTTTATATTATTATTAGTGCTGGGCATCGATTAAAAAAAATTAACTAATTAATCACACTTTTTTCTGTAATTAAGCGCGATTAATCGCAAGTTTTTAATATTTTACGTTTTTAATATTTTGATATTGTAATAATTTCAGTTACTCTCCAAATTAATGTATAAACAATTTAAAGACAGCATATTTTAAATATGTGTTGTATTGTCATATTTTTATGAATGAAGGCCAGTATCACTGATACTAAAGTGTCTATGAAACATTAATGACGTTACATTACAGTATAACTGAAAGCTCCCAATTTCAACATTTATTAGGCTTTAAAAAAAACTACTTTTAATTTAAGTGAACTTAAAACAATCTTTACATAAACCCAAAATAATAAATGTTATATTTACCCATGGCCTTCCCTGTTATACATATACAGAAATGTAATAGTTATCTTTCTTAACTGCATAAATAATGAATAAAATATAGATGAATCATCATTAAAGCTAAAATTTTCTCTGTTCCCGTTGTTCTTTGATGAACATTAATGACATCATCAGTGCTACTGTCACTTTAAGAACAGCCGTGGATCTCACGCTGTCCCGCGCATCTCATTTCCTCACAACTCTTTAAGTTCATTAAGACTCTATTTAACTAATTTAAGACTCCTAATATGAGAATACTCAAAATCCTCTGTGTTATTGTTTGTTCAAGAGCAAAAGAGAACTCGATGTGAGCAGGAAACTGACGCGAGTCTATCTATGCGTCGAGTGTGTGTGTGTGTGTCCCTTGATTAGCTGACATGAGACGCATCCACACAGACAGGACACTGACACACACACACACACACACACACACACACACACACACACACACACACACACACACACACAGGACATTGGCATACAGCGCGTTCGCTTGTGTCTTGTCACGCTTGGAAGCATTTACATGAATAGGAGCGTGATGATCATGTAACGCTAAGCAAAAATGGATATAAAAACGGACGCTGCGTTATTTGCGTTAAATATGTTTAATGCGTTAAGCTGAAAAAATTAATCGCCCGCGTTAACGCGTTAATTTGCCCAGCCCTAATTATTATTATTATTTTAAATTATTATTATTGCCCCTGGTTCAGTAATGAACTCTTGTAATAAAGTAGCAGTGGCTGGGACAGATTTTAAGTATCACCTCAAGATGCGATCTAATCCTGTTTACATGAAATAAGCAGCTCGAGCAGGTTTGAGCTTACGGACCTGTTGCTATGACAGCAAGTCCAGGATGAGCTTCGAAGAACCAACCAATCCGAGATCATGTCAAATCGTCAACAATCAAATCCAGCTAACTGAGTTAGCGACGTACGAAGAACAGGCCCCAGGACATCATTTTTTGTCACTATTGTATGAAATGAATACAAAATAAAAAATATGGTAACCTACTCACTCATTCAATCATTGTTTGCGTGTCACTCATAGACTGTAAAAAAATATGGGCCTAGTGTCCGTAACCTCACCCATAGGATTCTGATGAGCAGTTTTGAAGCGTAAAGTAGGATCGAGCTGGCCGTCGCCATCTTGTCATCGCACATGTGACGACTAACAGACAGCAGACAATCGGCAATCCACCTGTCACTCAAAGTGTCCACGCCCTTAATTATGCAGAATTTTAAGACTTTATATAATGCAAACTAATGAGTTATAAAATAATTCACCCCCCTCACAGTCGTCATGAAGGGCAAAATTAGCCGTACAGACCAAAAGCACAGTTTGTCCCAGACTGTAAACATGTGTTCTTCTGCTGTAAAGTTGGGCATTTTAACATGAGCTCAATGAGATTCTGCTCCTTCTGGAGTCTGTCTCTAGTGGCCAGTCCATGAACTGCAGTTTAAGTCACTTCCGTATCGGCTTCAAGAGAAACTGCGGGAGGAGCCGCTTGGTGTCGCTTCAGTAGATTTGTATTAAACCTCTGGATCAATTTCTCACTATGTTGGTTTGTTTGCTCACTTGGGCCTTTCCTTGAGTTATTGTTGTATTTGGCTTTATTATCTTACTTCTATTATGTGTGGTGATTGCACACATGTATATCTCTCTGTAAATCCTTTAAGAGATGCTATATAAATGTAACCTTGCCCACTGAATGAGCTCACAGGCATATCAGATATCAAATGAACCCGCAGTCAAGATGATTTTACTACAAAAGCTTCAGCAGTTTTATTTAGAAAACATAATACACTACAGTACGGAAACGGTTAATAACAAAAGAAGGTACAAGTGGGGTGAAAACATGAATAATACTTCACCCACTGTATGGAAACCCTCGCACAAAACCACAGCATCCATTCAAAACACCACATGTGTGCATAAAAAGAAACATATAAACAAACACCTCAGTAGTCGCCATTCATGACATAAAGACCATACGTATGTCATCACTTCCCAACACACGCCTAGTGGAACAAAAGGGACTCGACATATGCTGAGAACTCATTAACACCATATTAAATAAACACAGTCGAGTACAAGACTCTCAAATCAACAGATAATGTAGTCCTACAATAAACACACACACGTTAGCACATTCTAAAACAGAAACAATACATATAAACGATCGATTCGGCGACTACCTTATCTTAGCCATATAATAGCCATCAGCCCCACTCCTGAACCATCAAAAAGCTGCAACAAACAAGGAACATAACATTACCATAGGAAAATAC
This sequence comes from Gobio gobio, assembly GCF_949357685.1. Taxonomy (NCBI): domain Eukaryota; kingdom Metazoa; phylum Chordata; class Actinopteri; order Cypriniformes; family Gobionidae; genus Gobio; species Gobio gobio. The sequence goes on along the minus strand of NC_137103.1, from coordinate 54,636,655 downwards.
ACAAAACCACAAGAGCAGTTTGTGTTATCCGCTGCTATAATCATCATTATGAACCATTAGCAGCTTCCTGTTCACCTTTTTTGATCTTTTATCTCCCTTTTAAAATAGTTCACCTGGTTGAATCTGTGACAATTATTAATCCTAGCGCCGCCTTTGGAGCTTTAATGCACAAAAATGGGATAATGGATGCGGTTATGCTCATTGTTGTTGTTGTTGTAATGTTAAAACGCTTTTATGGGATCAGATTCCCGCCTAATGTATTGCGGTCACGCATCAAAAAATAATAAGCGTGAATCAAAATTTTTAAAACACATTTGAAAATATAACGCACAAAACTGAAAAATCAATGCAAAGTTGACCAGAATAACGAACAACACGGTCACGGAAATAAAAATAATAAGCGTGAATCAAACATTTAAACAAGTTTAAAATGATTGCTCTCAACTGAATCATGAATTCAAAATTATCTGAATCGCACACAAAATCATGTTTTCTGCTCATATTAATAAAAAATAAAAAAAATGAGCAGAAAACATGATTTCGTGTGCGATTCAGATCATTTTGAATTCATGATTCAGCGCATGTCAGCGTTAACGCCAGGGTTGCCAGGTCTTCAAAACAAAACCCGCCCCATTCCTACTCAAAACTAGCCCAAAACAAGCCGAATCTCGCTCCGGGGGGGAAAATCAGCATTTTTTTGGCAGGATTACCCTGCAAAACATTGCATTCCCGGGGCTAAATATCACATTATTGGGGTCGCTTCAACCCACAGACATGAAAAATAGCCCACGGCAACAGTGTTTAAAGGGTTAGTTCACCCAAAAATGAAAATTCTGTCATTAATTACTCACCCTCATGTCGTTCGACACCCGTAAGACCTCCGTTCATCTTCAGACACAAATGAAGATATTTTAGTGTAAAGCTGATGCTGAGAAAGGCTTCAGATAGGCCTCCATTGGCATTCAGTACATTTACACTCACAAGACCCATAAAAGGCACTTAAAACGTCGTTACAAAGTCCATCTCACCACAGTGACTCTACAATAATTTTACGATGCGCCGACAATAGTTTTTGTGCGCAAAAAAAAAATCAAAATAACACCTTTATCCAACTTGTTCTTGTCTTCCGTGTGTGCCTCCACGACGCATGCGCGAGAATATGACGCAGATCCGGCGTTCGGACACATGACCCAGAAGCGATTTGTTTACAAGCAGAGGAAGACGCGCGTATCTAAGCTGTTGAATTCTACATTGATCGTGCTTTAGGTCTCGGTGTAGTTCTCAAAATCGGGCTTAAGTGTGCATTTCATGGATTCCCGAACGCCGGATCTACGTCACATTCTCGCGCATGCGTTGTGGAGGCACACACGGAAGACAAGAAGAGGTTGAATAAAGTCGTTATTTTGATTTTTTTTGCGCACAAAAACTATTGTCGTCGCTTCGTAAAATTATTGTAGAGTCACTGTGGTGAGATGGACTTTGTAACGACGTTTTAAGTGCCTTTTATGGGTCTTGTGAGTGTAGATGTACTGAATGCCAATGGAGGCCTATCTGAAGCCTTTCTCAGCATCAGCTTTACACTAAAATATCTTCATTTGTGTCTGAAGATGAACGGAGGTCTGACGGGTGTCGAACGACATGAGGGTGAGTAATTAATGACAGAATTTTCATTTTTGGGTGAACTAACCCTTTAAGTAGCCCAACACTGGTTAACGCTTGACGGAGGGCGTGGCTGAAGCTTGGCGCTGATATGACCGTCATAGTAACAACAGCCAATCACATTACTTGCCGCGTCTGCTCTAGGGTTGCATGAACGCAATTGGCTAGCGTCTGCTCTAGGGTATTTGCATAGGGTGATCTGATTGGATGACGCCTGTGTTGGTGCTTGAAAAGTTGAGAAATCTTCTTCTGCCGCTTGCAACGCGAGTGAAGCGACGCGACAGAACCCACAATTCAGTTCGGCAACGCATGACATCACCCATTCAAAGTAAATGAGAAGCGCTAACGGGCGTCGCCCAATTTGAATGCAGCGTTACTGTGCGTTTACACCAGACGCGACTTGCGCGAATAAATTGCGCTATTCGCGCGTAGTTGGACGCTTGAACATTTTGAATTTATTCGCTTCATTCGCGCGTGATATTCACTTCACAACAGACGTGAATTCGCGTCATGGGAGGGGCTTCTGCCAGCCGGCTCGTCTCGTCTCGTTGCGAAATGGCTGACATGGATTGTTTTAAAATACGGCGAATAAGCTGAATTTGCCAGCTTTAGCTAGCTTGGAGTCTCAATAGGGTGAATTCAGGGTGATTGGGACACTTTTTCCAAGTCATCTTAATGGCAAAAAGTGTCCCAATCAGCCTGAATTCACCCTATGTATAGCTCAAATTGAGTAAAGAGCATTTTTTACAACTTACCAGACTGTCCGACTTCGTTGACGAATAATTTTCGTCAACAACCTTTTTTCACTGACGAAAACGAGACGACAACTAAATAAAAACTAGTGTTGGATGACAAAAACTATGACGAAAATCAACTGTCATTTTCGTCAACAAATAAAAACAAGACGAAAATGTTAGCGAGGGACGATTAGGGAAGAGATCCAGTCAGAACTGATGTCCTGTGTAACAGATGCGCACATTTGATCTGAACTGATCTAACCGCTGGAAAACACGGCTCATCCCCAATCCAGCTCCAGAGCGGCTCAATCAATCAATAACACACATTTATGACAGGCGATTGTTTATGAACTAATGCTGAGGAATAATGACAATGTTTACTTTACGATGTTTATAGAGTAATATGTTTTAGACGGTTGTAACAATGCATATTTTATCTCCTCATCTGAACTTGAATGAGCTTCTGCAACTGCAATAGAGGCGCAGACATTTCAAAATAAGAGTCCCGGTATATTTCGAGCTTGTTTATAATTAAAAGTCACGCATTATATATTAATTTTTGGTTACACAATAAACTATATTTAATTTAATTCCCATTTAATTGATAGTCAGGAGGAAAGACCAGTATTTGACACATATTCAATAAAGTATCAGGGTTATAATAGTTCACTAAAACCATTTAAAAAAACTTAATTACTTGAAATTAAATAAATGTTAACTGAAATTAAAATAAATAAATAAACAAACTTATTTGAAGCTTTAGCTTAACCTGATATGGCCTACTGACTAAAACAGAAATACAAAGTTATAAAAACTATATAGATGTTTTTTAAAAAAAGACAAAAAAGTGAATTGAGCTCTTTCGTGTATTCTTAATGTCAAAAACAAAATGATGTCAAAATGTCAGTTCAAGTGACAGTCGGTTATGTAATGCTTAAATGCTTCATGCATTACAATTTAACTAAACTCATTAGATTTTAGGAGACTAAAACTAGACTAAAACTAAAAACAATTCAGGTGACTAAAACTAAATGGCATTTTAGTCAAAAGACTATGACTAAAACTAAATCAAAATTAACTCTGCTCCTCACTCACTTTCTTCCAAGCAAAATCCTTTTTATTCCTGTTTCTATAAAGTATGAAGATGTATCGTACAGCTCTGGGTATCCACATATGATTTTGTCCTCATTGTTGTCACTACTAGAGCAAGCTCCTGATTGGTTAACGCGGCTTAGCATTGACTTACCATGTAAATCACTCGCGAAAAACGCTTCATTCGCGTCTGGTGTGAACGCACCATTACAGTTTCATGTAAATCAGGGCGGGTCTTAGCATCACCATTGGTCCACTAGTTCTAGATTGACAGCTCATTTGCTAGCCAATCAATCGAAGAGGGCCGCTGTTGAGCTACGAGTATAACGCGTTCTCTAATCACTGTATCTGCAAGGACATACATTATATTATGAATATAATCTTAGGAATCTGTTCTTTTGTGTAATAGACGTTTTAGGGGGGTTTCTCACAATTAAAGCAGTCAAATGAACGTGATCACAAATTTTTTATTTCCGTGACTTATTTGTGATTCTGGTTAACTTTGCATTGATTTTTCAGTTTTGTGCTTTATATTTTCACATGTGTTTTTAAAATTTTGATTCATGCGTATTATTTTTTGATGCGTGCCCGCAATACAGGCGGTAATCTGATCCCATCCGCTATCTCTATACCAGTTTAACCCTTGCACGGTCTTCGTTTGGGAATTACACTCCGGGTCTTTAGGGTCTCCACAGACCCCAGGCAACAAAATGTAATTTTGTAACAAAACAATAGTTTTTTTTAGAACAAATGTAATTTTACTCTGTTTATTAATGTTTTTACTCAACATCTGTACAGTTTTTGGAGTATTTATAATAATTTTTAAATTTATATAAATAAATTAAAACGATATATTTTTTAAATGGATTTTCACACAAAATCAGTTTTTTATGTAAAATTTACTTTATAAAAGACCCAAATTTCTAACGTTCATTCGTGGGGATAACATGGATAATTTGACATGGTTTTAGGGCTGCAACGACGCGTGCGTGAAATGCGTCGACGCGTCGGCGGCACAATATTTACGTTCTAGAATGGAACAGAAGATCTAGAATAATGGCAGCTTCTGCTCCCGGGCATAGTGAAAATGACCATTTATCATATAAAGCCAGACCGCGACATTCAAAAGTGTGGGAGTACTTTAAACAGAAGCCGAATAAAACTGTGCTTTGTTCGCTCTGTAACGCCGGTTTCACACTGCACGCGGTGGCAGAGCAGAAGCTGTGCGCGTGGAGAGCGGGAGCTTTCACACTGCCAGTCAGTGTTGCCAAGTCCGCTTTTTTCCCCGCGGAATTGGGCTACTTCTACACTGTTGCCGCGGGCTGCGTCTCATGTCCGCGGGTTGAATCAAAAAAACACACATATTTAACCCCCCGAACGCGATGTTTACCAGAGAACCTCCCCGAAACGCGATTGGGCTTGTTTTGGGCTAGTTTTGAGTAACGAATGGGTGGGTTTTGTTGTGTAAACCTGGCAACCCTGCTGCCAGTGTTCTCTCGCGCAGCTGAACCGTGGCGCGTGTATTGCAACAGACGGTCACATTTTCCGGGGTTCTTCTCCGACCCCAGTACGTCTCGTGCTTTTATTTATTATGGGCTGCATATATCTGCTGTAAATGCGACCTGGTTCCGCTCTGTCCCAAACACATATGCATAATAACTTGTTGTATATAGGTAGTTTACATGATTAAAGTAACATTAAAGTTAAGATATGCCTCTAGCTTTAATCATTTAAATGTGTCTTTGAAGTTTGGGCAAAAACTTCTGGCAGCTTTAGTCGTTGTTTATGCACATGTATCTTCAAAATAGACGACTAGTTATACATTAAAACTATGCTGAAAGCTCCTGTATGTGAACCTTTTGCAGATAAATACAAGTGCATTTTCGTTTACTATTGACACAAATCAATAAGTAAATCATACTCAACTACTATAGTAAACAACTTTTCCTAATTAGGCCTACTCTGTATACATTTTATGATGAATAGTATCATTATATATTATGTTTAAAATGCTTCTTGTGTTCATATATTTCATTATAAAATGGCATACTATGTACACTACCCTTCCTGAAATACAATTATTATTGTCATCATTCATTGATTTCATGTTAAAATAATATACAAATTCACTACCCTCTTTGAAATACAATAATCAGTAAAAAAGAATCATAAGATTAATCTGGAAAAATAATCGTTAGATTAGTCGACTAATCGAAAAAATAATCGTTAGATTAGTCGACAGAAAAAATAATCGTTAGTTGCAGCTCTACATGGTTTAGTGTAAGATTTTTGCTCATCTTTTGGAAAATACAGTTTTAAAATAAAAACCAGTAAATGGCTGCAGAGCTCCACTATTTGCTATTTGACTGACTGGAAGACATCAGACAAGTATTTTTCAGTTGGATTCATATCTAAATGTTATGAAATCACAATTATAACAATTAAAATTAATTAATTTAGTCAAAGTTAAGCATTTTTTTTGTCCTGAAAAAAATATTTTTTTCAATGATGTTACATTACGATTACAATCAAACCTGAACAAGAGGAAAGTTGGAGTGTTTAGAGTTTATCCTTTATCTAAAACATCTGATTTTCTTATAATTCTACAAATGTAATCTACACTTCAGTTATTCACTGCAACAGAACAAAAATGAACAGAAATGAACAGTTATATTACATATTGAGTAAAAAATACACAACATGAACATCAAAATGCAATGAACTGAACAGCAATAACAAATGTATTCCTGTGTGTGTGTGTGTGTGTGTGTGTGTGTGTGTGTGTGTGTGTGTGTGTGTGTGTGTGTGTGTGTGTGTGTGTGTGTGTGTGTGTGTGTGTGTGTGTGTCATTTCTGTTTGCGTGTTCTGTGTTGTTTCTGTTTTTGGGGATGAATTTTGTCCATTTTCTAAGCGACCTTGAAGACCCTGAGTGTGACTTCTTTTGTCACACAAACATAAAAACATATCAATCCAATTCATTTTTTTATTTGTAGTTCTAGAGAGTGTTGACCAGCCTCATGCCATTTGGACAAAGGGAAAAAAATATTTAATTTGAGAAAACGTCCTTTGGGCTCAGAAAAGACCCCGAATGCAGAGATGACTAGACACGTCTCATGAAAGTTTAACACAATGAATCTGCTATAAAAACAAAATATTTGGTGACAATAGTGTATTATTATTATTATAATTGTTGCAACATTTGTAAATATCAGATGATATTTCATCTAAAAAGATCTCTTCCTGTATGTGTTGCATTGATGCCGATCTTCAGCTGAATGTATTTGACATTATGATGCCTTCACAAACATAACAATCACATTTGCAGGGCAGTTTTATTAGATTCATTATAATTCATCTTTTGTGTATTAGTTTCTCTGCTCTGTATTGAAAATGAATGCACACAATAATGTCAGATCAGATGCAGGGAACCATAAAACTACATTTTAAAAACCGCTCTGAGAAATGTCACTGTAGTTCAGTGTCTGTGTGCAGGGATGTGATATAATGATGTAGTTCATTACTGGGTTATGGCTGAGCAATCATTACTGTAAAAATCTGAAGCATAGTCATGTTTATGGTTTGATATATCAATATAAAAGCGACACAGTAAAGACATTTATAATGTTCTAAAATATTTATATTTCAAATAAATGCTGTTCTTTTGAACTTTATTAATCGAAGAATCCAGAAAAAATCACATTTCCCACCAAAATATGAAGCAGCACAACTGATTTCAACATTAATAATAATGTTTTTTTAATATTTTGGAATATAATTACAGTATTTTTGTAAGCTGTAGCATTTGTGCATTCATACTAAATGTATTTAGACTTCTGTTTTTCATACAAATACCATATAAATCATATAGTTGCATTTTACCATGGTATTGAGGTGCTATATGCGTGGTTTTAACTGTGGTTATCGTGATCTAAATGTATGATACTATGGAAGACCAATGGTTAATTTTAATAAATTATTTAAAATGGTTAATTTTAAATAATGTTGCCAGAATCATAATCATACACTGCTTATTCGTTGGCCAGAGGAGAAATGGCACCCCGACTGTGCCTGGTTTCTCCCAAAGTTTATTATTCTCCATTCTGTCACCTGATTGGTTCCTTGTCACCGTCGCCTCTGTCGCCTTTGGCTTGCTCAGTCGGGGACACTTAATATTCAACTATATCACTGATCAGTTCATTTCAATTATCATAAAGTCATAATTAAGAGATACAATTTTGAAAATATGATTTTAAAAGTCCTCATTATTAGATAAAAAGTAAAAAATATGATTTTAAAAGTCATAATAGTGAGATAAAAAGTTGAAAATACGACATGCTAAGTCATAATTATAAGATCAAATGTTGAAAATATGATTTTAAAAGTCCTCATTAGATAAAAAGTCGAAAATACGACATGCTAAGTCATAATTATGAGATAAAATGTTGAAAATATGATTTTAAATGTCCTCATCATTAGATAAAAAGTCAAAAATATGATTTTAAAAGTCATAATAGTGAGATAAAAAGTTGAAAATACGACATGCTAAGTCATAATTATAAGATCAAATGTTGAAAATATGATTTTAAAAGTCCTCATTAGATAAAAAGTCGAAAATACGACATGCTAAGTCATAATTATGAGATAAAATGTTGAAAATAGGATTTTAAATGTCCTCATCATTAGATAAAAAGTCAAAAATATGATTTTAAAAGTCATAATAGTGAGATTAAAAGTCAAAAATACGACATGCTAAGTCATAATTATAAGATCAAATGTTGAAAATATGATTTTAAAAGTCCTCATTATTAGATAAAAAGTCAAAATATGACATGCTAAGTCATAATTACGAGATAAAATGTTGAAAATATGATTTTAAATGTCCTCATTATTAGATAAAAAGTAAAAAATATGATTTTAAAAGTCATATTAGTGAGATTAAAAGTAAAAAATACGACATGCTAAGTCATAATTATAAGATCAAATGTTGAAAATATGATTTTAAAAGTCCTCATTATTAGATAAAAAGTCAAAATATGACATGCTAAGTCATAATTACGAGATAAAATGTTGAAAATATGATTTTAAATGTCCTCATTATTAGATAAAAAGTAAAAAATATGATTTTAAAAGTCATATTAGTGAGATTAAAAGTAAAAAATACGACATGCTAAGTCATAATTATAAGATCAAATGTTGAAAATATGATTTTAAAAGTCCTCATTATTAGATAAAAAGTAAAAATATAACATAAGTTATAATTACGAGAAAATTTTTTGAAAATATGATTTCAAATGTCCTCATTATTAGATAAAAAGTAAAAAATATGATTTTAAAAGTCAAAACAGTGAGATAAAAAGTCAAAAATACGAAAAAATAAGTCATAACTAAAAGATAAAATGTAAATATGATTTTAAAAGTTCTCATTATTAGATAAAAGTCAAAAATATGATATGCGAAGTCATTGTGAGGTGAACAGTTGAAATGATGACTTTAAAAATTAAAATCTTGGATTTAAAGTCAAAATTATGACTTAAAAATCTAAATTATGATTAAACGTCGTAATTATGAGATAAAAAGATGAAATTAGATTTTAAAAAGTCTAAATTATGACCAAAACACACACTAAGACATTTAAGAGATGAAATATGCTTTTTTTTTAAATGCGCTTAAAAATTTTGCGATTCACACTTATAATAATATTTACATTGTTTTCATTTTGTGCAATATATTTTTTTCAAATGCATTTTTACATTTTGAAATCAGTTTTTATAACAGAAATGAATCAATCAGAAACTTACTTTAGCTTTTCATCTGAAACAAAACTCATTTCCTCTCATCAGTGTAAAGCGGCTCTGAAGTATCTGTGTGTGAAGAGCGCTAGAGAAATAAAGCTGACTTGACTAAAACTCAAAACAGTCAGAATATTAAAATTTTACCATGTAAAAATGATGTTGTTACAATTTTTACAAATGTTACTGTTTTTGTTAATGAACATACATTTACATCTGCATCCTATCTCAAGCTACTACTACTGTCAACTCACTGTCAAACGTGTTTTTCTAAGACACAAAACATTTTATTATTAAAAAAATATTAATATTGCACCACGCACTGCAAACTGTGCTGAAGATATGCGTCATCAAAGTCAGGAAACACAAACCTCTTTCATGACTAGAAACGGCTGATAAAACATACATTTTTCTATTAAGATATTTATTTTGTTGAGAATAAATGTTGAAAAATGACTGGAAGTGTGTAAAAGATTCAAGATGTTCTGACAATAAAGAGTAGTTTAAAACCAATTAATGGTCTGGTTTCGACAACTTTCACTCAGGAGCAAAAGTCAAAGATTTGACATTTATTGAGACAATTATTGATATCGACTGATATGAAAAATGTCATTGTGATAATTTTTTTGGGCCTATCGCCCAGCCCTAGCTTCAAAGGTCAAGTACACACACTTATGTGTCAAAATGCCCGACTGTTTGCTTGTCTTCAAAAAGTTTGGGAGGTTTTTTTTAGTTAGGCATTATTTCTTGTGATATTGAAATTGGTGAGTTAGCCCTAGGTGCAATAGAGCAAGGGGTCCAAAGACCAAATGCGGCCCCCGGGGATGAATTTCAAAAGGCCCACAGCTTGTCTATTAAATTATATTATTTGTGGCCCGCCACGGATAATTTACAAATCGTTTCACGATGTCAACACAAGGTGGCAGTGCTAGACTTTAGGCCAGGGAAACAGCGCCCAAAGCGGTGTTCGAGGTCTCCGGTACGAGCTGCGAATCTCTCTGTGATTTGATTTAGTTTAAATCCACTTAAACAGCGCTGACTTAACAACAACACTAACGTGCAAATCAGCTGAGCCGATTCAGTTCAAATACTTTTCAAACAACAATTCACCAACATTTATCATGGGTTTACTGTGGTAACACTACCTGTAACCGGGGTCATTTGTCAGAAATGTAGGTTAATATCTCATTTTATTTCATTTGTAATGTAGACATGTATTAAATGAGTAATAAAGGCCAAATTGCAGACTATTTTTGTCATAAACTTGCAGTTTTGTGCGTTTGTATTTATGTTTATAGACTAAATAGTAAATACCTTAAAGCCATTCTTGATATAGAAATATTTTTTGGTGTTGTTTCTAGTATAACTATATCTAAAAATTGTTAAATATCAAAATGCATTTTTAGTAGATAAGTTAAATGACATTAGATATTTCTTCTAGTTTTTGGTTAAAACAAGCAAATATATCTGCCAATGGGGTAAGAAAAATAATGTTTCTGTTTGGAATCTTGTTTCTCTCCCAAACAGAAACAAGATTATTTTTCTAATTCATTGGCAAATAATTTAGTTTGTTTCAAGCAAAAACTCCATTCATTTTGATTTCCCCCCCCCAGGAATCAAGAACAAATATTTTCCTTAGTAAAAGCATCTTGATTTAAGAATTTTTAGATATTTGGACTGGAAAAAAGACAGAAATACCAAGTAAGAAAAGTATTTTTTGTAGTTTGGTTTTACCTGTGGTGATCTAAATAGAGCACTTATTAACAGTGTTGGGGAAAGTTACTTTAAAAAAGTAATGCATTTACAATATTGCGTTACTCCCTTAAAAAGTAACTAATTGAGTTACTTAGTTACTTTTTAAGAAAAGTAATGCGTTACGTTACTTTTGCGTTACTTTTGCATTACTTTTTCTCACCTGGGCTGGGCTTACTTTTTTGTTTTGTTTTTTAATAGCAAAAAAGTTATTTTTTGTGCAAATGTAAAGACCTCTTCATACCAAAATTGAAATAATAGGCCTCAGGCTGAGGTAAAAATTTGCTGCCATTCTGGATAATGGAAGAATAGGACGCAGGAGAAAAACGTTTTACCAATAAAAATAAAAAAAATCTAGTATTTTTTGATCATGGCTTTACTGAATCATCAAAGGTCAGCAGCACGACATTGGTCAATAAAGGTAGATTAAATGCATAAAAATATTTGTTTTATTTAACATTTAATTATTGGAGGTTTGCATAGTATTCTGATTTAGCATTTGACTGATTTTATTCATTTTGAGGAGAACAGAATCTTTATTGTGCAAGTGAGATGAATAAATGCTCACATTTAGTCTAGAACTACAATAACCCTCATGTTCACACACACACACACACACACACACACACACACACACACACACACACACACACACACACACACACACACACACACACACACACACACACACACACACACACACACACACACACACACACACCTCTCCACTTATTCTTCTCAACATGAGGGCTGGAGAGCTGTCAGTCAAATTAATGTGAAAAAGTAACTTGCGTTACTTTTTTGAAAAAGTAACTCAGAAATTTTGTTGTAAATTTGAAAAGTAATGCATTACTTTACTAGTTACTTGAAAAAGTAATATTATTACGTAACTCAAGTTACTTGTAATGCGTTTTCCCCCAACACTGCTTATTAAATTTAAATAAGAATAGAGTTCTGACACGGTAATAATATTTAAATTTCACCCATTAAAACGTTTTGGTTGATGAAAGTTTTACAGATATTGTTAAATATCTATACATTTCCTGTGTCCTATCTCAAGCTACTCTACTGTCAGCTCAAGCTTTTGTCAAATCGGTCATGTTTCCAAGAAACAAAACATGTCATATTTATATATATATATATATATATATAATAGAAAAGAGACCGGCCCCCGGGTATGTCCACAACATCGAATCTGACCTCCTTTAAAAAAAAGTTTGGACCCCCCTGCAATAGAGGTTTCCAATGTCCATTTTAAAATCCTCCTGACATTGTCCAGACCTTTCAGTTATATAGAGAAATATTTTGCACAATGTCATTGCTGACATTTGCTTATGTGTTCTTGCAGTTTATTGCATTTATGGATTTTGCGTGGTCACACATGTCTTCTGCTGCATTAGTAAAGGCTATTGATTGTCGTGTTTCATGGTTTTCATGCAGGTGACTCAAGCGTATGCACCTGAGGGCTGCCGCTCATTCGAGACACCAATGATGATTGGCTGAATCTGTTCGTCCCTTTGACCGTCCTAAATGTGCCCTCAGCGAGGTCAAAGCAAGCAGCCATCACACGTGTTGTCTCGCTAAAAATAGCGGCGCGCGCTCTCTCTCTCTCTTTATACACGTGTACAGACGCTCACACCCAAGGTTCGATGAGTATTTTATTTTCGTATTATTGCATTTGCCAAATCATTCCTCAGAGCTGCAGTTTCAGCACATCACAGTGACTTTTTGAAATAACTCTGAACTAGATTCAATCACAGATGGTGATTCTGCGGACAGAGAGCGAGAGTTATAACCTTCAAGTCTTTTCATGTATATGAGGACACGGGTTGGTTGATAGTTGCAGTTAGGGATGCACGATATTGGATTTTTGCCGATATCCGATATGCCGATATTTTTCAACTCATTCTGGCCGATGCCGATTTCGATACCGATATATGTTTATTTTTTCCATTTGTTTGGAAACCACCATTTTGAGCAAAAAAAAAGATTTCAGATTTCTGAGGTCTCTTTACTAAAAGGACACTTGTTAAAAATAAATTAATGTTAATAAAGTTCTTTTTTAAAATAACACTATATTAAAAGCGCTGAAAATAACAATAATAAAGCAATTTTTCACCCCAGACAGATGCAGTTGTAACCTAAATATTTTAATTTTGGATTTAATGTTTGTTCACATGAAGTGGCATGGCATCAGTTGATGCTGTATTTAGCTTCAGATAAAAACATTCACAGTTATTTTAGAGCTCCTTGGATTATTTTTCATCATCCATTTCATAAAATTTTATTACAGATTAATAAACTGTATGTAAAAGTATTTAATTTACAAGTGTCATGCTTGTGCTTTGACATCATTACTGCTTTATTTATTCAGAAAAAGAAGTAACTTCTATTTATTTGTGTATTCTACTTTTCATTTTATTACTGTAACTACAGCACCTCCACCAGATAGGCCATATACAACATTCTCCCGGTCGGGCACTAGGACCTGGAGGAGCTTCAGCTGCTGTAGAGGCTGCTGCGTGCGCTATAGAGTGGGGAGACGTGATTGTGCTTGTTTTAGGCAAGTTTTGTTGTGAAAACCTGGCAATCCTGCGTTGATTCACAAATTCAAGGCAGCATTTAAAAACTGTCAATATAAATCACCATACATGCAATGCATTTGCTTGTTTTCACTTGAATGAGCACACGGCTGACGTGATCTAATCGCTATAGAACTCCTTGCACACGTTATTGCAGTTATTGCAGGCGCATATCAACACGTTATCATATCGGCAAGGCATATCGGTATAATTTTTTCATATCGGCCGATTTTTATATTTTAAGCGTTTATCGGCCGATTCCGATGTCGTGCCGATAATATCGTGCATCCCTAGTTGCAGTATTTAAATGATTTATGATCTGAAAGGAGAGTGATTATCTGTGACTGAATACATAATGTACAGGTATGACTCTCTTTTAACCTGTTAAAGGCACAGTGTGTAAGTTTGGCCACTAGAGGTCGCTTATTCAAAACAATAACAAAGGCGTAGCTCGAGGCGTAGTATCATCTTCCCCTCCACAGCCTATGGAAACATCAGACAGGACTCGGATATCGATATGGTGGCCGATATATTGTATGAAGTAGGGCGAGGTCGAGAGCTGTGGGAGCAGAACGAGGCCGTTTAGTCTCACTGATGTCCAGGTCCAAAAGATTGTTAATCTGAACTAGGCCTGTCGTGATTGGTCGATACAATCGACTGCGTCGAAGCTGTTAATTAGTCGACGTCAATATTTTCAGTCGACTGGGTAAGTTGGGAACGATATGAAATTGTATTAGTACTGGTACTTTAAAAATGACAGCACTCTAATAAGAGCAGTATTTCTTAATCTGCGTCGATGTGTGACAGCAGGAGTGAGGACGTGTGTGTGAGCTCAGCTTCCACCGTTCAATAAACAATGAAGCAGAACAGTCAAATATATACACATTACACACACTCAGACTCTGACCTGAAGCGCGCGCAGCCGCACACACACCTTTCACTCAGACAGATCGCGACGCCAGTTTCGCGGATTATTGGGTTTGAATGGTCAAAAATCTGTAAAAATGCTCGTCCAGGCAAATATTCGGGTAAACGCAGTCAGATATGTCTTTAGTGAACGTATACAGAGTTGAATGAGAAATCGGGTGTTACAATGAGTTTGGTCCGTGCAGCTCTTAAAGGGCCGGACCTCATATTCTGTGTGAAGTAGGGCAGGAACATGCCGGCCGAGGGAGTTTTTAGGGTTTTTTAACCCTGAAACAATGATAAAACAATGAATAGTTAGTTCTGTCATATTATTCAATTACGTTTACAGTTTTTTGCCATGGTATGGATTCAGTATCGGTATTGAGGTATTTTAGTCTGGTATCGTATCGAAGTCATAATTTTGGTATCGTGACAACACTATTCTATATAAAAAGTATTTGCTGATATTCTCTTTTTTTTGTTATGTTGGTTTACAAATTTGTACCTTTTTACATTTTTACTCTTTTAGTTACATTTTGTCAAGGGCTTGTTTACATTTATACTTTTTTATAGTACACTACTGAAGGCCAACGTTGCAAGTTAAATTAAATGTTTTTAAGTAAACTTGTTGAAAATTATTGTGATAAATTAGTCGATAGATTAATGGACAAATTAGTCGATAGATTAATGGACAAATTAGTCGATAGATTAATCGATATAAAAAGTTAGTAGCAGCCCTAATCTGAACTGTGTTATATCACCTCATTTGTGTTTTATTACATTCACTGCTGAAGTCCATCTGGAGAGTTGACGAGATCTCTAACTGCATTTGAGCCTGAACGAGCCATTAGCTTTCATCAGTGAGCGGAAATGTGAAGGTAAAGGTTTGAAGTTGGCAGAACACAGCAGGGAGAGAAGATGAATGTCGTCTCCACAGCTGCTTCTCAGGAGCACTAAAGTGTTGGAGCAGAAGGCCTTGATCCATCTGACAGAAACCATGGCTCAAATTCAACTAGTTTAAACATCATAGAGCCTGACAAACTGCCTCTTTGGGTGTGTTTTTGAGCTTATCTGGACAGTTATCCGCACTCACTTATAGGAATATTCCAGGGGTTTTTCAAACTAACGTCTAAGTACCTCTCATACGAGACATTTACCCAAATAATTTAAACCCGTCCAACAGTGAGTACAAGTGAACTCAAATGAAAGCTTTATTAACGGCTTCACTAAAGCATTACTACCACGTTCTTTTCCCTATGATTTATGTAGCATCTGAAGAAATAACGTGTGTGTTTCTCTTTCCTGAAGGATCTGGGTGGCATGAGTCCCCCTCAGAGGAACTGGAAAGGGATTGCGATCGCTCTGCTGGTCATTCTGGTGGTCTGTTCTCTCATCACCATGTCTGTGATCCTCCTCACTCCAGGTACAGCCAAACCCAGATTGATGAATTTCATCATCATTATCATTCATTGGAGCGCTCCAGCTCCACCTGGAGTCTTGCAAACCTTTGGTTACACTTCGATAGTCCACTTTAGACATTCTACTGACTACACTCTCAAAATAAGAGTACAAAATTGTACCTTTTAAGGTTCAAGTGGCCGTCACTGGGGTTGGACCCTTAAGGGTACATTTTTGTACCTCTTAGTCAGGGGGAGGCAAGATCGGTCCTAGAGAGCTGATGTCCTGCATAGTTTAGCTCCAACCCTACTAACCCACCACAGTATAAAACTCATGGCTCCCAGCATGCATTGCAGCATTAAGTATGTCACCATTGTTGAGATTCATATGCTGATTCTTGATATCTGTGTGCGTCTAAACTTTTTTCCCCCTAGACTGTATTTAAAAATCTGAATTCAGAATCTCTGATCTGTGGCAAGAATTGTTGGTGAATATTACTTATTAATATTTTTAGTCAGTGATGAGTTTAGTCAAACATTTTTCTTCATGTTATTTTTGTTTATGGCTTCTTTTGATTTTAACAGATTATGTGTTTTGTGAACACTGTAACAAAAACCACAAACTCACATAAAAAGCCAAGAGTCAAACTGCCCAACTAAATGAAACACTGATCTCCATAACGGCGACCAAATACTTTTAATAAAACATCAACATCTAAACCTCTGTTAATTCTCAATAAGAGCTTCTATAGACGTCTTTCAGGGTTGGAGCCAAACTCTGCAGGACAGCGGCTCACTAGGACCGAACTTGCCCTGCTCTAAGTGAGGTAAACTATGGTATAACTGTACCCTAAGGACCAATTGTGTACCTTTTAAAGGTACATTTATACGTTTTGTTCCCAAAGGAACAAAATTGTACCTCCACTGTACCTTTTTTTCTAAGAGTGTAGGGATGTGCCGAAAGCTGAATACCTTATTCGGAAAGGCATGGATAATGTCTTCCAAACTAATGATTCTGCCGAATAATATTTGGCTGAGGCTGGCACAGTCCCTCCTTGTGTTTGCTGGATAACAGGTGAGCCAGGGGAAAGCATGATATTATACACAAACCTCTAATAATGCAATAATGAGTGTGTGAAGTGAATGAGTGTAAACACTATGAATGAAATTAGCACAAATCAAATAGCCATGTTGCTTTTGCCTCTCCGTGTGTATCAGAAATCAGAGCTAGGTAAGAGTCAACTAAAATGCATCATACACATGTTCTACTATTTGATATGTATATTTAAATTATTTAAACCTTGTACAATATGATAAGCTAATTAATGGAATCAATAAGTACAGCAAGATTGCAAATCAAACCGTCACAAACCAGCTAATAATTATTATTATTTTAAATTCTTTATTTAGCTTTTCATAAACAGGGAAACATTAATAGCAGGCACAATATGTTCTACTATAAGTGTAAAAAAAAAAACTCACCCTCATTCGTAAATGATATAAGTACAAGTATTGGACTCAAAGAAACTGAATGTGTATGTAACTGACTGTGTAAATAAAGTAAATATATGAATATATAAACAAAAAATAATAATTTGATAAGAATGCATACTAATAATATATACATACATAGATATCCAACACGTATACATAAAGAAAACAATATATATACATAATTATACATATATGTGCAATACATACATTACACACACCCATATACACCCATACAAATACATAAATACATATACATACCTTGCATACTCATACCTTATGCATACATACTTGTAACAGCCCAGCCCACATACATCTATGCTCATACACGTCAATGACATAAAAGTTAACTAAATGGGTAAAAAGAATATATTTCAAATTGTACATGACACAACTTCTATCGCCAAGGACATACTTGTTCCCTGTGACTTTAACATTAACAAGAACTAAAACAAGATACAGTACATATACATTTTCTACTACTTGTGTCTATTTAAATATGATAAGCTACATATTTCTCGGTCTCACTAGTCTTGGAGATGGTATTTATGCCGGTTTATTCTATGTAATTTCTTCAGATTTGCATTTGTATGCATACAAAAAAATGTCTTTTCTTCAACTTCCATGTTGTAATCTGCTATTTATAGAGTCAGACTACTCTTAATGGAGGTTGTGGTTATTCTTACATTACTTAGTACACAGATTTCCCCTGGAAAATAACATTTATTAACATTTATTATTACGGTTTTAATTAGAGCTTTTTTAATCACGAAAGGTCCCCGAGCTGGTACTCAAACTCGGGTTTTATTAGAATACAGATACAGATATAGATATGATTTGATTTTGAGATTGTTAAAGATTCAGACACAGATATTGGCTCTGCTGCACGCAACTACATGTCAACTAGCAGTCATTAAAGTGTCTAAAGTGGACTAAAGTGTAACTTTGCTGAAGTCTTGAGTCTGTGTGTTAGTAAATCTGCTGTTTGTTACGCTTCAGCAGCTCGGTTACTGATCATGACGCTCTTGTCTGTCTGTTTGTGTGCGACAGTGGATACGTTACCGGGCAGTGACACCAAGCTGACAGTGGAGGATCTTTTCAGCGCAGAATTCAACGTGCATGACCCTGAAGCTCTTTGGATCAATGGTAAGACAATATGACCACAGATCCACACGCGTCATTAATTTCTAATGGTTCTCATTCATTAATCATCTGTACACCATCATGAGCTCTTAAGCACAGCTGATGGCAGAGGATGATTGATCATTACCGCAGATAAACACCAGCTTGCATAAGAGGAAAACATCTGACTGACATGTAAAGCTTCACTGCAAAAATAGATTATTTCTAAGATATTTGAACTGGAAAACACGACAAAAATACTCAAAACAAGATACATTTACTTGAGAAGCTAAATGACTTAAGATCTTGCTTTCTGACAAATGTGTCAAAATGAAGTGAGTTTATGCTTAAAAGTAAAAATATCTGCCAGTGGAGTCAAAACTAGCTTAGTTTTCTGACTCCATTGGCAGATATTTTTTTACTTGTTTTAAGCATAAACTCACTTCATTTTCAGAAATCAAGACTTAAAGAAACACGCCGACTTTTTTGGGATCTTATCCCCCAGAGTTGGATAAGTCCATACACACCATTCTCATCTCTGTGGGTGCCATAACTCTGTCTGACGCACCCACCGCTAGCCTAGCTTAGCACAAAGACTGGATGTAAATGGCTCCAGCTAGCCTACTGCTCAATAAGTGACAAAATAACGCCAACATTTTCCTGTGTACATGTTGTGATGTGTGTAGTTACATCGTGTACTAAGACTGACGGAAAATGAAAAGTTGTGATTTTTCTAGACCGATTTGGCTAGGAACTATACTCTCATTCCTGCGTAATAATCAAGAGCTGTGAGCCGTCCCATGAGTGCAGCGGCGCAATGATATTACACAGTGTGTGTGTAATGTGTGTGTGTGTGTGTGTGTGTGTGTGAGACATTCATTCACACAGACACACGCAGAACATGCATGACTCATATTTAAATAGTCTTTTTGCGGTTTAATATTCACACACACACTAGTCTATATCAACAGATGCGTTGTCCGGCACCGATTGATTGAATGTGAATCGGCACTCTGTAGTACCAGCGTAATTCGGTCAGTACCCTTAAAAGCAGGCCCGGATTAAGAACATGTAGGACCCTGGGGCAATAACAAGTCCCCATAGTAGCCGATCTTGGTGCCACAACGTTTTCTACCACAGAGAGAATTCATTTTTTTAATTTATTTTTTAAATCGTCAAAGCACAGAGATACAATGAGTATATACTGTCTGAATATTCAATTTTAATATTAAGTAGGCCTATATATAAATATTCCAGGCTGCAACACATTAAAAGCATAAATGCATTAACTCCAGATAGGATTTTTTTCCAGAAACAGCAACAACTTTTGAGCATTTGAGTTATTAAACCTGTTAGGTCCCAAATTTGAGCAATTTTTGGAGATTTGGGGGGCATGGTCCTCCAAGAAAATTGATTTCTCTGATCTATATACAGTATGTGCATTTTAAGAAGTTTGAAGGCTAAAAAAAGATAATTATAAATAGCTTTCAAAACCATGTTAGTGGGCAGTAGATTATCTGTCATACCTGCTCTCTCCTCATTTCATCACTCTCATCATTTCCATTAGGGATGGGCGATATGGACTTAAACATTTATCACAGTATTTTCTGATATTTATTGCGATAACGATAACGATAAATGTTGTACCATTCCCCATGTTTTTGGATACAAGTGAGAGCTGCATGCATTCGTGAGAGCCTCAGAAAAACAAACAATGATCTAAAGTAAAACACACCCATCATCAAATAGGTCCTATAATACATAAAAGAATAATAAAAAAAAAGTAAAAATCCACACCAGCCTTTTCAGAAATGGAAAAGCAGATATAATTTTCTTCTGTAAAAGTGCAGGTAATGTTTTAATAGCGCAACTGTGCTGAAAAACACCACACAATACAAACAATGATAATTCAAATCAGTGGAAAGCTTTAATTGTAAACACAGATTCTGTATTTATTCATACTCTCATGGTGCAAACAGTGGTAAAAATAGCACAAACAGCAAAAGTAATTATCCCAACCATGTCTTCAGATTACAAAAAAAATGCAGATAATGATTTAATGATAGAACTTCAGTAATTTGAACTAAAACTTATGTAATCATGTACGAATGAAAACGTATGAATGCATATTCATACAGAACTTAAGACATGTTTGGTCATTCAGTGTTGCTGTAAAAACAATTGAACAAAACATAACACTGATAAGATAATAATACTACGAATTCTACTACTAATACAAATAAGGAAGCGGCTATTTGCACTAAGTGAAAATAAAATGTTCTTAGCAATAGATGATATTTACACTAAGTGCAAATAGCTGTAGATGCTATTTACTAAGTTAAATAGCATACTAAGTTGATATATTCGATATAAGTTATATTCAACACCATATAAAAGTAGAAGTTCTGTCAATAGTAATTACATGTAATTTATACTTTATTTTGACAGATACATACTATTTGCACCTCAGTATTGTTGTACATTAACAGGAGGCAATAATAACATTGTAAATGATGTTGAGTGATGATGAGTGTAAATTATTATATTCATTAAAATTATTAAATGGATGTCCCCTTAATGGGACAAGGAAAGCCCTCCCTACACCGACCCCTAACCCTACCCAATAAAGGCTTTTATTACTATTAAACATTTCGTTAGGCACTTTATTTCCACTTTTAGAACATTTTCTTAATTTTTATTGAAAGTAAATAGTTTTCTGGTGTGATTTGTGATGAAAAAAGAGATAAGAACAAACTCTGCACAAGGCAGATTCGAACCCAGTCAATCGCGTCAAAATCAAGATGCTTAAACTCTTTACTGATTACACCACTGAAGATGTTGAAATCTGAGCGTTTTTTAAAATCTTGTTTGGCCCGACCAGGCATTGTTAGGCGAGCTAGTGCGAATAGCACTTGCCAACAAGGCACGCTATTTGCATTTAGTGTGAATAGACACTCTTTTCAGGATTAATGAGCTTCTGGGTTCATGAATATTAATCACATTGTCAGCGCTCATTCAAACTGATTTGTTGAAATCAAAACAGGCAGAGTAATAGGTGCGCGCCAGCCAATGAGATTGCTTGTTTGTGCATTAGTTTCTTCCCGTTCATAAAGTCAATATAAAGTCTGAATAATTCCAAAAGAACGCCATTATTTTACAGGAAAATACAACAAAGAATATTGTTTACATGTAGCACGTCAATTCTGTGTGGTATAAGACTCTCACGCTCTCTCTTTGAGTGTGTGTGAAACACTGAACGCTCGTCGCGCGCCTCACATTAGTGTTTACTGTGCGTCAAATACACTGCGCATTCATTGAGTTGAACTGAAATAGTGTGCTTTACCGATCGATTGAGAGAGCGAATCTCTTAAGTGCTCAGTGAGTGAAAATGTATCTTTGTACAGGTTCCAGATTGCCCCTCGTTTAGCTATAAACTCCTCTGCAGCTTTCGCCATAGTTGTTTTCGCTCTGCACGTGTGATGCGAATGGGTTGCGTCATCAACTAGGCTTTATCGTTATTATCGCGCAAAGACAAATTCTTATCATTGGGAGAATTTTTACCGGTATATTGCAAACGATAAGATATCGCTCATCGCTAATTTCCATCACTCTTTCTTTTTCTCTGTCTCCTTCTCTTGCCCTGTCTCTTCCCCTCCTAAAGCTGAGCTCTGGCTCTTTTCATCGTTTAACATTTCTATCCTAAAACAGCTGTCAAATGTTTAGTTTAGCTACATCTTGCACCGTTTACTGAAGCGTCGCGCGACTCGTGCCCAGCTGCTTCTGTGTACATAAAGCCTGCCTACTTTAATTCCATTGGTCATTTAAAATATTTTGACATTGACGAGCGTTGAGTCGGTGACAGACCGCAGGCATGACAGCTCAGAAGCAGCACTAAAGTAGTGTTAATACTCTACTGATCAATTATTTCACAACATTTATTATGTACACCTCGGAAAAATACAGAGGCCATCGTGGAGGCAGCCTATAGTTTACCTCAACACTTGAGTTTACATGGTCGGAGCTTTTCAGTCTGGTTCAGCTTCGCCACAGAGCCTTTAATGTACACATGATGTTGCGCTTGTATCAAATTAAAATGGATAAAGCGACTGCATGGCGCTCGTTATCACTTCAATAGAGCGGTGAAAGCACAGAACGAGGTTGTCGATGATCCAGCTGCTCTCTCGCTGTGGTTTAATCAGGTAGCGCCGATTCTTCCCCTGGCTTTTGATGTTCCCATGCACTCGCAGCACTCCAGTAGCCTAAATCAGGGGTTTTCAAACTTTATGATGCCAAGGACCCCCAAATATGATTAACCTTTATGAGGGACCCCCTTCCTAAAATCCATCTATTTTTATGTGCGAAAAAACATTTAAACTGTTCGATAAATAGTAAGGCTGACATTATAAATACAACATATTGTTTCCCAACTTAAATTGGCTAATGTTGGATGTATAAACCTGAAGAAGAACATTTTCAATTAAAAATGATTTGTATAGGCAAATTTCACAATAAATGTATGCAAGCAGCTTACCTACTGTGTTAAGAAAACTGCCTTACAACCCCAGTGAGCGAGATAAACAATCTAAAAAACAAACTAAAGATACAAAGCAAACATATACAATTCTGGAATGTATACGGCAAGAAAGGAGAGAAACATTTAGAGATGAAACAGTTAGAATATTAGGTCGACTTTATCCATTTTTGCTTTGTCTTTTTATTTTCTGAAATTTTCTGGGGACCCCTTAGAACCTTCTGGAGGACCCCTGTTTGAAAACCCCTGGCCTAAATAACAGCGCTTAATATGTGGGGTTTGGCGAGCGGCCCAACAGGAAAAGTTTAGGTGCTCTCGATCGACTGTCAATCATTTCAAGGCCCCCTCCGTGCTCGGGCCCTAACTAGCCCTTATCAGTGTTTCCCACACATAGACTAATTTGTGGTGGTGCGCCACAGAATCAACACCGGCCGCCACATATTTAAATCTCACGCCAAACTGCCAAGCCTGTTTTTGATATGAAAGTCTAAGCTTTAAAATTGAATACGAAATTCAAACAATAAATAGCGTTTTGGCGCTAATGTGGCATAACATTTAAAGTCAGAGGTGTTGAAAAACAGTTGCGACATGCTCTCATCTGCCAATGCATTTGAATGGCTTAAGCGGATACACAACAGTTTTACTATACGGGTATTAGCAGCAATTTTTTATTACGTCAACCATATTTACAGGATCATTTTACTATGTAGAGTGATGGAGATACAACATTGTTAACATTAATGTTAAAGGGTTAGTTCACCCAAAAATGAAAATTCTGTCATTAATTACTCACCCTCATGTTGTTCGACACCCGTAAGACCTCCGTTCATCTTCAGACACAAATGAAGATATTTTAGTGTAAATCTGATGGCTCTGAAAGGCCTCCATTGGCTCAATGCACTTTACACTCTCAAGACCCTTAAAAGATACTAAAGACGTCGTTACAAAGTCCATCTCACTACAGTGGTTCTACAATAACTTTATGGAGTGACGAGAACGTTTTTGTGCGCAAAAAAACCCTAAATAACGACTTATATAGTGATAACGATTTCAAAACACGGCATCATGAAGCTTCGAAGCGTTATGAATCAGTGAGTCGAATCATGATTCGGATCGCGTGTCAAACTGCTGAATCGACTCACTGATTCATAACGCTTCGAAGCTTCATGATGCCTTGTTTTGAAATCGTCATCACTATATAAGTCGTTATTTAGGGTTTTTTTGCGCACAAAAACTATTCTCGTCACTCCATAAAGTTATTGTAGAACCACTGTAGTGAGATGGACTTTGTAACGACGTCTTTAGTACCTTTTTTAAGGGTCTTGAGAGTGTAAAGTGCATTGTGCCAATGGAGGCCTTTCAGAGCCATCAGATTTACACTAAAATATCTTCATTTGTGTCTGAAGATGAACGGAGGTCTGACGGGTGTCGAACGACATGAGGGTGAGTAATTAATGACAGAATTTTCATTTTTGGGTGAACTAGCTCTTTAATGTTTTTCTTGTATTTAGCCCTCATTGCTTATTAATTGCTCACACTCATACTGATTGGTGGTCAAATGTTACCACACCTTAACTATTTTTCAATTAAATAAATGTTCTATATTTTAGTGCAATAATATTTATTGAATATTTTGAGGATATCTTTTAGTACGAAATAGGCCTTCTATTAGTGCAATAATTATGGTCCATTAATGACCACTTAAAATATTTGTTTTATTATTTATATTACAATTAGTGCAGTAATCAAGGTTAAAATAGAGAATTCCAATGCAAAGAGGCAAATTAGAGTCATCTTGTGGCTGGAAAAATAATCATTTTCATTTGTAAAGCCATGGTTTACCCACTAGGTGCTTGTATGGCTCTTTCATAAATATATACATGTATCTAGTCTGGTGGCTCAAAAAAGTATTGCAGATCATAACTTCTTACTTATTTTTAGGTTTTGCATTTGAATAAAAATTTAGACATGATAAAATTTCTTTAAATGTGAAATTTTAAAGAGTTAATAACTTACATCCTAATATTTTTAATGATACTTATATAAGCACACACAAGTGAATATTAATGAATGCAAGCAAATATAGTTTAACCCCAAAAATAGTGCTAAAAAGACAAACTTATTTTTCCTTATATGTACAGTAGGATACATGCATATGAACTGATACTGAATCAAAATCGAAATATTATGTGCCAATCACATGCCCCCGCCCGCCCGCCACCACAAATCGGTTTCTAATCTGTAGGAAACACTGTTTATGTTAATCCAGCCCTGCTTAAAAGTACTGAGTTCTGTACCACAGAGTGAGCTACTGCAAGAAAAGTGCATGATCCAATTGTCCTAAACTTGAGGCATGCTTTATATTAAAGGCTTCAAATGAACTGGTAAGATATGGTAACACGTATAGTTTAACGCGGCAAGATGCTCTGACTGACACTTGTGCTGTTTAATGTGTCAACATAATTTCACAGGTTTATTCTCCATCTGTAAATGACAGAAAAGTCATGCAAATATTTCCATCTGGCTGTCAGGGAGTGGATGTGCCTAATGCAAGCGAGTCTCTGCTACACTTCACAGTCTATTGTAATGGGGTAATCAAATCTAGGCTAATATACCCAAGATATATCACCATTTAGCCAAGACATAGCGAGACATTTTTTCTCTCTTGTCTTTATCGCCCAGCCCTAGAAGGCTGTAAGTGGAGAGAGTGTCAGTTCATGCATCTTCCTGTTAGAGCTCATTTACTGATCAATGAGACAAATACTGTTTCCTGCATCATCTGAATCAATGAGACGAGGAAGAGCTAAGCCTATAGGAAAAGAATGTGCGTCTTTGAGAGCTTGACCTTTCAGATCCTTGAATACCATCTAGCGACTATATTTTTGCCATATCGGGCATCGCAGGCGTTGGCGTTGTGTGTGTGTGTGTGAGAAAGTGTCTGAGGGGGTAGATGTGGTAGTTGCTATGGTAACAGGAAGAGGGAAGGATCACTCAGGTCTTACACTGGCAACAGCAGCAGCATGAATATTTCATTGTGTGTGTGTGTGTGTGTGTGTGATGCAGTGAATCCTTCAGCTTCCAGACAGACCCATGCTTATCAGAGTCCTGCAGTCACTTCAGACTTCAGCTTAACGCTGTTCTTCAGTTCGTCTCAGACGCGTGATGCAGCTGAATCTGATGTAACCCGAGAGCCGTGCCGAGCATCTGTGTGTAGATCGTCCTCTAGCGAGCGCTTGTGTGTACGTACAGCGCTTGAACCACAGAGCGAGTGAACACAACACATCTGCAGAGTACACGAGAAGAAATATTTCATAGCAGCATTTTTCCGAATGAGCAGTGAATGGTTTTACACTTTCTCAGCTTTACGGCTTTTTGATTATTACTGATAACATGGGAGATATAATAGGCCGCATTCACACTAATGCACAGATCTGTTTTGACACATCAGATGTTTTGTCGTGTGTCTATTTCCTTAAAGGGTTAGTTCACCCAAAAATGAAAATTCTGTCATAAATTACTCACCCTCATGTCGTTCGACACCGTCAGACCTCCGTTCATCTTCAGAACACAAATGAAGATATTTTAGTTTGAAAGCTGATGCTGAGAAAGGCTTCAGATAGGCCTCCATTGGCATTCAGTACATTTACACTCACAAGACCCATAAAAGGCACTTAAAACGTTGTTACAAAGTCCATCTCACCACAGTGACTCTAAAATAATGTTACGATGCGACGACAATAGTTTTTGTGCGCAAAAAAAAATCAAAATAACACCTTTATCCAACTTGTTCTCGACTTCCGTGTGTGCCTCCACGACGCATGCGCGAGAATATGACGCAGAT
Source organism: Gobio gobio (assembly GCF_949357685.1). NCBI lineage: Eukaryota > Metazoa > Chordata > Actinopteri > Cypriniformes > Gobionidae > Gobio > Gobio gobio. The sequence continues at coordinate 54,609,756 of NC_137103.1, read as the reverse complement.
CCGGCGTTCGGACACATGACCCAGAAGCGATTTGTTCACAAGCAGAGGAAGACGCGCGTATCTCAGCTGTTGAATTCTACATTGATCGTGCTTTAGGTCTCGGTGTAGTTCTCAAAATCGGACTAAAGTGCGCATTTCATGGATTCCCGAACGCTGGCGCTACGTCATATTCTCGCGCATGCGTCGTGGAGGCACACACGGAAGACAAGAACAAGCTGGATAAAGGTGCTATTTAGATTTTTTTTTGCGTACAAAAACTATTGTCATCGCATCGTAAAATTATTGTAGAGTCACTGTGGTGAGATGGACTTTGTAACGACGTTTTAAGTGCCTTTTATGGGTCTTGTGAGTGTAAATGTACTGAATGCCAATGGAGGCCTATCTGAAGCCTTTCTCAGCATCAGCTTTACACTAAAATATCTTCATTTGTGTTCCGAATATGAACGGAGGTCTGACGGGTGTCGAACGACATGAGGGTGAGGAATTAATGACAGAATTTTCATTTTTGGGTGAACTAACCCTTTAAAGACCCCCTGTGGTCAAGTTTTTAATGTTGCTGTCTGACTCTGAGAACGGCAACATGGTTTGTGTAACGTTAGCAACACTTTATCAGCTGTTTGATAATGTAGTCAAGCCAAAGGCTAATCATTTGCATTATACATAAAACGCATTATTATTCTAATACATCGACTTGTAGACGAGCTTGTATGCGTGAGTGGAGGCGGGGCTCTGTTATAAATTCACTGTGAACCACGGCTTTATTGCTTTTATAAAACGGTTACTACACAATACAAATGTTAAAGCCAAAAAGTATGTATCAGTGCAACTTTTAATGAAGTGAAATTGCTAAAAGCCTTCCTTCCGCTGGAAAAAATAGTCCCTGATCATGAATATTAACAAAAGTTACATTATTACTCTATTAGATGGCGGCAAAGACTCTTTATGAGTGAGTCAGTCACTAGCGGAGACTTTTATATTGGACTGAAACTTGTGAACACGGAGCAAAACGTAACTGACAAATGCTTTGACTAGTGTAACGGAGGCCAGCTAGTAGTAACTGTGTGAGTAAACCTCACCCGTCTGATCTCAAGAGATGCCTTGTTAGTGCTTTAGCTTCCTTGTTAGTGTCCGACTCTCATGCCGGCGGACCGGGGTTCGAGTCTCGCTTGGAGCGGGCGGTGCGAACAGGAGGGGTTACACTAGCGCTGTAAAGGCCTTTGCACACTGAGTCCGAAATTTCTGCATGCGTTTTTTCGTATTAGTGATCCGAAAAATTCGTCACACACAGAGACCTTGCACACCGAGTCTGATGCGTATTAATGAATGCGTTACGGAAAAAAACGCAGAACAATACAAAATGCCGTCTTCAAGTAGTGAGGATGATTTTTTTGTCCTCTCTCTTCTTAAAAAGAGAAAAAGAAAGAGGAAATAATGGGTCCATCATCCACTCCTGCGATCGTGTAGAGAGGAAGGAGAGCTCCACCTCCTTATAGGAGCTGCGTGATTATCCAGACCGATTCAAAGTTACCTTTAGACCGTCAGTGGCTCAGTTTGATGCTTTGCTAGTGATACTGGAGCCACATATTAAAAACAAGACCACCAATCTCCGTGAATCAATTGATCCTTAACAGAGACTGGCAGTATGCCTAAGGGATTCGCGCGCACACCCACACACACACACGGTTTGCAGGGACTTGGTGTGCTATAATTATAGCTGTGATATAATAATATTAGTAGTATTTTTGATAGGGGTGTGCATTGGCACTGCCCTCACAATTCGATTCGATTACGATTCACCAGGTAACGATTCGATTCAATTCGATTCTACGATGCATCAAAATTCTACTGCACACAACAAGGCAAATTTTTAATCAGTCATGAGGCAATACAAGCAGTCAGATATTGAACAACAGATTTTATTGGCTGCTATGTGTGTATTATCACTCTCCTGTATCTTTGACATAAATGTCATTAAATAAAATAAAATTGAATGGTACAGGGTATTGGATATGGCATTTTCAAACCTGAAAAAGAAAACATAAATCACTGCTTTCAGCGCTTTGAAGGAGAAATGTTTCTCTTCTCTCTGCTTTAGAACCATTTGAAATTATATAGAGCAATAATAACCAACTAAGCCAGCTTTTTCCAGCAGTTAACATAAGTTTTTTTTTTTACACAAAGTAAAAAGCTCTAAGACAGGGCACTTCATGAACTCCTGTGCAAATATTAATCCGTAATTACAGTCACACTATTGTAACAACAACCACCACCCAGGCACCCAGCAATAAAAATATTCAGTGCAACACACACAGTAACGTTGACACTAGCGACTCATCAATTCTTGGCTGGGATGTGTCGACTTTTTGTGTTGTTGTTGTTGTTGAAGCCAACTCAGGATGCCAACGATAAAAATGGTTCGTGAAGTTAGTTGTATTGCCAACGTGCTTGATTTTAGTGTGGCAGGCGCGTTAGCAGGGCGTATTTTTTTGGCGCCCATGTTAACAGATTAGCATTCACATCGCACGCAGAGGCGGCGCGGAGCAGGAGCAGAGCAGAAGCAGCAGTGCCTAGTCTATTTTTGCCGCGCTGCTCACGCTGATTTAAAGCCACAGTGGATTGTTCTTGATCAAAACTGACCAGATAACCATGGAAAATAACACATTTCACCATGAAATCATGTAGTGAAGTGTCCCGTGCGTTTCACGATCACCATATGACATCCAGCGCTGTGAAAAAAATTAAAAACACAACACTGCCAGAAGTTTTTGCCCAAACTTCAAAAGCCTGTTTAAATGACTAAAACTAGAAGCATATATTCACTTTAATGTTAACTTACATGTATCATGTGAACTACTTATATACAACAAGTTATATGCATGTGTGTTTGGGACAGAGGGGAACACGGTTGCATTTGCAGCATATGCTGCCCATCATAAATCAAAGCACGAGACAGACGGGGCTCGGAGGAGAAGACCGGAAAATGTGACATAATGTACAATATTTGTCTGTATTTGCAATATCTGCGCGAGACAAACGCTGCCAGTGTGAATCCACAATGGGGGCGCGGGCTCCGGCTCTCCATACCCACCGCTCCTGCCCTGCTAACGCGTGCGGTGTGAAATGTGCCCAGATGTCCGCTTTCCAAGATTTGGGTGCGTTTTTAATTACCCGTATATCGCGGTCATCTCCCTCCGCCTCAGCCATTTTGATTGTTGTTGTTATGACCCTGGAAGTAATTGAAACTTCACAACTTTATTGTCCAACTCAAGGCCAGAAAATAAACGGTGACATAATCGATTATGGCACTTAGCCGCATCGATGCTGAATCATGCATGCCCCGCATTGCTATGCATCGCTGAATCGATTATTGTTGACACCACTAATTTTTGATACAATTATATTTGTATATATAATTGTAGGTATTCTGAGCACTGGCGATTCATTCACCATGCACCATTGCCAGCAGTTTTAGGTTTGGCATCAGCACTGTAGATGGGAAAAACAGATGCAAAAAACTAACCTATTGCAAATGTTTTTTTTGACGGACTAAAGTTTCGGAGGCAGTGTGCAAGCGTGACTGACATAACGTGAGGTCGAATTTATTTTTTGATGTACGAAAATTTTGCATGCGAATATCGGACTCAGTGTGCAAAGGCTTAAGTGTCAGGGCACGGGAAACCCCCTTAATGGGATAGTTCACCCAAAAATGACCAAAATAGCCAAACTATACGGGTTTATCACTAAAATTGTATCATACTTTGTCTACCCTTCAGACAGCATTATGGTAAAATTGGAGAACTATGGCAACAGCTTTCTTACCCGTACACAATGTTGTTAGTTTCCTTCAGCTTTTCCCCTAAAACAATGTTTGTAGTCATCCTGTTTGAAATTCTGACTACAAACACGCAGGTTGTTCTCTCCATATTTATGATTCTTTGAAGCCTCTAGCCGCTGCCTACAACGTGCTGGATCCTTCACTGTCTCACTCACGCTAAATGTTTATATATTTTCTCTCGGGAATAATACAAATCAACACCATTTGTGTTTGCTAAGCAGTATTACATACTAAAGCAAGGCGGTATTTGACTCTGGTCAAGGATAGCAGACTGGGACAGCAAAATGCCCACTGCATTATGGGTGTTGTAGCTTTTCTACCTATTTGGCAAAACAGCCTTTTTTCTAATTTTTCTTTAGTCAGGTAGCACTGATTAAAAAATAAATAAAATAAAAATTCTACTGCATAGACAGCCAGGTTTTATGATAGGCCCATTCTGCCAGCGGTGAATTACCACTTTAAGATATAACTGACTGTGTGTACATTAATTTCACATCATAACAGCATTTTGAGATGCAAGTGCATTGAACCACTTATGCCACGAGCACTCTTCACTATTAGCACATGTAGTGTTGGGGAAAGTTATGCTTTTAAAGGTAATGCATTACAATAGTATGTTACTCTAGCCTGACAAGCCAGACCCATATCAAGATGTTGGGTCTGGGAACTCAATCCGAGGGGCGGGTTAAACGGTTGTCTTTCAGATTCCCTCTGCACGCAATAGGATAGCGCTACAACCAACCAGAGCAGTGAAGAAGGTGAAGCGGAGCTAGTTGATAGATTAAACTTTCGCCGTATCCGGCAAAACTCTGAACACATCTTCCTTTCTTCAGAATGACTTCAGTGCCGTTCTTTGTTCTTTCCTCAAAGAAAAGCTGAACTCCAAGTCTTCCAGAGTCGCGGACAAAGCCGATTCGAAAGGCCGCTGTTCTCCAGCTTCTTTTTTTATGAGTAGCATGCAGAACCGCTGTCATTATCTTAAGCCCGCCCACCGACTCTATAAACGATGTGATTGGCCTGACCAGAGTTTGGTTTTTCCAGCTCGCAAGCCAACGGAGAGTTGCTAGACGCCCTTGGCTACAAATTACATTTGCTGTCGCTAGGGTGTGTCTAGATTTCTAGGCTAATGTTACTCCCTATAAAAGTAACTAATTGCATTACTTAGTTACTTTTTATGGAAAGTAATGTGTTACCGTTTTTCACATCTGGGCTGGGCTTGCTTGTTTGTTTTGTAATAACAAAAAAAAAGTTATATTTTTGGCAAATGTAAAGGTCCCTTCACCCAACAGTGAAATGAATAAGCCTCAGGCTGACAAAAATGCAAATTCATGCCTGAAATAACTTTCAGCTGTTCTGCCATTTTAGATTAAAGACGATAGCTTACAACACAAATGTGATGTTTGTCTAAAGTCAAGTATGGTTGAAGTGGATCATTGAAGGTCAGCAGCAAAGACATTTGGTTAATAAAGTGAGATTGAATGCATAAAGTATGTGATGGTTTTATTTTGCAAGTGAAATGAGTAAATGCCTGCTCACGTTTATTTTAAATTGGCTGTGCACTCACAATTTCTCTCAACATAGTGTCAGGAGAGCTGTCAGTCAAAAAATGAAGAAAAAACAAACAAACTTGTGGTACTTATCTGTAAAAGTAACTCGGATATTTTGTTGTTGATTTAAAAGTAATGTGTTACTTAACTAGTGCCATCATGAATCAGCTTGTTTGTGATTCTAAAATCGCTGAGGAGAGAATCGCGATGCAACAGAGAATCGTTTATTTTTTTCTCCCACCCCTACACTGTAGTGATGAATGCTTTAATGTACTGCGCTATGAAAATGCTGCTGTTGACTAGAGAGAAAGCGAGATCACATTCGCTGGCAGACGTTCTTCTGGAGAACTTCTAGACAAATCCCTCTACAAAGTTCGTTGTACTGGAGCTCTTCGAGTCGTTTGTGCTGTTAAAGGGATAGTTCACTCAAAAATATAAATTCTGTCATTAATTCCTCATGTCGTTCCAAACCCGTAAGACCTTCGTTCATCTTCGGAACACAAATTAAGATGTTTCTCTGAGCTCTCTGACCCCTCCATAGAGAGCAACAGAATTGCAACTTTCAAGGTCCAGAAAGCTAGTAAAGACTTACATTTATTTTTAGTTAAGATGTTAAAATAGTTCATGTGACTCCAGTGGTTCAACCTGAATTTTATGAAGCAACGAGAACACTTTTTGTGTGCAAAAACAAAAAAAATTATGACTATTCATCAATGTCTTCTCTTCCCTGTCACGCTCTTACGCTATTCATTTGTAGCGCTTCCGGGTTCTATGGCAGAACGCCGGCTCACTATTGGCTGAGCACGATCCCATGACCACATGCATGCGTTGTGGTGCTTATGTGAATTTTGGGTGAACTAACCCTTTATTAACCATTTTTAAACTGTATAAATAAGGCCGCTGCTATATAGTGATGTAAAGTCTGCTGCTGTTTGAATGTATTTCTTAAAATGCACAATGCCACAGCTGGAGAATTAGCCTTTTAAACAGATATTTATGCATTATTTAACAGTGCGTGTATGCTTCTGGGCCTTTAGCTGCTCTACATCCGGTCTTAAGATGGACTATTGCTTGCTTGACAATCCAAAAACTTTCTAATAGCAATAGACCTTTTAAAGATCTTCACTTAAGCATGCTTTCATTGTTCAAGTTATAAACATTAAGAGCCAGATTTACTAAACAGGAAAATTAGCGAGAGCTCAATCCCAAAAAAGTGCAGATGGGAGTGTAACGTTCAGTGTGTGTAATCTACTGACGACACGCACATTAAAGACACAGACGCAACCGGTCATTTCCATAATGACCAACACAATCTACCAGTTAACATCTGGTTTAAGACGTGCTTTATTGGGCGTGCTCAATAAGAAGTGCTCAAGTTGAAAAATCTGCACTTTGGTGGATATTCGCGCCGCGTTAACCAATCAGGAGCTTGCTCTAGTAGTGACAACAATGAGGAGAAAATCTGTATATTAATATCTGGTTCAGACAATATGATTATCACTGTGATAACATTAAATGACATGAAACACAACCCAGTCTCTTTTTGTTAAATGCAAGTTTATGTATGATCAATAATACAAAAGTATAAGTAAAAGGTATAAGAAGCTATACATGAAATAAAGCAAACAATTCAGTCAAACATTCAAAGTCAGTGCTAGTCGGCTACAACTGTAACGTAAAGTTATAGCCTAAAAATAAAAAAGTGATGAAACTTCACTTTGCCCTCAGCCTAAACAATTTGCCAGGGAACAAATTATAGATCCATGAGAGCAAAGATCGGCCGTTACATTTACACAAGACGAATTATAGCTCGAGGCACCACAGAGACATCAGAGCCAGCGGCAGACGGCAGAAGGACTGGCCGAGGAAAGGCTGCTCTCGCCGGGGTTAATGAGCGCCGCTGATCCACTGGAGCTCACAACTCCCAAAACGCCATAAATGATAAACGATAAAACGATAAAATGTTCAAAGAGGCGCTCTCTTTATAAATAAACCACACATTTGAGCTTTAAACAACTACATTATCGCCTGAAAAAGTCTTAAAACTACGTTTTGTCACACATTAACAGTAGATTTTAACAAAAAAAGACGTGTAAACACAGCCCATGTCAGCCATTTCTCAACGAGACGAGCTGCTGGCAGAAGCCCCTCCCATGAGGCGAATTTGCGTCTGTTGTGCAGTGAATGTCACACGCGAATGAAGCGAATTTCATGCGCGAATGAAGCGAGTAAACTCAAAATGTTCAAGCGTCCAACTTTACGCGAAAAGCACGATTTATTCGCGTCATTCGCGTCCGGTGTGAACGCCACATAACAGAGGCCAGCTAGTAGTTGCTGTGTGAGTAAACCTCACTCCTCTGATCTCAAGAGACGATCTAGCGACTGACGCTAGGGGTTGCAGCCTTTCGCCTTCTTGTTAGAGAAGTCTCTCATGCCGGCTGACCCAGGTTCGAGTCCCTTGGAGTGGGGCGGTTTGAACAGGAGGGGTTACACACGATTCATTTTAATACTCTCCTCCTATAAAACTGCGTCTGAAAGGGAAACTCCTACAAAAATGCAAATGCAATAAGATCAGCCGCAAAAATAACCCTTCACGCCTTTTCAGCGCTTATTCTTCACTGTGTACCTTTAGTGAATCCTGACAGTGGTTTTTTTAACGCCAAAAGAGGGTTTGCACTGGTGCAAACTGTTAGTAAATCTGGCCCTTAAGGTGTAAGTTTTTTTTTGTTGTTGCACATTTCAAGCAAGAAAAGATATTCTAGTAGAGCCCCGTAACAAAATAAAGACTTTGAAAAAGGGCACCGCAATGTGTCCCTGTTCTCCAGATCCTCTCTGATTTCAACAGTCAGTGTTTTGTTCTGGTTTTGTGTTTGTAACTGAGAGCTGTATTCTGTTTCACCGTGTGTCGTCTGCTTTTCCTCACTGCAGCTCTGCAAGAGTCTCAGACCGGAAATTTACCTTTACAACGTCAAGCAGCTCATAAATGTGAACTGAACGTGAAACAGATGAGCAGTCCTGCTTTACTTTCAGCCTGTTTATCTGTCCGGGCTGGACAAAGTGTGAAGTGTAAGATAGATCAGGACACAAGCTAGAGCACAGGTGAAATGCAGAAAAGAAGAGAGAGAGGATATCTGCCAATGGGGTCAGAAAAATCCTCTCGTTTTCCCTTTGAATGAAGTTGTTTTTTTCCCACCCCATTGGCAGATATTTGTCTCGATGACAGATATGAGATGTTGACTAACTCCTTTTTTACTCTTTGACAGAATCTGAGGTTATCTACAAAAACCACGATGGGCATGTGATCAGGTTTAACATCCTCACGAACAAGACGGAGATTGTGCTGACGAACGTCACATTTGTGAGTAAATCTTCATTTATACAGGCTAAAGTGATGTCCGGCCTAGGAAAACTGACATCTTCACCCTTTATTCGAAGATTTTATATCATATTACGTAGTTGTGCTTGGAGTCGCTTGTTTTATTATTGATAATAACAGAATTAAACATGCCAAATTGTGCAGACATCATTTTTATCCAGGCATACAGTATACAAAGAAATGATTAACACATGCAAAATAGGGGTGTGAATCGCCACTGGTCTCACGATTCGATTTGAAATCACCAATGCGTTGCATCTTAATTTTCAATATTGCTGCACATAGCTACATTTTCGGCAATGAATACTGATTATCTCTTCATCACCTGTTAGTGGGTGGGATATATTAGGCAGCAAGTGAACATTTTGTCGTCAGAGTTGATGTGTTAGAAGCAGGAAAAATGGGCAAGCGTAAGGATTTGAGTGAGTTTGACAAGGGCCAGATTGTGACGGCTAGAGGACTGGGTCAGAGCATCTCCAAAACTGCAGCTCTTGTGGGGTGTTCCCGGTCTGCAGTGGTCAGTCTCTATCAAAAGTGCTCCAAGGAAGGACCAGTGGAGAACCGGCGACAGGGTCATGAAGGACCAGTGGAGAACCGGCCACAGGGTCATGAAGGACCAGTGGAGAACCGGCGACAGGGTCATGAAGGACCAGTAGAGAACCGGCGACAGGGTCATGAAGGACCAGTGGAGAACCGGCGACAGGGTCATGAAGGACCAGTAGAGAACCGGCGACAGGGTCATGAAGGACCAGTGGAGAACCGGCCACAGGGTCATGGAGGACCAGTGGAGAACCGGCCACAGGGTCATGAAGGACCAGTGGAGAACCGGCCACAGGGTCATGGAGGACCAGTGGAGAACCGGCCACAGGGTCATGAAGGACCAGTGGAGAACCGGCCACAGGGTCATGAAGGACCAGTGGAGAACCGGCCACAGGGTCATGGAAGACCAGTGGAGAACCGGCCACAGGGTCATGGAGGACCAGTGGAGAACCAGCCACAGGGTCATGAAGGACCAGTGGAGAACCGGCCACAGGGTCATGAAGGACCAGTGGAGAACCGGCGACAGGGTCATGAAGGACCAGTGGAGAACCAGCCACAGGGTCATGGAGGACCAGTGGAGAACCGGCCACAGGGTCATGAAGGACCAGTGGAGAACCGGCCACAGGGTCATGGAGGACCAGTGGAGAACCGGCCACAGGGTCATGAAGGACCAGTGGAGAACCGGCCACAGGGTCATGAAGGACCAGTGGAGAACCGGCCACAGGGTCATGGAAGACCAGTGGAGAACCGGCCACAGGGTCATGGAGGACCAGTGGAGAACCAGCCACAGGGTCATGAAGGACCAGTGGAGAACCGGCCACAGGGTCATGGAGGACCAGTGGAGAACCGGCCACAGGGTCATGGAGGACCAGTGGAGAACCAGCCACAGGGTCATGGAGGACCAGTGGAGAACCGGCCACAGGGTCATGGAGGACCAGTGGAGAACCAGCCACAGGGTCATGAAGGACCAGTGGAGAACCGGCCACAGGGTCATGGAGGACCAGTGGAGAACCAGCCACAGGGTCATGAAGGACCAGTGGAGAACCGGCCACAGGGTCATGAAGGACCAGTGGAGAACCGGCCACAGGGTCATGAAGGACCAGTGGAGAACCGGCCACAGGGTCATGAAGGACCAGTGGAGAACCGGCCACAGGGTCATGGAGGACCAGTGGAGAACCAGCCACAGGGTCATGAAGGACCAGTGGAGAACCGGCCACAGGGTCATGAAGGACCAGTGGAGAACCGGCCACAGGGTCATGGAGGACCAGTGGAGAACCGGCCACAGGGTCATGGAGGACCAGTGGAGAACCGGCCACAGGGTCATGGAGGACCAGTGGAGAACCGGCCACAGGGTCATGAAGGACCAGTGGAGAACCGGCCACAGGGTCATGAAGGACCAGTGGAGAACCGGCCACAGGGTCATGAAGGACCAGTGGAGAACCGGCCACAGGGTCATGAAGGACCAGTGGAGAACCGGCCACAGGGTCATGAAGGACCAGTGGAGAACCGGCCACAGGGTCATGGAGGACCAGTGGAGAACCGGCCACAGGGTCATGGAGGACCAGTGGAGAACCGGCCACAGGGTCATGAAGGACCAGTGGAGAACCGGCCACAGGGTCATGGGCGGCCGAGGCTCATTGATGCCCGTGTGGGCCGATCAAACAGACGAGCTATTGGAGCTCAAACTGCTCAAGAAGTTAATGCTGGTTCTGATAGAAAGGTGTCAGAATACACAGAGCATCTCAGTTTGTTGTGTATGGGGCGGCACAGCCGCTGACCAGCCCATGCTGACCCCTGACCTCCGCCCAAAGCACCAACAGTGGCACGTGAGCATCAGAACTGGACCACGGAGCAATGGAAGAAGGCGGCCTGGTCTGATGATCACGTGTTCTTCTACATCGCGTGGATGGCCGGGTGTGTGTGTGCGTGGCTTACCTGGGGAACACATGGCACCAGGTGCACTATGGGAAGGTGGCAAGCCGGCGGAGGCAGTGATGCTTTGGGCAATGTTCTGCTGAGAAACCTTGGGTCCTCCATCCATGTGGATGTTCCTTTGAAGCGTCCCACCTACCTAAGCATTGTTGAGACCATGTCCAGCCTTTCATGGAAACGGTATTCCCTGCTGGCTGTGGCTCTTTCAGCAGATAATGCGCCGCCACAAAGCACAAATGCTTCAGGAATGGTTTGAGAAGCTTCTCTCAACATTGACTTGGCCTCCAAATTCCCCAGATCTCAATCCAATCGAGCATCTGTGGGATGTGCTCAACAAACAAGTTCGATCCATGGAGGCCCCACCTCGCAAGTTACAGGACTTAAAGGATCTGCTGCTAACATCTTGGTGCCAGATACCACAGCACACCTTCAGGTGTCTAGTGGAGTCCATGCCTCGGCTGATTTGCCAGCAAAAGAGGGACCAACACAAAATTGAGTCATAATGTTATGCCTGATCGGTGTATATGAGCTCCCTTTTTATTTGATCTGCTCCAAGAAAGTACACTTCCTGAATGTAGCAAACATCAAAAACATCTTAAGTCTGAACACAGCAGACGACAGGAGCGTTTATAACTAACAAACACTACTAAAAGCATATGAACACATGTGCACACACACACTCTGTACATGTTAAAATAGTGGGTGCACTTTTTATTACTCGTGTTTCGCCTCCTGCCACCATTTTACGCAAGCGAATGATGTGTCGAATAATGTCAGAGAAACGTCAGTAGGCTATAATCGATACAGAATTGTCCACGACTGATTAATTTCAACACCCCTAATGCAAAAACATGTATATATACATAATGTTGTAGTTAATGTATGCTTTTACCGGTGAGCTTTTTGATTTTCTATGCATTTTTTTCTACATTGTTTTGCATTTTGCTCAATAATCAAAGGACTAATGTAGAAACACAGGCTGAACATACAATTGAGCTCATACGGTTACACCATCCATGTTTTTTTCTGTTCTGTCCAGGACACTTTTAAAGCCACCAAATACTCGATAAGCCCAGACATGAAGTATGTGCTCTTTGCCTACAATGTTAAACAGGTATGTGATGGTTTTTATTGTGTTTTTTTGCATGTTTATATTTCTTTAGTGTGTGATGTTGCTGTTTGAGTCCCTCCAGCGGGAGTTCTTCTCTATATCAGTGTTTCTGAACTCCTGAGACGCCTCCATTGAGGTCTTGAGTTTTCCTCCGGAAATTAACACATCACAATATTCCTCATTATAATAATAATTCATACGCAGAATAAAGGGGCGGGGTTGAGTTAGTTAGTAGTGTGTTGAAACTGGCGGTTATGATAAGGAGTGGGACATTTCCCAAACACGCTGGAAGCCCTTGACTAATCACAACACACTGCTCCAGCCGACCAATCAGAGCACATTGTGCTTTTCAGAAGGCGGGGCTTCATAGAGACAGTGCACAAACTCTCATTCTAGTAATATGGCTTATTTATTGTGTTTAAGATCGGATTGTGTGTTCATTAACAAAGGAATTAAGGCAATAAAGGTGGTTTTGTTTAATATTTGTTGTTTTGTTTTCTGCCTGCAGGTTTACCGGCACTCGTTCACGGCGTCCTACATCATATATTACATTCACACCAGGTGGAGTAAGATCTGTTATTGATCTCCCTGTATCTCACAGACTTCCAGAGAACACAGTCAATACAATTCAGTGTTTAAACATGCCTTTGCTGCACAACGGTAAACAATGTGAAATGAGCTGAAAAGTATGTAATTAAATAAGTCGTAATTGGAGAGGAGTGGAGGAGACACTTTGAACAAAATGCTGTGATGGTGAACAGTTCAGTTTAATAACCGTGTAAAGTTAATCAATTATGAAATGAGTTCAGATTCAGCTATAAGCAGACATCGAAGAAAATGGTCTCATTATTCAGCTCAAGTTTTGTTCTCATCCGATAGGGCTGCAACTTATTTTAAAAACAACGTTATTCCACGTCCTGCCCAATGTTGTCCCCCAAAGCATCAAAGCTATGAAAACTATGCCTTTGTTTTGAACAGGCGACCTCTAGCGGACGGAAAAGATACATAGTGCAGCTTTAACCTGATATAATAACTAAAACAGAAATACAAAATTATTGTAAAAAAAATAGATGTTTTTAAAAAAAAATGATCAAAAAAGTGAATTAAGCTCTTTCGTGTATTTTTGCGCTTGAACGATCAAAAACACAATTATGTCAAAAATGTGAGTTTTGACGTGTATTCAAGTAACAGTTGGTTATGTGATGCTTAAATGCTCAATTAATGCATTACAATTGAACTAAACTCATTAGATTTTAGTCGACTAAAACTAGACTAAAACTAAATCACAATTTGCTGTCAAAATTAACACGGACTCCAGAGGTTTAACCTTAATTTTATGAGTGCTTTGTTTGCGCAAAAAAAACAAAAACATAATTACCTCTTTATTTACAGAATATTAATCTCCAACGTGTGTTCACATGAGCACCATTACACATGTGAGTTGTGTTAAAGCAAGAGTAGACGTTGCATCTACTGCAGCAGAAATGTAAAAGCTGTTGTTATAATGTCAATTTGATCATTGTCTTGTGTGTGTGTGTGTGTGTGTAGGGAGGTTTTGCAGCTGGACCCTCCAGAGGTGTTGAACTCTAAACTGCAGCATGCGGCGTGGGGCGTTCAGGGCCAGCAGCTGGTGAGCTCAACTTTTACTATCAACCGGAAGGCATTATTACCAGGGGAAGCGGGATTGGGCTAGTTTTGAGTTAGCCTGACGTCGTCATACTCAGATTCTAGTCAGAATATGAGTCTGCTCCTGCTCCATTGGGCTGTAATTATGGGGTGTGTTTCAACCGAACCAGGAAAGAAAATGCCTCTGCACTCAATAGGCTATATGCACACGCAGGCGATTACGTACTTCCGCTAAAATCTCCGCCAGCTAAGCTACTTCCGCTTTCATACTGTTGAGGTGATTTTTTTGTCCCCAAGGCCCAAGTGATAGCGTTATGGCAAAGAAAACGTTTAAATTCCAGCGAACCGACAGCACTACAGCTGAACATTGTTGTGTGCCTCTGTGTCAAGCCTCAAGTAAGTACAACAAAGTACTTAGTTTTCACACATTTCCATCTGATGCGGAAATAAGGCGAAAATGGCTTGTCGCTATCCGGAGGGACAACTTTACAGTTACTCCCCATACCCGAGTATGTAGCCGGCATTTTAAAAAGGAGGATGTTCGTGAGCCAGGGTCCGAGACAGGGAGACGGCTATTAGTTAAGGGAGCTTAAGGATAGACCTACAACCAATCAGAGCAAGTGATGTATGTTGGGCGACGCATAGTTGTCAACAGAACACGCTGGAAGAAGTAGAAGAAGAAGATGAGTGTAAGCAATCTTTGCCGGTGTTGTAAACAGAATTTAAGGACCACATTTTTGAGAGCAATAGTAAAAGTGAACTCATATACGAACAAGTTCTCCGTTTAGTAAACGAGTTCAACCCAATCGCTCTTTAGTGACGTGATGATGACGTTACTGTTGATCATCTGTCCATCATCGTATAAAGCCCGCCCTGATGATTTGATTGGTTTTTATTTATATTCATACATTTAAGTATACATTAAACTTTTAATAAATGGTTCAATTTAAATAAAAAATAAATAAATAAAAAGCCATTTAATGTCATCCACCTCGTTTTGTGGCCTTTTTAAAAAAAAAAAGAAGTATCGGTTCAGGCACCGTTTAAGCACCGGAACCGTTTTAAAAGTATCGGTTTGGCACCGGAATCGAAAAAAACCCAAACGATACCCAACCCTACTCATCATACAGCGATTGACTGTTTTTGTTATTTTTCAGCAGCGAAAATAGTTTCAAACAAACACAGCAGAACCACAGCGCATCTGATATGACCGGCATAAAGTTGCCGAATTTAGGGGCCGTCTCTAAAGTTACAAACAACATTGTTCAAACTTCAATAGCATTTGAAGAGAATGACAGTCATAAAACTGACTGTAAAGTGTTCATCTAGGTGTCAGGTATGATGCACACCTTTTGATATTTTATAAAATAAACTGTCAAATCATGAAAATATGGTAATGCATTATTTCACTAGGATACTGTTTGGGCTCTTACACAAAATATGCTAGATTTAAATGCATCATAGCCAGTGTTGCCACAGTTACTTTGGAAAAGTAATCTGATTACTGATTACTCCTTTAAAAAGTAACTTAGTTACTTTACATATTACTTGATTTTAAAAGTAACTAAGTTAGATTACAAGTTACTTTTTTAGTTACATTCAGAAGTTGCCGACAACACCCCTGCCGCCTCAACATAGAAATGACAACCGTTTTTGCCAACACTCACTTTATTGGAAGTGCATTTTTAACAGTAACGTCAACAATGTATCTCCTGACATTTTAAATTGAAATTAAAAAAATATTTCCTGAAAAAAAAAAAAAACGTGTTTTAATAAAATGTTTTTCTTGACTTCACTTAATACAAATACTCTCCCCGAGACGCAAGAAGAAAGCAAAAATATATATTTTTACTAAGGAAAATTACTAAAATAGTAACTCACAGTGACTTGGATAAATTAATTTAATTTGATATTGGAAATTGTAACGTGTTAGATTACTCGTTACTGGAAAAAAGTTGTCAGATTAGAGTAACGCGTTACTGGCATCACTGATCATAGCTGAACACTGATGAGAATATATTTACTGAGATAATATTAGAGATTATATTTACACCAAATTATTATTATTTATGAGTTATGCGTTGCTATTGATGACGGCCATTATAAGGAAGGAAATCCCACAGAATAGAATCTTGCTTAAAAAAGTGCTAAGAGCTGCTTGATTTATTTGTTGTTTGTTGATTTTCAAATATAAAACATGTTGAAATGTTTTCAGTGTGTGTATCTGTTCTTTTTGAGCACTTTCATCTCATTTGAAGAAAACCGTGATCATTTGGGTCACTATAATCGTGATGTGAAATTTCCATACCGTTTCATCCCTACTGCCAGCCAATAAATGGGAAAACCAAGTAAGCCAAGTACATTAGACTGCTGAGGTAGACCACCCTGAAAATATAACTTTTGAAACTATTTGTCATCCTAATATCAAACAGAGCCGTGCACATATTGGAATGCAGCAGAGCAGAATCAAGAATATCAGATATTGGGGGGACAATTTAGCCATTATTGTTTATCAATATCTATGGTGGTTAATGGCCCTGCGATCAACATTTACTATGTACATCCAGATGCTTGAGCTGTTGATTCCAGAGAGACAATCTATAACACTAAATGTGTTAACAGCTACAGTGTTTCTGCGTACATATCTGGTTGTTTCTTTGATTTGTTGTTTCAATTGATTGATTGTTATGTTCAGATTATCATTGAGAGTAAGACAAGGAGAAGGTTTACAGCAGATCGAGAGAACACACAACTCGGGTCATGCATATAAACAGTGTGTCGGAGCACATGCAATAACACTAAATTAAAAAAGTTATAGTGTGAGATGGTACTGTGCACGGCCAAGCTTTTTAAATGTCTTCTGTGTGTGTGTGTAGGTGTACATATTCGAGAATAATATTTACTATCAGTCGGACGTCAGGAGTAACTCCCTGAGATTGACCTCATCTGGGAAGGAGGGCATCATCTATAACGGCATTGCTGATTGGCTCTATGAAGGTGAGACCTTGATCTGTTATATCTCTGTACATGAGATGATTAAATGAATGATGATTAGAGCTGCACCATTTTTGAGTTTAAAGGGGACATATCATAAAAATCTGACTTTTTCCATGTTTAAGTGCTATAATCGGGTCCTCTGTGCATCTACCATCTCAGAAAACGTGAAAAAGTACAACCCGGTAACTTTATTTTTGTAAGCCTTTCTCTGCAAGCATGTTAAAAAATTATCCGCTCAGATTTCTCTCCCCTTCTGACGTAGGATCTTATTATGATATTACCGCCTCTTAATTTTAGTCTTTAAGGGTTAGTTTACCCAAAAATAAAAATTCTGTCATTAATGACTAGGTTTGGGTACTGAACTCGGTACTTTTAAGGGCACCGACCGAATTACGTCAGTACTACCGATTCACATTAAATCAATCGGTACCAAATTTCGATACCTGAGAACGCATCTGGTGATATAAACTAGTGTCTGTGAATATTAAACCGCAAAAATGGCTATTTAAATATGAATCCTACGTGTCTCTGTGCGAATGAATGCCGTAGAAGCGCGGTTTACCACACACACACTCTCACTCACTATCGCGCTCACTATCCCTACGACGGTCGCATGTTTCCATCTCTGCCGTCTCATATGAGGACATGAACGCACGAACGTCATCTCCAGAGCCACTGAGAGTCACTTTATGAGTATTTTACCGTTTCATTTGAGAAAAACTACCGTCATATCATAAACACAGAAACTCAAAGGAGCGGCAACCCGTCAAAATAAAAGTCCGGTTTATCTTGACAAATACATAACTGTTGTACAGTAGAACTTAAATACGTCTCAATTAATAATACTAACACAAATGTTATAATAATAATCAAAACTTTATTTTTTAAGTAAGAAATATTTTTATTTTATTTTAACCGTATAAAGCTCAGTTGTGCAGCACTTTGTTTGAAAAAAAAAGTTTAATTATATTAAAAGATAAATTAAATTAATGTCGTATGTCTTCATTTGATTACCAGAAAATAAACAGCTCATAATTTGTGGGAAAACTTTTCATAGAAAGGAAATTAAAAAGAAAAAAATAATATGGTTGTTTACATTAATTAAATTTAAGTACCTAGTAGCTTACTATCTAGTAAATATTACAGTATACAAACATCGCAGACAGAGACCAGGGCAGTCCATCTCACTACAGTGGTTCTACAATAACTTTATGAAGTGACGAGAATAGTTTTTGTGCGCAAAAAAACCCGAAATAACGACTTATATAGTGATGACAATTTCAAAACAAGGCATCATGAAGCTTCGAAGCGTTATGAATCAGTGAGTCGATTCAGCGGTTTGAATCGCCAAAGTCACGTGATTTCAGCAGTTTGGCGGTTTGACACGCGATCCGAATCATGATTCAACTCGCTGATTCATAACGCTTCGAAGCTTCATTGGTGAGTAATTAATGACAGAATTTTCATTTTTGGGTGAACTAACCCTTTAATAGCGCCGCTATTTTGTTTTCTCAAGTGACAACGGTGCACAAGACCCTTGTGTGTATTTGACAGTTTAAACACAACAAAAAATGTGAAAGACGAGTTACTCACAAGCTTGAAGTCTGACAGCCAGTTGTCTGTGTGCGTGTGCTTCAGATGAAGTGCGCTCAGAAAACGATCCATTAAAAGTTTAAACGAATATAGCTTTAAAACGCATGGAAAAAATAACCTTTAATGATGAAAGAAGAACTATGCTATCCGTGAGAGTGAGCGCGATAATCAAAACCAAGCAGATGTCCTGTTATTATTTGGCAGAGAATCCGATTGAGGCAGGAACTGTGTGGAGAGGGGGCGGCACACAGCAGCTCATTTGCATTTAAAGGCACATGCACAAAAACAGCCTGTTCTTGACTGTAGTCAGAAACTGATTTATAAATGATCTGTGAGGTATTTTAAACTGAAACTTCACACCTGAGAGTTAAATTAAATCATTAAGGGGGGGGGGGGGGGGTAATCACACACAGTTTCTTGCAATCTCATGTCAGTCTTGAGTAACTATAGAGTAGTATTGCATACTTCATATCGCTGAAAAGTCTTTCGTTTTATCATATTTATAAAAGACAGATACGCTGTACCGAATCTTTCCGAATAAAACCGGCGGCTGGAGGCGTATCGTGTGGGCGGAGCTAACGAGTCACGTTCATGTTGTTTACTTGATGTGCACTTATGCGCCAATAGCCAACAACACACAGACATTTGAAGCAGCTTTACTCATCGCCTGCATTTCCAACGCAGGACCGCTCCATCCTTCAGCATTAGACGATCTGCAAATCCGGAGTTGAACTGGGCCTTGTTTATAAAACAATCATCGCCGAAATGCAGGGAACAAACAAAAACACTTGCTCTGGAAAAACTAACTCCATCCACTGTCCCCTAAACGCTGGGTTCTTTGGGAAGCTGAACAGGGTTGTCTTGCCCTGACAACCAAAAACACACTTCTTTGGTGACATTGTTGATTTCTTGACGTCCTGTGACCTGTGCAGCGCAGCTGACGACTTCCCTAAAGCCGAGCTGTGATACAGTTCGTTGTTATGGGAAGAAGGAGGCAAAACGTTAACAAAACAACATAAAGTTCAGGGCTGGTCCTCCTTGTCCTTCACTGGTGTCGCTCATCCTTAAATGCCTCCGGGCTCCCTCATGAGAGGATTCTCAATCACGCACCGGTCTCACTCGCTCCTCCCATGTCTCTCGCTCGCCAACCTCGCCACGCGAGCAAAACGTGTTGATGGGCGTGCATTTGCTCTCAAGCTCTGGTCGACTTGCGCGCGCCCTTCCGGGAGACAAGGGACAAGGAAATTTCGCCCTTGTTGACGTCACATAGGCCCATACTCGAAAAAAGGAGTATTTTTGGCATAGAAATAATGTCAAACGTCCAACTTATTTTTTGAAACTTTGTGCATGTTTAGCATGGGAATCTAAGTCTTTAACAGCATAAAAAAATCAGAATGCATAAAAAAGCATTAGACCCCCATTTAAATCTTGTAAAAATGGCCATAAAATAGAGATCACAATTATGTTACTAGAGGTGACAAAAGGTTAATTGCTGCAGTTTGTTTAAAAATAAAAAGAAGAAAAAAAAGGTTTTGAATGAATGATTCAATGACTCACTTATAAAGGCTTGTTTCATTACTGGATGAATCAGTGTTTTGAACAAATCTCTTGAATGAATGATTCAATGACACATTTTTTACCAGTCACTTGTCGCCACCTACTGGTGTAACGATGTAATTGATCGTTATCAAGAGACATCAGTGTTTTCATCCAAACTACTTCTGTGATCATATGAATTATTGTAAGACAGAAATAATGACACTGTGTGGTTGAAAAGACTGTTTGTGAAGCTTTTTCATATCTAAACATGACAACTGCGCTGTCTGGATCATTCGCTGTGATCGTACTTGTCAATCTCTATCACTAGGAATAAGATCACGTGTTTGAATCAAGATTGCGATAATACCGATTAATCGTGCAGCTCTAATGATGATGGTGCGACAGTGATGATGATGTGTGATGTGATGCTCAGGTGTTTGTGTTTGACTCCAGTGTGAGATCTCATACATAACAGATAACTGAACCTATTGTAAAAGACCAAATTACCAATTACCATTACACACATGCTCAGAGGAGGTCCTGCACACGCATGTGGCACACTGGTGGTCACCTGACGGCGAGCGCCTGGCGTTTCTGGTCCTGAACGACAGTCTGGTGCCAAACATGGTGTTGCCCACTTTCACTGGCTCAGCGTACCCGAAAGGCAAACAGTACCCGTATCCAAAGGTAAGTGGCTATGCTTGACCCTTATATCCTCATGATCCGATATATTACCCAGTGGGGTGGGGACACAGCAGAGCATTAAAGGTGAACTATGTAGGATTTTTGCAGTAAAATATCCAGAAACCACTAGGCCAGTGTTATATATTTTGTTCAGTTGAGTACTTAGAATATCCCAAATGTTTCCAAATATTTGTAAATCGTGAGAAATTGCTATTTTAACCGAGGAACCGGGACGTGTGAGCTATGCGTGTGAGGGAGTCGCCTGTCGATTGCGTCATATCTGCGTCACCCTCGGTTTCCGGTTTTATTCAGTGAAACACTTTACTCTCACTGCAGTGTGAACAAGTGTCATAGCAGCCGCCGAGCGAACGTCATAACTTCCTTCTCAACACACTCAGATATATCTAATACGATAAACAGAGTTGCGTTACCTCATACTCATGACTGGAAAAGAGGAAGTGGCGCCGGCAACCGTGTCATAATACAAGTCCCGCCGGCGACTATGCCATTATAACAGTCCCGCTTTTCAATCGCTCCTGCGGCCTTGCTCAGCTCCACAACACTCGGTCCTGCTCTGCTTCACTACAGTAATGTTAATAATCGCATCCATGAACATGATTTCTGCCCGAGTCCTATCCTGACTGTTTTCCACCGGCTGTGAGGTGAAGACCACATGTCCCGAGATTCTGCGCTCAAACGTGGCGTCATCAAACTACGCCTTTGTTTTGAACAGGCGACCTCTAGTGGATGGAAAATTTACATAGTGTAGCTTTAAGTATGAAAATGGGGGATATAATAGGGCTTTTCACACGGAACTGAACCCTGGGTTGTTGTCATTATAAACCCTGGGTAGAGGAATGTTTCACACCTGTAGTTTAGACAATCCAGAGTAAGATTAGCTCCGCTTTTGCACTGTTAACCCTGCAATGCAGAGCCAAACATGTGTAGTGTGCCCTGATTTGTGCATGTGAAATATGGTCCTGTGACTGGAGTGTCGTCGCAGTGAAGGTCATGGAGTCCACAGAGGATGTGCTAAAGACATTCGCTTTATTGGGATTGGGACATTCAGACGTTTTGAAGAGTGACTTAAGTGTCTAGAGACTTTTTGGGGTGGCTGCATGTTGTAGGAAATATCCGATTTCTTTTGTCATCTGTCCTTGGCGAAAAGATTGAATTGTTTCTGTTGTTGATGGGTTTTTTTTTTTTTAATATAAGTGCTGATGCGTGTTGTGTTTGCAGGCTGGGCAGCCCAATCCAATGGTCAAACTATTTGTAGTCAATTTGTACGGACCGACGCACACGCTAGAACTCACACCACCCGATGAACTCAAGCTCAGGTATAGTGTTAGTGTGTTTGTGTCTGTGATGGAGGCTGGAGCGAGTGACTGACGCTCTCTGTGTCTGTAGGGAACACTATGTGGTGATGGTGAAGTGGATCAGTAAGACCAAGACGGCAGTGCGATGGTTAAATCGAGCACAGAACGTCTCAATTCTGACTGTCTGTGACTCCACCACTGGAGCCTGCATCAAGGTACACACACACACACGCACGCACACACACACATTTGCACATTACACAAGTGCTCACATGCATCCACTCGCACAAGCACAAACACATTCACAGGCGCGCAAGGATTTTCACATACATACACACAAACACACACACTTACATAAGTACTTGCACATACGCTCAAGCGCACGCACACATGCGCACACACACTCACACATGCACACTCACATGCACAAGCACTTGCACATGCACACACACTCACATTCGCACATGCACACACACTCACATGCACAAGCACTCGCACATGCACACACACTCACATGCACAAGCACTCGCACATGCACACACACTCACACATGAACAAGCACTCGCACATGGACACACACATGATCAAGCATTCGGACACACATGCACAAGCACTGGCATAAGTACACACACACTCACAGACACTCGCACAAGCACACACACTCACATGCACAAGCACTTGCACACACACTCACACAAGCACGCACACACTCACACACACATGCACAAGCACTTGCACATCCACACACACACATGCACAAGCACTGGCATAAGCACACACACTAGTACACACAAGTACTCGCACATATGCACAAGCACACACACTCACACAAGTACTCGCACACGCACACACACTCACATGCACTCGCACATGTACAAGCACTTGCACATACACAGAAGTACACACTCACATGCACAAGCATACACATGCTTACGCACACACACACACACACATGCACACACACTCGCACAAGCACACAAACACACACACGCACAAGTACTCGCACACACGCTCATATGCAAAAGCACTCACACAGTCACTCACATACACATGCACATTACACAAGTGCTCACACGCACACACTCGCACAAACATTTTCACACACACACAAGGATTATCACATGCATACACACGCACAAGCACACTCACATGCACAAGCACTCACACACATACACATGAACAAGCACATGCACATACATGCACAAGCACTCGCACATGCACACACACATGCACACTCACTCACACAAATGCACAAACTCACTCACACATGCACACACACTCACACAAGCACTCACAAATGCACACACACTCACGCACACATGCACAAGGACTGGAATAAGCGCACACACACTCACAGACACTCGCACAAGCACTTGCACATGCACACACACACACATTCACAAGCACTTGCACATGCACATGCACACACACACACATTCACAAGCACTTGCACATGCACACACTCATTCAAGCACACACACATGCACAAGCACTCGCACATGCACACACACACACATGCACAAGAACTCACACAAGCACACACACTCACAC
Organism: Gobio gobio; assembly: GCF_949357685.1. NCBI lineage: Eukaryota > Metazoa > Chordata > Actinopteri > Cypriniformes > Gobionidae > Gobio > Gobio gobio. Next base: position 54,586,109 of record NC_137103.1, on the reverse strand, counting down.
AAGTACTCACACATGCACACACACTCACATGCACAAGCATACACATGCACTCGCACACACACACTCGCACATAGGCATTCGCACAAGCACACACACGCACAAGTACTCGAACACACGCACATATACAAAAGCACTCACATACACACACTCAGACTAACACACTCACACACGTCTGATGATGATGTTGGTGATGTTTTGTTTTTTCAGAGGCATGAGGAAACATCAGACGTATGGCTCTCAAAACAGGTGAATCTCCACTAGATGTTTGCTTCATAATCCTCAGTCACATGAGTTTAATGCATCTCGTGTTCCACGGCTGCTCCAGAACCAGGAACCGTTCTTCTCCCGAGACGCCAGCCGCTTCTTCCTGACGGTCCCGGTGAAGCAGGGAGGACGTGGAGACTTTCACCACATCGCCATGTTCACCTCTCAGGTACAGATACACCAGGAGTGATGCCAATCTGTTTGTACGATTAATGGCGTCAGTCTGGTGTTGATGTCATGTGGTTATTTAGGTGCGGGCCGATCAGAATGAGGTGCGTCATCTAACGTCAGGTAACTGGGAGGTGACGCAGATTCTGGCTTACGATGAGAACGCACAGACCATGTGAGTAAAACACGGCCACGAACTCCGACATACAAGCCAGGATCTCTATGACTATGCATACACTGCAAAAAATGCTTTTCTTACTTTTTTGTCTTGTTTTCAGTCCAAATATCTAAAAAATCTTACATTAAGAAGCATTTACTAGACAAGCAAAAGTTTTTGTCTTATTTTGGGGGAAAATAACTCAAAATTAAGGGAGTTTTTGCTTAAAATAAGCATGGTAATCTGCCAATGGGGTAAGCAAAATAATCTAAATTCAAACAGAAAACAAGATTATTTTGCTTACCCGATTGGCAGATTATTTTGATAATTTTAAGCAAAAACTCCCTTAATTTTGAGTTATTTTCCCCCAAAACAAGACAAAAACGTTTGCTTGTCTAGGAAATGCTTCTTAATGTAAGATTTTTTAGATATTTGGACTGAAAACTAGACAAAAAAGTAAGAAAAGCATTTTTTCGCGTGTATGCAGTACATCCAATGGAAATTGTTGGCTTTTTTGACATATTTGGACAAGCGAACATCTGATCCGCTTTGAAACAGTGCCTATTAATAAAGTTGATATACTTGAACAAAACCACAAAGCTTTTTCAATCATTTATTCTACAAAAGATGTGAATTTCGTCTGTAGAAAAAGTAAGTACGTCCTTGGCCTCAGTATCTGGTATTGCCCCCTTCAGCAGAAGTTATTCTTGTAGGCATTTTGTATAATTGTCCACCAGTCTCTGACTTTCAGACAGATGGCTTCACATTATCTTCAAGCACTCATCGATATGATGCAGAATTCATAGTTGGATCAATGGATGCAAGCCGTCCAGTCCCTGAGGCAGCAAAGCAACCACAGACCATAGCAATTCCACCACCGCGTTTCATGGGTCGGATGAGGATCTTCTCTGTGCCAAACATGCCTGCTGGTACTGTGGCCAAACAGCTCCGTCTTTGATTCGTCTTTCCAGAGCATGTTACTCCAAAAGCTTTGACTAAATGCTCATTGGCAAACCGTATTCTTGCTTTATGCTCTTTTTAGACACCAAAGGCTTTTTCCTGTCATGCCTCCCATTGCTGGTTAAATCTCTTTTTGATTGCAGATCTAGCAGATCCTGTGATGAAGTCTTGGGGATTTTGGAGACTTCTTTTTGCATTAGATAGTCTGTTTTTGGGCTGAATTTGTTGAGACGGCCAGTCCTGGACAAATTGGCATTAGTTTGAAATCTATGCCAATTTTCCTTACAGTGGTAGCCTGGATGCCAGCCGAACGTAGCCCCGCCCACAACATTTGAGTTCGGGAAGTTTGGTCGGGACTTGATCCGTTGTGGAGCAACTATGCTCAAACCAGAAGCTGTTCGGACCAATCAAATCTATCAGGTCGGGCTTCATACGCTGATGGACAGATGATCAACAGTAACGTCATCATCACGTCACTAAATAGCGCTTGGGTTGAACTCGTTTACTAAACGGAGAACTTGTTCGTATATGTGTTCACTTTTACTATTGCTCTCAGAAATGATGATGGTGTTGGTAAGTACTCTGTGTATCCTTAAATTCTGTTTACAACACCGGCAAAGATCGCTTACACTCATCTCCTTCTTCTACTTCTTCCGGCGTGCGTGCAGTTGAGTTCTGTTGACAACTATGCTTCGCCCAACATACGTCACTTGCTCTGATTGGTTGTAGGTCTATCCAATCGAGTGCGGTTGATTCGGTTGAAACACACCCCATAATCACAGCCCAATGGAGCAGGAGCAGACTCATATTCTGACTAGAATCTGAGTATGACGACATCAGGCTATTACAGCGGAATGATGTATGTAAAATAATTTGGAGATCATTTGGCAACTCTTTAGACTGAGCATGATGACACCCCTCACACCTCAAAAGTGAAGAGTGAACACCAGACACTATATATGAGACTTATTAAACAGGTTCTAATCGCTGGCAGCCAATCCTGAACGTCTGAATCTAATTTTATGGATCTAAAGTTGTGACGAATGTAAGGATGTACTTACTTTTTTCCATGTGACTGATCTGTTTTTGTGATCATTTACAGTTTTTTCCAACTGCTTACACACGTTTTCAAAACCATGTCTCCTTTTTTCGAAACTCTACACACAATTCCCAAAACTGCACACACAAAAAGGCAAAATGCCTCACATCGCCTTTAAAATGTAACACTGCATTCAAAATGCCATAAACTCATGTCAGATGCATCAAATGGCGAACACTTCTTTCATTATAGTACATTTTTGGATATACCATGTAAACACTGTTGTCCAAATCTAAAGCTTTTTGGTCTTTCATAGGCTTATATCTACATTTTAATACAATATAGTACAGGTAACAAGTATACTGTAAACACCAATGCAATGTAGAAACAAAAAATATTTATTAGGTCAAACATTACTGTTGTATACAGTAGCATACAACAAAACCATATACATATGTAAACCAAAAATATATTCTTTAGAACACAATTGTGTGTGTGACCTGGTGAATAAGTGTAGCATTTTGATTGGTTGTGTTTGGAAAAGGAAAGCAAGTCACTTTTTGTTGATTTTTGTGTTTTAGGTAGAGAATTGTGTGTAGCGTTTTGAAAAAAGTGTTTTATGCAATTGAAAACTGAGTCAAAGGCTGAGAAATAGCTTATGGTTTTGGAGAATTGCTGTGTAGTTTTGCACTTTGAGTGAGGGGTTTCAAAAATCGTGTGACATGAACAGATTTTGTGTGTAAGCAGTTGGAAAAAACTGTAAATTGTGAAAATTTCTACAAAATGTCAAGTTTATGTGCAATTTGATATAGTATATCAACCTTATTTTAGGTTTTAAAGTGGATCAAATATTTGCTTACCAAAAAAGGCAACTATTTCCATTTTTTCACATGGCAGTATAGACGATTTTCTGCATTTCCATTGGAAATAATGAAGTAATCACACTGCAAAAATGATGTCCTTCCTCAGTATGTTGTCTTGTTTTCCATTACAGATATCTCATAATTATTAATATCGAAGTAATTTTGCTTCTCAAGTAAATGCATCTGATTTAAAAATGTAAAAATCATCAAAATTAAGTGAGTTTATACTTAAAGGGTCAACTTTTTTTAGTTAATGATCTGCAAGACTGGGGCTTTATTAGTGCTGTTCATTGATTCGAGTAAATGTTTTGACATTTGGGTATAAAGTGTTCTTCAATATATGGTGTAAAACCGTCTTGAGTGCTGCCCTCTTAAGGTTGGAACGGTTGGATGTTGTTTGCCATCGTGACGTATGTTGGCTCTTCCAACAGCTCACAATCCCGCGATCACATGAGAACGGCTTCACTCCACCTGTCAATCAATCCGTCACTGTTCATCTTGTTTTAAGCCTAAACTCACTTAATATATTTTTTTTACATTCAGAAAACAAGACTTAATATCCTCAGTTATTTAGCTTTTCAAGTAAATGTTTCTTGATTTAAGAATGTTTAGATGTTTGTACTGGAAAACAAGACAGAAATGCTGAGTAAGAAATACACACATGATCACAGTGTTTTGAAAACCCTATAAATCAATGTCTGTTTTATTGCAGATATTTCCTGAGCACCAAGAACTCCCCGACCCACCGGCATCTCTACAGGTGAGATTCATGTTTGTTCCTCCAGAACCGGACAGGAAACAGCCGTTCATCAAATGTCATACTCAGTACTCTTTGTTCCATGGAGAAATATTAAAAAATGATTTAATGAGCGTCACTCTGACAACAGTCGTCACAAAAACTGTGACCAATAGAAGCGTGTGTTCAGATGAGCGGAGAGAGGGAAACCAGGCCTCTGATCTAGGTTATTATTGGTAAAAATACACAGAATAAAACCTTTAAATGTTGCGTGGTTTGACTGAAAACAGAGGATGAAAGTAGTGGATCCATCAATGTTGCTGAATCATGAGCAGTAGATGACTCAGTAGTCACATGCATGGGCGTAAATTTCATTTAAAATTTGGGGGGACAATAAACAACTACAATTTTTGAAGGGGGACACACATAATACAGCCGAAATTGACTTGTAAGGATATATGTGGCGTTTTGGTGCACTGAAAAATGATCTTATCTCTGTTTGTCTTTTCTGTCATTTTATCTGGCCAACACAAAGCAATAGTTGTTTAAATATAATGATTTATCATATGTTCACCACATGGTAATATCATTATTAAATGATCTTGCTTCTTCCACATAGTATTGAGCAAAACCCAACACAGCGGTAGATCTACAATATTAGCCTAATATCAGTTCACACAGAGGCTCATCGCTGTGTTAGTTGTAGTGTGTGACTTACAACAAATTACCAAACAATAATTGCAAAAATATCTGATTAATTAAAAAATACATGGTTATCAGCATTTTTTGTCATTGCTAATTTATTAATAACTCAGCATTGTCTGTATTAAAGAGAAAATAATCACTTCATCCGATGTTTAAAGTAAATAATCTAGCCTTAACAGCCCTTACTGGAGTTCAACAACTACTGAAGAACTGTTCTCTCCCACCGGTCGTGTGTGCGTGCATGCGTGAGAGTGAGAGTGAGAGTGAGAGTGAGAGTGAGTGTGAGTGTGAGTGTGAGTGTGAGTGTGTGTGTGTGTGTGTGAGCGTGAGTGTGAGCGTGAGTGTGTGTGTGTGTGTGTGTGTGTGTGTGAGCGTGAGTGTGAGGTGGACCAAACCACTGTGAGACAAGAGAGGGGGACTCAAAATGTGTCTAAACTTAAACTCTGGATTGTTTTACTACTTACACAATTATTTTCAGTATATATCATTATATTATTTACAATTCACAATGTAGTTTTTAATGATATTTTTAGAGGGGGCAACCCTCAGATGGGGTGGGTCCAGACTAGGGATGGCTCGATACCACAATTTTGTCTTCGGTACGGTACCACAATCTAATACCGAAGTACCGATATTAAATCGATACCATACAGGGTCTGAATTTTGATGCGGGTATTGCGCATAATTTTACTCACTCTCGCAAGTTTTGGGTTTATGAAGCGGGAAATTACCGCAAATGTTTATTATTAAATTAATCAACGAAGATTATCACATTAATCAGTCATTTGGAAACTTTTTTGTAAGTAATTTCAGCATTACTGCGCGTCTCCATTCTCTCAAAATGAGCAAATTGCTTCTGGCTTCAAAAAACATCATGCAAAGCAGTCTGCACGCTCAGATTCAACACTTTCGCTTCCGTTGCGGGACAGCTGACGGAAATCACTGCGCACGTCTTTTTAAACCTCGCCAATTTGAACATGCAAGCGATTTTATAGCATTTCGTAATGCATATGGGATGAGAGCTCTTTGAGAGAGAGCTTTCTTTGCGCTCATGCCAACAACAAACACACACACACACACATACACACACACACACAGGCCTAAAGAGCTCGCGCATTCCAAATTAAATTGTTTTTTCCTCAGTCAAATACACACAAAATTATGTCAAAAATGTAAATCTTTAGTGAGTAGTCACATAAACAGAGTTGGGTATGTCTTTCGCGGATGTAAATAGTGCAATAGTATGCGAGCAGATATTAGGTCTAAAGTAACGTCACTGGTTGAAACGAACGCTGGAGATTTCATTATATTTAAACTATACGATCTTATGTATGTGCGTTAATCAGTGTTAAAAGAAAAATGTCTAAATTAGATCGTTAGAATTATGCACTCACCTGTCGATCTCTTAATGTCTTACAAGTCAGGAATTAAGTGACGATGCTTGGCAAGGTTTGATGGTTCTTCAGCAGTTTTATAAGCAAAGTAATTCCAAGTTTCACGTCTACTCCTCTCTTTTTTTAATGAGTTTTGTGCGTGTTGAGTGAGATTCAACTGCTGTATTCATCTTGTTCTGTTGCCACATTTGCCGGTTTCACGTCAGTTTGGGTAGCGCGCTGCCACCTAGCGGTGTACTTCGGAACAGCAGCATATACCGAAATGAGCAAAATCATGATATCGTACCGTTTGAAATAAAATATATACCGGTATTTTTCCAGTACCGGTATACCGCGCATCTCTAGTCCAGACAGTCAGACAGACAGTCAGACAAGAAACCAGCGAAAACGCTCAGAAATGCAGCGATACAACTAACAAGACTTTGCAGTGAATGACAGTGAACATGGTGTATATATAGGCAGAGGTAATGAGTTAATGAGACACAGGTGTAAACAGTGAGTGCTAATGAGTATGGGCAAAGGATTATGGGTAATGTAGTCTGTGATAGAATGACAGTCCGGGTTGGAGTGCCCTCTGGTGGTGATCACGGGCACTCACACTGGTGAATTGTGACAGGAAGTATGTTTAATACTGCATGATTAATAGTATTTTGAGCTGTAATAAATGTCAAAACAGCTAATTCAACACTGAGTGATTTTTGTAGCTTGTTGGATATTAGATGCTCTTGTCTTTTGATCATTTACTCCACTTTAGTCAAATAAACATTTATTAATATAAAGGCTTTTACCGTGATATTAAAAACTAAAATGATACTAAAAATAACTACTAACTCAAAGTAATGATTTTTTATTTATGCCTCACTAACACTAACAGAAACAAAACCTGAAATGTAACATTTTTAAAGCTATAATAACAACCCTGCCTCTGATTGGTCCTTTTTGTGTGCAGTGTGTCCACAGTGGACTTGTTTCCCTGGCGATGTCTGACCTGTGACCTGAATAAAGCTAATTGCACCTTCTTCAGTGCCATTTTTAGCCCCACCAACCAACACGTCCTGCTGCACTGCAAAGGTACGAAGACCATTTATAATTTACTCCTGATGAGTGACCTCTCACCCTTCTGTGAGCATTCGCACTGCAGCAGACTGCAAAAAATGATGCCCTTCCTCAGCGTTTCTGTCTTGCTTTTCAGTACAAACATCTAAACATTTATAAATCAAGATACATTCACTGGAGAAGCAAAATGCCTGAAGATATGACAAATTGTCCAGAATTAAGATTATGCTTAAATCAAGAAAAAAATTGCTTTCTGTTTTCTGGCTCCATTAGCATATTTTTTTCTTGGTTAAAATTAATTTTGAACAATTTCTAAGGAAACGAGTCTTTATATCTTCAGTCATTTTGCTCCTCCAGTAAATGCGTCTTGATGTTTAGATGTTTGTGCTGGAAAACAAGACAGAAACACTGAGGAAGAACATCATTTCTGACTGTTGTTTGGTTTGTTGTGGTTTTCCTGCAGGTCCAGGAGCACCGACAGTGATCGTACACACTCTCAACACTGCCAGTGAGTATTCACTTCTTCATTTATCCATCTGTCCAATAGGGCTGGGTTTTGATACAGACATCCCAATTCGATTCCGATTCACAAGATCTCAACTTGATTCAAGATTCGATTTGATTCAGTCAATTCAATGGTTACATTTTCACTGGCCCCACCACAAAAAGTAATGAATGAATACAATAGTTAGTGTTTTTGTTGAATCCTTGTATTGTAATAAATAAGGTTATGGCACCAAAATGTTTCACACCAGTGAAATGATCAATTATCTAATATAAATTTAAAACATTATTAAAGACAAGTAAACAGTCATTAATAAAACAAGAAGAACAAATGGTAACACTTTACTTGAAGGGGTGTGCATAAGACTGACATGACATAATCATGACATAGTTTGTATGCATGTTTATGACAACTGTCATTAAGTGTCATTCGCTCAATTATGTCATTTTTAATGCAAAGATTACATTATTTGAGATGTTTTTGTCATGACAACTTGACATTACCAAGACAACATAACCTGTCATAAATCTTTTTTTCAGTGGTACAAGTTGAATTGGTCATTTAAAATGTCATTAAGTGTTAATACTCTGTCTCCATGTGGACGGGGCCTTAGATTAAGCCAGGATTAGGCATTAGTTCAATTAGGGCATTTAAAGTATCTTTTATAAACGTGTTTAAAAAAGCTTATTACTGATGTGCATCTTGAGACAAAACAATGGCACTGACATATCTTAAAATATGTTGCGTTGAGTTAAAACGGCTCAAACATGCATTTTGGTCTGGGACTAGGCTTAGGCCATGTCTGTGAAACCCATTATGTTCAATGTTTGCGGAAATAAATACAAAAAAAGGTTGATTTGTGGCTTTTAATCAGTTCAAATTAACCACATTTTAAAAAATGATTAATTGGAAAAATCTCTTCTTTTTTTTTTTGCCCAGCCCTACTGTCCGCCCTGTTTTGCTTAAAGGGTTAGTTCACCCAAAAATGAAAATTCTGTCATTAATTACTTACCCTCATGTCGTTCGACACCCGTCAGACCTCCGTTCATCTTCAGACACAAATGAAGATATTTTAGTGTAAATCTGATGGCTCTGAAAGGCCTCCATTGACACAATGGCACGGTTCACTCTCAAGACCCTTAAAAGGCACTAAAGACGTCGTTACAAAGTCCATCTCACTACAGTGGTTCTACAATAACTTTATGAATCGGCGACAATAGTTTTTGTACGATTTCAAAACAAGGCATCATGAAGCTTCGAAGCGTTATGAATCACTGAGCCGAATGATGATTCGGATCGCGTGTCAAATCGCCAAACTGCTGAAATTTGGCGATTCAAACCACTGAATCGACTCACTGATTCATGAATGCCTTGTTTTGAAATCGTCATCACTATAGAAGTCGTTATTTAGGGTTTTTTTGCGCTCAAAAACTATTGTCGCCGATTCATAAAGTTATTTTAGAACCACTGTAGTGAGATGGACTTTGTAACGACGTCTTTAGTGCCTTTTAAGGGTCTTGAGAGTGTAAAGTGCATTGAGCCAATGGAGGCCTTTCAGAGCCATCAGATTTACACTAAAATATCTTCATTTGTGTCTGAAGATGAACGGAGGTCTGACGGGTGTCGAACGACATGAGGGTAAGTAATTAATGACAGAATTTTCATTTTTGGGTGAACTAACCCTTTAAAGGGCTCATGAACTACATTGTTTTATGATGTTTCCTGGGGTGCACTTATAATGTTAGAATGCTTTCTACTTAAAAAATTGTCATAATTTATAAATAAAAGGCATTTTTCCTACCCTGATTTTAGCCCTCTGCTCTGAACGCTCTGTTTTAAGGGGCGTGTCTGCTGTGAGAGTTCAGTGTAAACGCCCACTGCTGTGATTGGCTAACGTCTTTCCATTTGAAATATTATTACTCTCTCTTTTAGCGCGTTTTTACTATTACAGTTCTCATGGTTAACTAGCCGTGAAAAGTGTTGCATTAGATTTAGATCTATGGCATTACATTTAGGTCTATGGCATTATATTTACATCTATGGCATTATATTTAGATCTATGGCATTATACTTAGATACAGTGAGGAAAATAAGTATTTGAACACCCTGCTATTTTGCAAGTTCTCCCACTTAGAAATCATGGAGGGGTCTGAAATTGTCATCGTAGGTGCATGTCCACTGTGAGAGACATAATCTAAAAAAAAAATCCAAAAATCACAATGTATGATTTTTTAACTATTTATGGCTCTGTAAGAAGCATACACTAACAGTGCAAATGTGATATAGTTCAGAGATTCGTTGAATAAAACGGGAGTCATTGATAAACTCTCACTGTTTGATTGACAGCTCCAGCACGCGCTGCTCAAACGATTGCAAAGGGAGCTTTCTTTATAGAATTTAATTACCGTTAAATAACAGATTTTTTTTCATCCTACTATGAGAAACAATGCAAATTGACGTTTAGTCACTGGTTTGATTTACTGACACACAGACAAAGAACATCTGATACATGAATCATTACATATCAGATCAGGCATTAGAATGAACACAGTTACTTACATGTTGCACTACTGTCGAGCCCAGGCACAAAATATTTTGTAATCCTCAACGGCATGTTTATTGCTTGGTAGCTCGATCTGGTTTAACACTAGGCCTATGTAACCTGCGCAAATCGGTGGGCGGGGCTAAACAGGCAGTGATGCCTCCCTTTGACGTCATAGATCCCCACTTTGAAAAACCTGTTGTTTTCTGGGCCTGGTATCAATAAAAGCTTTTATTGGACTAACAAGGAAGTTTTCAGTTCTGAAACTTACAGGATATTCTTATAGTATGATGACCTCTTATATGTCAAAAGCTCAAGGAAAATGTTATTTCTCATTTCATGACCCCTTTAAATAACTCCATGTTGAATCACGTCTTGATCTCTCAACAGATTATTACATCCTGGAGAACAACTCCGTGCTCAAAGCGGCTCTCAGATACAAACGGATCCAGCAGCTGGAGTACAAAAGCATCCAGACCGACCACTTGGGTAACGTACCACTCAGTTTTACCTCATAAAGACACAGAGCAGCTTCAGCAGACAGTGGGAAAGAATCATGTGTGTTGGTTTGGTACTGCTGGAGTTCAATATCTCTGGTCTTGAAGATACAATAGAGGCCAAAAGTGATGTTTTTATGACCCTATAAGTTTGATTAAACCATCAAAATATGAGGAGGGAAGCACAAAACACTTAACTTGGTTAAGGTATTTATCTGACAACATTATCTGGCAAAAAAAGGAAAACTATACAGCTACAGGTTTTATTTTATGATGCAAAAATGAATAGAAAAACAGAAAAGCTCAGAGGAAAAAGCAAACATTGACTACAACATAATCAGTTATTAATATTTTGTTGGTTCTCTCTTGTTTTTGCATGTGTTTACAAATTATGTCGGCATAATTGCATTTTCACAAATTAAAACAATTGCACAACTACGCAATATGACTACAAAATCTTTCTATTTTAAATAATATTTGAATAAAGGGTGAAGATGTCAGTTTTCCTCGGCTGGACCTTTCAATTTTGGACTCTATTGAAGTTGATAGATTGTCATAAGCAGCACTGAACTGTTCCTTGTGTGTTTTTGCAGAGTTGCCGCTGAAGATCTCCTATCCACCCGATTTCTCTGAGTCCCGCACTTACGCTCTTCTGCTGATCATGTAAGCAGATCTGTGTGTGTGTGTGTGTGTGTGTGTGTGTTCAGATGTGTTAAGGATTGAGGTAGTTTGTAGTTAGAAAGACAGCGGTTCAAAGCATTTGTGCAGTGATGTTCACATTAATGTGATATAGGGCTGCCACTAACAACTATTTTTATATCGATTAATCTATCGACTAATTAATCGATTAATCTATCGACTAATTTATCACAATAATTTTCAACAATTTTACTTAAAAACATTTAATTTAACTTGCAACGTTGTATAGACGAGGCATTGTATAGACTTGGTCGGCATTTCTGGGAACGCCCACAAAAACGTAATATCCGCCATATGCAAAACAAGTCATTAGAATGAATGCACGTAGACCTTGTTAGACGCTTTATCTTTACTCTTTGTAATGATTACGGTTTATTTTTGCTTGGTGCAGTCCTGAAAAGTTGCTGTGTGAAGTTATCTGAAGTTTTAGAGTAAACATAAAGCGTCTAACAAGGTCAAGCTTTATTGCTCTAGCGCTCTTTTCACACACAGATGCTTCAGAGCCGCTTTACACTGATGAGAGGAAATGAGTTTTGTTTTAGATGAAAAGCTAAAGTAAGTTTCTGATTGATTCATTTCTGTTGTAAAAACTGATTTCAAAATGTAAAAATGCATGAAAAAAAATATATTGCACAAAATGAAAACAATAATGGAAATATTATTAGTATAAGTGTAAATCAAAAAATGTAAAGAGCATTTAAAAAAAAAAAACAAGCATGATTTCATTCAATGTCTTAGTGTGTGTTTTGGTCATGATTTAGACTTTTTTTTAAATCTAATTTCAGCTTTTTATCTAATAATTAGGACTTTTAATCATAATTTTGACTTTAAATAAAAAAATTTGAAGTCCTAATTAAAAATTTTCATCTCGCAATGACTTAGCAAATCATATTTTGACATTTTATTTAATAATGAGGACTTTTAAAATCATATTTTCAACATTTGATCTTATAATTATAACTTAGCATGTCGTATTTTCAACTTTTTATCTCATTATTATAACTTTAAAAATAATATTTTTGACTTTTTCTCTAATAATGAGAACGTTTAAAATCATATTTTTGACTGTTTATCTAATAATGAGGACTTTTAAAATCATATTTTTTACTTTTTATCTAATAATGAGGACTTTTAAGATCATATTTTCAACATTTGATCTTATAATTATAACTTAGCATGTCGTATTTTTCGACTTTTTATCTCATTATTATGACTTTTAAAATCATATTTTTGACTTTTTATCTAATGAGACATTTAAAATAATATTTTTGACTTTTTATCTAATAATGAGAACGTTTAAAATCATATTTTTAACTTTTTATCTAATAATGAGGACTTTTAAAATCATATTCTTCACTTTTTATCTAAGAATGAGGACTTTTAAAATCATACTTTTTACTTTTTATCTAATAATGAGGGCATTTAAAATCCTATTTTCAACATTTTATCTCTTAAATATGACTTTATGATGATTGAAATGAGCGGATCAGTAATATAGTTGAATATTTAGTGTCCCCGACTGAGCAAGCCAAAAGCCAAGGGTGTATGATAAGTGTTTGTTGGGTGAAAACCATTGAGTTACATTTTATTTCGATGGTCCTCTTTAGACATTCTACTAACTATAAATAATTTTTCAACTATATGTCAACTAACTCTCATTAGAGCATTAGTAGACTAGGGTTAGTGGAGTAAGTTGACATGCACTTTAAATCCTAGTGTCCCCGACTGAGCAGGCCAAACGCCAACAAGAGAATATTTTTCCACACAATGTGAAGAATGTAAAGAACAAATAATAAAAAACCAAAAAAATAATGGATTTTGCTTCAAACACTTCATTTTGACTAATTTATCAGAAAACGTAAGCCTTCTCCAGTAAATGTGTCTTGATTTAAGAATGTTTAGATATTTGTACTGGAAAACAAGACAGGAATACTGAGGAAGAACATCATTTTTTGCAGTGCAGAAATTTAAAGCAATGTCCAAAAAGGCAGTTGTATGCACAAATAAGTCTTTGAAACCTCTCATGATGTCAAGGTTTTAGTGAGCAAATATTCGTATCAATCCCAATGGAATATTTGCCAAATGCTTAAAGGATCTGGCGTGTAAAGTAGAGGCTTTGTTCATGTGGTACCATTAGATCTGGTATTTATGGAGGTGTGATGTGAAGTTCAAGCGGCTCTGTGGTGAATTAAACAACTCTTTGTGAGGGTGCCATGCACATTTCTCATCTGTGAAAACCTCATCCTGTTGAATCTAAAAGGCGCTGTAAACACACATGATCAGAAGCAGGAGAGGCACGTTATTTCAGATGATGATGATGTGCTGATGTGTTTTATTTGTGTCAGCGATGCTGCCCCCGGTGGTCAGCAGGTGAATGAGCAGTATGCAGTGGACTGGGACTCTGTGCTGGTCAGCTCGGACAGTGTCATCGTAGCCCGTCTGGATGGCAGAGGAAGTGGCTTCCTGGGTCAGAGGGTGTTACAGGATGTGCACAAGCGCCTGGGAGCCGTGGAGCTGCAGGATCAGCTGGCTGCTGTTGAGTAAGAGCCAAAATTATATGTCTGTTTATTAGGGATGCAACAATACAGTTAGTCCACGGTTCAATACATACCTCGGTTTTTAACCAGGGTTTTCGGTTCGGTTCTGATGGCTTGTCACATCAGTTTTTTGCAATTTTATCCTTAGGCGACAGGAACAGCAAGAGGTTAAGGAGAAAAAATACTATTTTTTTATTGCAATACTCTTTCTTTAATTTACTTAAAAGAATTGAAAACCCTTACTTAAAATTAAAACTTAACTTAAAAAAAACCCTTGTACACATTCCTAGTGTATTGTAAAATATAAAATAAATATATATAAAGATACACTGGCAACTCAGAACTGTACTACAGCATTTAAGTATGAAATTGAATGAATAAATGTAAAAATAAAACACTACGTAGACTTCACTATAAAATATACACTGATTCTTATTAAAGCTACTGTGTTAGATTTTCAGTCAAGAGCAGTGAGTGATTTTCTCTTTGTCTTTTGTTGTTGTATTAACATTAAAGGGATAGTTCATTCAAAAATGAAAATTCTGTCATCGAGAAATGAAAACAGGTTTGGAACAATATTAGAGTGAGTAAATAATGACATCATTTTAGAGGTGAACTGTCCCTTTAAGGACAGCGTGTTCACTATAGGCTGCGCTGTTGTCAATTAAAGACCTGCGTGCATCTAATATACAGACACACACGATTTTACTTTCACTTTAGACATAACCGACTGTGTTTATGTTAACCTTGTGTGTATTTGACAGTATTAGTGCAGTAAGACGACTATTTAGTTCAGTATTCACGTGTTTGACAGGCGTTTAGTGCACGCTTGGAAAAGCGCATGTTAAAACCGCGCACACGAATGAGCCGGCAAGGCTTTAAAACGCATGCAAATAATGAACTTTCTTGATTGTGAATATCTATAATGTTCCGTGTGTATAACTCTACCACTAACCTGTGATGTGAATGTATGTCGTTCAGTATTGGGATGGAGGCAAATGATAGAATTTGTAGAAAAATAATTAATTCAATGCAAAACCGAAAAAAAAACGTGA
Source organism: Gobio gobio (assembly GCF_949357685.1). Taxonomy (NCBI): domain Eukaryota; kingdom Metazoa; phylum Chordata; class Actinopteri; order Cypriniformes; family Gobionidae; genus Gobio; species Gobio gobio. The sequence goes on along the minus strand of NC_137103.1, from coordinate 54,570,932 downwards.
TTTACAAGCGCGTATTGAACCGTGAATGCCGTACCGAACGGTTCAATATTATATTGAGAATTGTGGCATCCCTACTGTTTATCTTGTGTGATCTAATACTGCACACACTGCTGTGAAACATGCTAACAAAATCATGCTTTTGTTCCAGGTACATGCTGAAATTGCCATACATTGATCGCACCAGAATTGGTGTGTTTGGTCGGGTAAGACGCAGTTTTAAGTGTCACACGGCTGATGTAATGGTAGAAACACTCATCCTTCTTCCTTCTTCACACTTCCACATTTGTCTGTCTGCAGGATTATGGAGGATATGTCGCACTTCTTCTGATTAAATCCACGGAGAACTTGTTTAAATGTGCAGCGGCCATGTCGCCTGTGACAGATTGGAATTTGTACGGTGAGTTATTGTGATGTGAATGTATTTTCCTTCCATGTTGATCTTTCTTAAGTCTCTCCAGCAGGAGTTATTCTTCTCTATATCAGTGTCAGTGTTTCTGAACTCCTGCAAACGCCTCCATTGAGGTCTTGAGTTTCTTCTGGGAACCAATACGTCACAATATTCCTCATTTAAATAATTAATACGTAGAATAAAAGGGCGAGGCCTGGGTTAGTTAGTAGTGTGTTGAAACTGCCGGTTAAGGTAAGGGGCGGGACATTTCCCAAACATGCTAGAAGCGCTTGACCAATCACAACACACTCCTCCAGTCGACCAATCAGAGCACATTGTGCTTTTCAGAAGAAGGGGCTTCATAGAGACCGGAACTAAACAGAGAGTTACTGACAGACTGGGAAGAGACAAGCTGCAACAGTCCAAAAACAGCTTTTATTGAAACCAAGCTGCCCAAACGACCCGTTTTGGATTTGTCACCTCATGACGTAATGGTGCGACGAAAGACTGCCTTTGCAGAAGATCATCCCCTACTTCTACATCATTGCCTCTTTAGCCCCGCCCAGCGATTTGTACATGTCATGTAAATACGAGAACGAGACAAACACAGGATTATTCCAGCAGCAAAACAATAGAGCCGCCTCTGAGGATTACAAGAGATTTTGAAGTGCCAAGTTGTGGGAAAAAACAGTCTTTGCATTGCCATCCTTGTGATCCGAACATATTTATAATGCAATTCTACTCGAGCTTTTATAATTATGTAGAATATTGTAAAATATATTTTCTTTCTGATTTTGTGATCCAAAGCCAAATGAGATCACATAAGGTTATTTAAAACATTTGACTTGTGATATAAAGTAAGTTTGGAGTAAAAACATGGTTTTAATCTCATTAGCTAATTGTTGTGTTTTAATAAATTGGTGTAATAAATCATAAATTATAGTTTAATAAATTATAAATTGTTGTGGCAGAGAATATAGATTGTTTTAAGTTATCTGGTCTACCTTTATGAAGCAACTCTGCACTGTGCCTAAGCAGAATTTCCCCTTGGGGACAATAAAGTTAACTAACTAATCAAAAACTCACTTCATTTTGATTTTCCCCCCAGAAATTTGTACTTATCTAGTAAATTAATCTTGATTTAAGAATTTTAAATATTTGGACTGGAAACAAGAAAAAATACCAAATAAGAATAAGAAGATTTTTTGCAGTGTAGTCAAATCTTCTGATAATTTAAAATATAATAGGCCTTTGTTGATAACATTCCAAATAAAATAAACTACAAAATATATATATTTCCTTTGCTCTGTTGCTCTCTGTCACATAGGCCTACCTGCAGCTCATTCATTATGCAGCTCATTAATGCGAGTCCTCTGTTATCTCAGGTGCTATCTCATCATTATTCATTAGATACCACGCCTCCTCGCATATTGGCTTTGTGAAGAGAAACTGTCTTGCAAATTTTAAATCAGTGTATTGTTTTATGTGAATGAGTAGGCTCAATGATTCTCACATCAGTTAAAGAAAAAACTCTATACAAATACAGACAGGAGTCAAAAGTCTTGGGAACAGATATCTATTGTGTGTTTTGAGGCCTTAATTTAAAAACAATTTTTTTTGTTTTTTCAAAATCCGTGCATAAACATTTTCTCTCAAAAATACAAGCATGTACATACATGTTGCTCACATATTATGGTAGCCCAGTTTGTGCTGAATACAGTGTAATTACACTTTTGCCATTAATGTGTTTATAAGCAACTGAAAAAAACACAAATGTCAGAGCATGTCAAAACTTCTAAAGGGCCCCAAAACAGCTCAGACTCCTAGGGGTTAAGAAAGAGAGGGTCTGTGGCGAGGTTGGCGAGCGAGAGACGTGGGAGGAGCGAGCGAGACCGGTGCATGATTGAGAATGAGCGTCATCTGTGAGACACACCGATCTCGAGTCCTCTCATGAGGGAGCCCGAAAGGCAAACAAGGATGAGCGACACCAGTGAAGGACGAGAGAGGACCAGGCCTGGACTTTACGTTGTTTTGTTTACGTTTTGTTGTGTGTGTGTGTGTGTGTGTGTGTGTGCGCGGCAGTCGTCAGTGAGGGGCTTTTACTTTCATTTTGTTCATTCATTTATTAAAGTCTTTAAAAAGTTTGCTGGTTCCCTCCTCCTTCCTCCCGGGTTTCGGCACCAATGTAACATGATTTGTTGTTATGGGAAGAAGGAGGCGGGAACGTGATTAACTTTCGCTCGCTCCTCCCACGTCTCTCTCTCGCCAACCTCGCCACAGGGTCAAAAATAGGTTCGAAAATCTACATTTAGTATGTTTTTTTGATCTTGATAACCTTTTTAAGTGGACCTCAAAGAACATTTATATGGGTGTGTTCACACTTTTATTTTGGTTCATTTGGTCCGGACTAAAAAGGTCCGCTTAGCGTTCACATTGGCATTTTAACACTGAACCTAAAGACGCTGAACCTAAAGGCATAGTGATATGTTCACAACCTGATTGTCGGCTTTTATTTCGTATATTTCGAGACAGAACTTACCGAACATCCAAAACAATGCTGTGTGCGGGGCTAAATGTGCTCGTTGTGTGTGTGTAGCTACATATGATGGTATTTTGACCTGCTGAGAACTCGTGAAGAGCTTATAAAATGTGTAAAGGAGTCAAAACCGCGTCAGGACTCCCTCCGTCACACACACAAACCAAGAGCGAGGAGACGTGATTCTGACGCTGAACTGTGATGGGCAACATCACGACCATGACGAGAAAAACAGGTGTGCTTGAGCCTTCTGTCCTTTTTAGGGACATCATGTGTCGTTTTTGGTCTGTGTTGCGTTCGTATTTCATTTGAACCGCACCAGAGTTCGTTTGGAAGCGGAGTGAGACTGATCTTTTCAGCTTGTTTGGTTAAGATGGCAGCGTTCACACTAATTCAAATGAACCGCACTAACAGAGCGATCACACCAGGGTTCATTTTAATCAAACCAAACATGCCAAGTGTGAACACACCCTAAAAGAAAATAAAAGGGCATTTTATGACCTCTTTAAACCTCTGACGTGTCTAGAAGAACATAGGCGTTTCAGACCAGAGATCATCAGTGTTTCCTTTTCTGTGAGTGAAACTGATCTCTCTCTCTCTCTCTCTCTCAGCTTCGGCCTTCTCTGAACGCTATCTGGGATTTCCTCTTCAGGACGACAGCAGATATCAGGTAAGTGCAGGTTAGATGTTGGTGGGCTCAGACTCAGACTCTGCTTGAATGTATTGACAGACGGTTTGTTCTCCAGTTCTCCAGTGTGCTGCAGAATCCACAGGGCTTCAGAGACCAAACACTCATGCTGCTGCACGCAACTGCTGATGGTCAGTTTCCAGTGTACACCATTCACACAGTGTGCCTGACATACACAATGCAATTCACATACATGCTCTATAAATAAATTAATAAACACTGGTTTGAATAATCCCACACAGATAGTCACTTTCTACAATAGTGGCCAAAAGTGATGTCCGGAGGTGATATGACCCTACAAGTTCAGTTAAACCATCAAAATGCACTTCATCAAAAATGACGATGCATAATCTACATCTTACAAAATCTAACAAATTTTGATTCATATTTGTGACCCGTACTGGGTAAATGCGCACAGGATAATTTCGAGCTACAGCCAAAACATGTAAAATTTTGGTCGAAATTGAGGTTTTCCCAAAAATTAGTTCATTAAGCCCTCGTCTAGCGATCCCAATGCTCCAAATAGCAACTAAACATCTAAAAGTATCTTTATTTTCACGTTCTCTGAGAGAAGTACCTTTCCCTTTTCCATGAAAAATGACGACTTCTCGACCACTGGCCTCGATAAACAAGTTTGGTTTCGTTTTAAAGCGCATTATTCCAACTTTGTGAATATTCATAGCAAATTCTCGATGGCTAAACCAATGAAATGTGATTTTCAAACTCATGCTGATGTAAACAAAACAATCTTACTCGTGCTGACTGACAGAACCGACGTGTGCGCACAATGGCTCTCAGACAGCGCGTAATCCCGATATACACAGAATTACAGTATTTTAAAATATCCTTCTTGGCGAGTATTTAAATGATCGGTTATGTCTTAAATAATCGTTTGGTTAACTGTTGGGAAAACTGTTGGGTGTAACATTATGTTCAATCCGTGTGGTACAAAATGTCTTAATATATAGACTGTTTATCTCAATGTTAATCAAACAATTGTGATATCATGGGGAAAAAAAGTTTAATATATATTTTTCCAATGGATATTTGGTGTTGAAATGTGGTGTAATTACCAGGGACTTTAAGTTATGGTTGCTGGTGATTTTGTTTTGGAACCTTCAGAATACTTTAACTCCATTTTAGAGCCTGACCGATATGGGTTTCTGGGGGCCGATACCGATATTAGGGCGTAAAAAAGTCAGATACCGATATATCAGCCGACACGAGTACACAGTACCAGTCAAAAGTCTGGACACACTTTCCCATTGGTGTCCAAATTTTTGACTGGTACTGTATATATATAATAGAGTATATACATAATATACATACATTATACATAAATACAATAGAACAAACATACAAATTAAATTAACTGTTCTTTTTAGGGTTTTAAGTCTAAATTAGATTTTCAGGTACATAAATAGTAATAAAATGTAAAATATCACTTCATAATCTTCATTGTATAAATATAGATGAACCCTTATTAAAGTTATTCAGTCAAGAGCTGTGAGTGTTTTTTGTTATCTGGTCTTTTATGATAAAACGCTTCCCATTGACAAGATTTTGCCATGTTCTCACTGTTATATGTTAGGGGGCGCTATTACACATCTCCTGAACCAGTACTGAATCTGATCAAAAAACACAGGCTAAGAAGAACGATCGATCTTGTATAAGCAGATGCATATGTAAAATAAGGCGATCATCAACATTAAACGGCATATAAATCAAAACGGCTGTGTTATTGAATGAAATGTCCACCCAGGACAGGCTCTAGGACTGTGAAGCTTTGGTGTGTTGATGACTCGATCTACTCCATATTCGAGTAGATATTCATACAACAAGATATTCTGTGGGCCATGAAACTTGTGAAAATTACCAAAAACGCTGGCGGTGACTGTCAATTTCATGTTTACGTTCACTTAAGACATATCTGATGATACTCGACAAGACCGGCATTTTGACATAATTTTGTGTGAATATTGTGCACTGTGAGACGCGTGGCCGCACACGTTCATATCGGTGGCATATCTGCGGCATACACGCTGATGCTGATATACACTCACCTAAAGGATTATTAGGAACACATACTAATACTGTGTTTGACCCCCTTTTTCCTTCAGAACTGCCTTAATTCTACGTGGCATTGAATCAACAAGGTGCTGAAAGCATTCTTTAGAAATGTTGGCCCATATTGATATGAGAGCATCTTGCAGTTGATGGAGATTTGTGGGATGCACATCCAGGGCACGAAGCTCCCGTTCCACCACATCCCAAAGATGCTCTATTGGGTTGAGATCTGGTGACTGTGGGGGCCATTTTAGTTCAGTGAACTCATTGTCATATTCAAGAAACCAATTTGAAATGATTGGAGCTTTGTGACGGTGCATTATCCTGCTGGAAGTAGCCATCAGAGGATGGGGACATGGTGCTCATAAAGGGATGGACATGGTCAGAAACAATGCTCAGGTAGGCCGTGGCATTTAAACGATGCCCAATTGGCACTAAGGGGCCTAAAGTGTGCCAAGAAAACATCCCCCACACCATTACACCACCACCACCAGCCTGCACAGTGGGAACAAGACATGATGGATCCATGTTCTCATTCTGTTTACGCCAAATTCTGACTCTACCATCTGAATGTCTCAACAGAAATCCAGACTCATCAGACCAGGCAACATTTTTCTAGTCTTCAACTGTCCAATTTTGGTGAGCTCGTGCAAATTGTCGCCTCTTTTTCCTATTTGTAGTGGAGATGAGTGGTACCCGGTGGGGTCTTCTGCTGTTGTAGCCCATCCGCCTCAAGGTTGTGTGTGTTGTGGCTTCACAAATGCTTTGCTGCAGACCTCGGTTGTAACGAGTGGTTATTTCAGTCAAAGTTGCTCTTCTATCAGCTTGAATCAGTCGCCCATTCTCCTCTGACCTCTAGCATCAACAAGGCATTTTCTCCCACAGGACTGCCGCATACTGGATGTTTTTCCCTTTTCACACCATTCTTTGTAAACCCTAGAAATGGTTGTGCGTGACAATCCCAGTAACTGAGCAGATTGTGAAATACTCAGACCGGCCCGTCTGGCACCAACAACCATGCCACGCTCAAAATTGCTTAAATCCTCTTTCTTTCCCATTCTGACATTCAGTGTGGAGTTCAGGAGATTGTCTTGACCAGGACCACACCCCTAAATGCATTGAAGCAACAGCCATGTGATTGGTTGATTAGATAATTGCATTAATGAGAAATTGAACAGGTGTTCCTAATAATCCTTTAGGTGAGTGTATCTGAACGCAAATCTGTACCTGCAGATTTGCGTTATACAATATTAGGAGGATCAGACCCTTCCTATCAGAGCAGGCCACACAACTCCTGGTCCAAGCTCTTGTTCTCTCCAGACTGGACTACTGTAATGCTCTTCTAGCGGGCCTTCCGGCATGCACTATCAAACCCTTGCAACTGATCCAGAACGCAGCGGCGAGGGTGATCTTTAACGAGCCAAAGAGAGCGCACGTCACGCCTCTCTTCATCAGACTCCACTGGCTGCCAATAGCTGCTCGCATCAAATTCAAGTCACTGGTGCTCGCCTTCAAAGCAACCACTGGCTCTGCACCAATATACCTAAACTCGCTTGTTCAGACTTACACACCCTCCAGGAGCTTACGGTCTGCCAGTGAACGACGCCTTGTAGTGCCATACCAAAGAGGCATGAAATCACTCTCACGGACCTTTTCCTGGACTGCCCCCACCTGGTGGAATGACCTGCCTATCTCAATTCGAGCCGCCGAGTCTGTAGCCATTTTCAAAAAACGGCTAAAGACACGTCTTTTCCAGCAGCACCTAACCAATCAAGAATAGCACTTAACATTCCATTCGATTCATTTTCTGTCTGTCTAATTTATTAAAAAAAAAAAAAAAAAAAAAAAAAAAAAAAAAAAATTTGTCGTGTGTTCTGTGTTAGATTAACTGAGACTTGTTACAGCACTTGCATACTGTAGCCTCTGACCGTTCTAGTTGCTTCTATTGCTCTCATTTGTAAGTCGCTTTGGATAAAAGCGTCTGCTAAATGACTAAATGTAAATGTAAATGTAAATGTATCTGTGACAGGCTCATATCGGCCGATAAAATCTGCAGACCGATAAATCGGTCGGGCTCTACTCCATTTTTCTCAAAATTTACTTTGCTGACTCTATCGACTTCAAACAGGTGTAGCTCAGTCATTTTTTGTCTGATTCCTGCAAATCATACATCATTTCATAAGGTTTGAACATAACAATAACTAATTTGCTCATTGCGACTCGTTTTGCCAGCACGTCATATATGAATAAAGGGTGAAGATGTACATTTTCCTAGGCCGGACATCACTTTTGTCCACTGCAATCATAGCATATCATTTGATTGCATTACTGTGCCACTGATACCCCTTTTCCACCAAAGCAGAGCTAGAGCTAGATCGGAGCCAGAGCCTAGTTTCAAATCGGTTCTTTGTGTTTCCACACCCAAAGCCCCAGCTCCGAGCCAGGAAAAGTGGTTCTTAAGTAGCACCAAAACATTGCTGGGCTAGAACAGGGCTAGAAGTAAGAACTGATTACGTCAGGCGCTGGGGGCGGAGTCAACAAGACCAACACACACTTGAGATCCGCCATTGTTGAAACAGCAGCTAATGGAGCTAACAGCTGCTGCTCATTTGTAATCTCCGTCTATACAAATTACGGCGAACTGCATGAATGCGTTGGATTCGCTGTGTTTTCGTTGTGTTTTGATGCAGATGTAGGATCGTAAAGCCATGTGAATCAATAGTAACGCAACGTTTGCTTTGTTGATGGAAGGCTTGTTCGCAGCGGTGCTGTACAGAGACCGATCGCCGTATGATAACGAGTCCAGCGAGAGCATACAACTCCTTATGCTTTTGATTTTTTTTTAAGATATCATACGTGGATCGGTCTGCGCAGCGCCGATGCGTCTCGAACAAACCTGGTGTGTGTGTGTGTGTTTCCCGCTGCCCAGGGTTGCCAGGTTTTCACAACAAAACCCGCCCAATTGCTACTCAAAACAAGCCCAATCGTGTTCCATGGGGGGATTCCCCAGTAAAAATCACATTTTGGGGTAAAATATGTGTTTTTTGGCATGGTTGCCTACTAAAATTTGCATTCCCGGGGCTAAATATCACATAATTGGGGTCGCTTCATCCCGCGGACATGAAAAAACAGCCCGCGGTAAAACCACAGACTTGGCAACATTGCCGCTGCCTCGCTAGCGTTGCTGAGAAAGATGAGACGTATACAGTGACGTAAGACATGGCTCTGTTGTGGCTCTCAGCATGTGGAAAAGCAACCGGTTCTTAGAAAGCTCCTCAGTCGAACCAACTATGAACTGGGACTAGCTCTGGCTCTGAATTAGCTCTAGCACTGCCTTGGTGGAAAAGGGGTAAGAGCTATTCTTAAAAATTGTTTGTTTTTCCTTCAGCCAACATTAATTTCCAGCACACAGCCGAGCTCATCAAGAACCTGGTGAAGGTGGGAGCGAACTACACACTGCAGGTACTGAACACCACACTTCAGCATCTGTGTGTCTTGATGGCAGTCTAGTTTCTTGACGTTTTCTGAATGGTTCTCCTCCAGATTTATCCAGACGAGGGTCATTTCCTGTCTAAGAGCAGCAGGCGACACGTGGCCGCCACACTGAGCAGCTACTTCAGATCCTGCCTGCAGGAGGACGGGATTCCCATCAGTGAGGAGGAGGAGGAAGAGGAAGAGTAGAGTGAAGATGACACGCAGCACACAAACACACGCAGACACTGACACACACCACAGTACACACAAACACACGGGACAGTGAAACACACTGGACGTTGAGACAAACATCCAGAGCAGAACGCTCCAATAAACAGCGAGAGCCAGGAGTGTGTGTGTGTGTGTGTGTGTGTTTGAACATGTATATATGCATGTGTGTAACCGTTTGGATGAAGTATGTATTAGAGCCGTGTGTGTGTGTGTGTGTGTGTGTGAGAGAGAGAGTTTCTATGTTCCTGGCCGATGGATCAGTATCTCTGGAAATGGATTAGAATGTTTCACATATCATAAGTCACTACGATCTCCAATTGGCTGATGCGTTGGCCAATCACAGCACAGACTGTCCAGGTGGGACGGCTCAAGTCAGCCATTGCATGGTCCTTTTGCTTTGCTTCACTTCTTTTGCCACTTTCTGTCTGTCAGTATGTTTTCACCTTCCGGAGGAGCTCCGTTTCTCACAATCACTCGCTGGGAAGAACCGTAAATCGGAAGCTTGAGGATCTGCGTGAAGATCAGCACACGTGCAGTGCATTCTGGGATGGATGTGTGTTGTACAGAAGAGGGCGTTCAGATGTATTTTTGACACTCAGATGGAAACACGGACTGTCCTGGATCAGGTTATTTGTCTCTGGAGGGCTTTTGTATCGCTGACTGTTTAGTTTTACTGTTGGTGGGTGGGTGGGGGGTGTTGTGGTGACGGGACGGGTTGATTGTTATTGTTCTCTAGTCATGTCTATAAATAAACAACTAGTCCAAATCCAACATTATTCAATTTTGATGTACTATAATTTCCCATCAGCGTCTCTGCGGTTCAGCTGATCAGGAACAGGAAGAAATGCCAACAACATGAGAAAATATGAACTAATAATGGCTAAAAGTGATGTTTGGAGGTGATGTTTGTTTTAAAGCTACACTGTGTGATATTTTCCCCCATCTAGTGGTGAAAAGGTATATGACCATCCAGTGAATTTTAGTTTCTGTTCCTCTCAATTCCGATTTTGTTTCAACTCCTACGGTGGCCGATTTAGTCCAAGATTAACATGGCTTCCAGTTCGACCTCGTCCACATTCGACACGGTGCCTGTGGGATATTCTGTGCGCAGTGGGATGGTTGGAACTCAACTGGCCTAATTGTTCGGCTAGAAAGAACTGCAGCTAATCTAGAGTGAACTTTGATGATAGTAATGTTTATTCAGTCATCCAATTGCAAGGCATAAACAGGTTTGCGTGGATATGTACATAAATGTGGTTTCTGTGAGAGAACAAATAAGGATGGTAAATATACATACACAGTAGAACTGTATAACTATACTTATAAGTTATATTTGTATAATGTAACTGTAAACCAGAGCTTATTGTACCATATATAGGCGCTAAATGCAGCTGCATTAAAAGGAGCGGAGCTGCCGCTGCTGCTGCTAACAAGCGGTGTCCGGTTACAAAAGTGTGTGCGGCGCTTTAACGTTAGCACTGCAGTGCGCTCTGTATAATATGCCGATCAGACCTGATACATATTTCCATCAACATACATTACAAGCAAATATTTTCTATAAACGAATAAACATTGTTGATAACAAAATAACTGAATGATTATTCAAATAGGTGAGCATTACGCTATTGTATGTTGACACAAAAATACTTCTGAGGTGACATCAACTGAATTTCGCGATGACACACTCTGAAACACATCTACAATGACAATAACTATTATTACTTACGGAGTTATTAACGCACAGAAATACCACACAAGGAAAAACAGACTTTTGAGGAATAAACAAGCCAGGAAAACTCTGTATAACTCTGTTACTGGAGCTGCTGAGATGAAAACTCTGCACATGCACCAGACAAGTCTGAACAAGTTGACGCGCACATGCGCGAGGCAGAGAATTTTGTACAGTGCCATCAGTATTAAAACTGGTTAAAACGCGAAAAGCGAAGCTTGAATTTACGGGTATGTCCCTCTTTGGCTAATGTACTTTCAAAATGGAGGGGCAACATGGCGACCACCGTTAGATCCCATTACCTTATGTATTTTCAATGGCATATTATAAACTTACGAGAATACTTTATTACTTGAAAGAAGTAAATATACATTAATGAGCACATATATTTTTGAAAGAACTAAGTGTTTTTAGCTAACAAAAGACTAAAAAAGTTACACAGTGTAGCTTTAAAACATCAAAATATGAGGAAAATATTTGATATTTTTTAAATATGAGGGAAGAACGAAATACTAAACTTGGTTACGGTATTTATCTGATTACATTATTTGGCAAACTTCGGAAAAGCATCGACTACAAAATACAAAAAAAAAAAAAAGCATTGACTACAAAATACACACGTTTTTATTGAGAATTAACTGAGGTCTAGATGTTTTATTGGTGTTTAGTTTAAAGTTACCATTATGGAGATCAGTGTTTGCTTTAGTTGAGCTTTTAACATTACTTATTTTTAATATTATTTGGCAAACTACAGCTACAGGGTTTCATTTTACCATGAAAAAAGCTCACAGGAAAAAGCATTGACTACAAAATACACATGTTTTTATTGAGAATTAACTGAGGTTTAGATGTTTTATTAGTGTTTAGTTTAAAGTTACCATTATGGAGATGAGTGTTTGCTTTAGTTGAGCTTTTAAAATTACTTATTTTTTATATTATTTGGAAAACTACAGCTACAGGGTTTCATTTTACCATGAAAAAAGCTCACAGGAAAAAGCATACATTGACTATAAAATAATACGTTATTAATATTTCATTGGTTCTCTCCTGTTTTTTGTATGTGTTCATAATTTCTCTAAGCAATATAAACTCTTACAAATTGATTAATATTTGAATAAAGGGTGAAGATGTCAGTTTTCCTAGGCTGTACATCACTTTTGACCACTAAATGGCTCCTAAAAGGGGATCTGATCTTCAGTAAAGCAAGACAGACTCTTTGATTTGAAAGTGTTTTGGATGTTTTTTGAATATAATTGACAGGATATTGTTGGATCCGGTCCTGCATCAAAGCTCAAAGTTACCGACGGACACAGGTAAAGATAGTGCCATTGAACATCACTGAAAACTGCAGATTAGTTTGGCAAGTCAAGTGTTCATTTCATATGACAGGATCGCTGCATTTCCATACGATGTCAATGATGACGTTCTGGAGCCAGTGGCCGTGGGAATCGACGTTTGCAAGCGGTAAATGAAGTCTCACTGTACTTATGAAGTGATTATGTAAATAATACCATATTTTCAAAATCAAAATGGCAACATTTCATAAAAAGGTAGAGTAGATCATGTGATGTCAGAGAACGGGTTTAGCTATGATTCGCTGTAGCATTAGGATTTTTTGCATTATTTTTGTTAAATAATTATGGTTTTATTTAAACATTAATTATTATGAATGTTCCTATACATGTATCAATAATTCTTAATTCCTTTGGTTAAAGTTCAGTGGCGTCCAATTGCAGATTTAGAGTAGAAGGGATGGTAGTCTGCAGTGCTTATCTTGTTGATTATTATTCAAATAAACTGTCAAATCATGTCTAAATATTGATGCTTTTCCCTACTGTACACCAACTGAAAAATGATTAGATATGTAAAAGATGTGCATCATAGCTGAGGCTAGATGGACACTTTACAGTTGGTTTTATGACTGTAAGTCATTCTGTTCAAATGAAGTTAGAAATGTGTGTACCAATGTCATATTTAACTTTAGAGACGGCCCCTTAATTAGCAAATATCGAACGTCCACCGTCAATTTCCGACTTTTGAGCGCTTTTTTAACTGTTTTGTACACGTTGTCATATTAATTATAATTCAAATTCCGTTTTATTGACCACAATATTATTGATGAGAGGGGCACTTTTGGTTAAAGGAACACTCCACTTTTTTTGAAAATAGGCTCATTTTACAAGTCCCCTAGAGTTAAATAGTTGAGTTTTACCGTTTTTGAATCCATTCAGCCGATCTTTGTATCTGGCGGTAGCACTTTTAGCATAGCTTAGCATGCATCATTGATTCTGATCAGTCCATTAGCATCTCATTCAAAAAATGACCAAAGACACTTTCAATATTTTTCCTATTTAAAACTTGACTCTTCTACAGTTACATCGTGTGCTAAGACCAACTGAAAATGAAAAGTTGCGATTTTCTACACCTATATGGCTAGGAATTACGTCTCTCATTCCTGCGTAATAGTCGCTGATCTTCGCGGCCGTACCATGGCTGCAGCGGCGCAATGATTGGTTGGTATTCTGTGAAACATGGTGGTAGTTACACCTTCGACTTACTATCACAGCCCTTTACAACACACAGAACCATGGCTAATCACAGATAAATCCACAACACAATTTGTCGGCTGCAAGCCTGAAACTTTCTCTGCAACTACACAAACTTAGTGCCGATCACATTGAAAGTTCCCCAGCTGGGCTACTTTCAGGCGCTGTAATATCATTGCACTGCTGCAGCAACTTTTCATTTTCAGTTGGTCTTAGCACATGATGTAACTGTAGAAGAGTCAAGTTTTAAATAGGAAAAATATTGAAAGTGTCTTTGGTCATTTTTTGAATGAGATGCTAATGGACTGATCAGAATCAATGATGTATGCTAAGCTATGCTAAAAGTGCTACCGCCAGATACAAAGATCGGCTGAATGGATTCAAAAACGGTAAAACTCAACTATTTAACTCTAGGGGACTTGTAAAATGAGCCTATTTTCACAAAAATTGGAGTGTTCCTTTAAGTTTGAATGGATGGGCGTATCGATACTGACGTGAGCATCGAAAAGTATCAACACTCATATAAAAATATATCAATACTAATGTGTTTTTTCCCCTGGTAATTGTTGTGTGGCAAATTGTATGCCGTTAGCATTAACACAGGCAAAGTTATCAAAAAAACAAAACTGAAAAAGCCAAAAATGTCAAGGATGCACAAGGATTAATAATCATGATTTCATTGACGGTCAGTTTTGTTCTGTTACGAGTCCTCATTGAAAGTCGGTTTTATTTTATTACAAATGGTCAGTTTTGTTTCATTTGGAGATTTTAATAATGGTCTCGTTACCAGCTTCACGCATTACTGACCAGACTGACTTTATTTCTGTTAGACGTCTACAGAAGTTGTTATTGAGAATGAATTCTAATATTTGTTTAATCAGTGTTTCCATGAGTTGAACTATTATGTCTTGCTTGGCTGCTGTGACCGTGTGTTTGTTAAACACATTTGCTGTAGCAACAAAAGACAAAGTGAAATAATGACTCTGACCACCATAATGGTGATTTAAAAGCACCAACAAATGACCGCCATTGAAGTCTCATAGCAATACAAAACCTCATAACTGAACAAAAGCGACCGTCATCGAGATTTTGTAACCAAACAAAACCAAAGCTATACTAAGTAAAGAGTAAATCTAAAGTAAATTATCTAAAGTACTCTCTACAGCTCCTTTTTAGTTACTATAGCTCTTTTGTAAGTGAACTATATTAACTAAGCATTTGTCAGCACACTATACTATTCCTATTTCACTGCACTTGGTTTTTTAAAGGCAATAAGTTCAGAAAGAACTAACTCACTCTAATATATCCCACTCACTCACAGGTGCGGTGATGAAGAGATAATCAGTGTTATTCACTTCATCTGTCATGTTATGCCTGATCGGTATATCTGATACTTGACCATAAATAAATTATATTCATAATAAAAACATGGGTTTATTCTTTACTATTCGTTATCCATCAACTAATTCAGTGAAAACATGTCTAGAGTATTTTACACTTGCAGATTTATGAGGTCTTATTGAATGCGTCCAGACTGTTCAATTGAAATAATGTATTATTACAGTACATATACTATTCATTTTCATATTCACTTCAGGTCTTCTGACACTATAATTTGTATAAAAATGGCAGAAAAAGCTGAAAATTGATGCCCCCCACAACTTTTATATATTATTGCTAATATTATATAATATAAAATTGAGAACCACTGAGGTATGATAGTGATTGTGGCATTTAATAGTCTTAATGTCAGACTGCAGTGGTACAGGTTTCTCGTGCTCCCTTCAGCGGATGAGAAGATTGCTGATGAAACAGGATTAGGTTTCAGAGGTCAGTCATGCTCCTTTTCAAAGAGAAAACACACTCACTGAACTACAATCATATATTGTGTACTCTGAATGTAATTTATCGACCAGCCCATAATAACTGATGACAGTGATTCTATTGAACAATGTTTCTTTCAGCCTGTTAAGCTCAACATCAAACGCGCTGCTGCTAAATACAGATATAATGCTATAGTGTGGACTTATGATGAAACATAACAAACTGAACAAGTAGTGTGTGTGTGAGTGTCCTTGAGTGTGACTCAATGTCTCTGCCTTCAGGTCAGATCATCTTAAAAGATGACAGAGCTGGTCGCCAAGAGGATTTTCATTGGTGCAACTGATGCTAGTCATCCTCGTCTTCCTCACTGGTTTCTGTGGGAACGGGTACGTCCTCGTCGAAGCACTCTCTGAAGAAGGAGATGAGTGAGTTCAGCATGTAGCGTCTGCTGATGACATCATGACCCTCATCAGGAAAGATCTGCACAGAGGCGAGAGAGGTCAAAGGGTTGAGAACGTGAGGTCAGAAAGTGTGCGAGGTCAGAGGGTCGAGAACGTGAGGTCAGAGGGTTGAGTGCGTTGGGTCAGGGTTGAGAGTGTGAGATCAATGAGTCAAGTGCATGAGGTCAATGGGTCGAGTGCATGAGGTCAATGGGTCGAGTGCATGAGGTCAATGGGTCTAGTGCAAAAGGTCAGAAAGCGTGCAAAGTCAAAGGGTCGATTGCATAAGGTCAGAAAGCGTGTGAGGTCAGAGGGTCGTGTGCATAAGGTCAGAGGGTCGTGTGCAAGGTCAGAGGGTCGTGCGCATAAGGTCGAAGTGTGCAAGGTCAGAGGGTCGAGTGCATAAGGTCGAAGTGTGCAAGGTCAGAGGGTCGAGTGCATAAGGTCAGAAAGCGTGCAAGGTCAGAGGGTTGTGCGCATAAGGTCGAAGTGTGCAAGGTCAGAGGGTCGAGTGCATAAGGTCAGAAAGCGTGCAAGGTCAGAGGGTCGTGCGCATAAGGTCGAAGTGTGCAAGGTCAGAGGGTCGAGTGCATAAGGTCAGAAAGCGTGCAAGGTCAGAGGGTCGAGTGCATAAGGTCAGAAAGTATGTGAGGTCAGAGGGTTGAGCGTTTAAGGTTAGAAAGTATGTGAGGTCAGAGGGTTGAGCGTTTAAGGTCAGAAAGTATGTGAGGTCAGATGGTTGAGCGTTTAAGGTCAGAAAGTATGTGAGGTCAGAGGGTTGAGCGTTTAAGGTCAGAAAGTATGTGAGGTCAGAGGGTTGAGCGTTTAAGGTCAGAAAGTATGTGAGGTCAGAGGGTTGAGCGTTTAAGGTCAGAAAGTATGTGAGGTCAGAGGGTTGAGCGTTTAAGGTCAGAAAGTATGTGAGGTCAGAGGGTTGAGCGTTTAAGGTCAGAAAGTATGTGAGGTCAGAGGGTTGAGCGTTTAAGGTCAGAAAGTATGTGAGGTCAGATGGTTGAGCGTTTAAGGTCAGAAAGTATGTGAGGTCAGAGGGTTGAGCGTTTAAGGTCAGAAAGTATGTGAGGTCAGAGGGTTGAGCGTTTAAGGTCAGAAAGTATGTGAGGTCAGAGGGTTGAGCGTTTAAGGTCAGAAAGTATGTGAGGTCAGATGGTTGAGCGTTTAAGGTTAGAAAGTGCGTGAGGTCAGAGGGTTGAGCGTTTAAGGTCAGAAAGTATGTGAGGTCAGAGGGTTGAGCGTTTAAGGTCAGAAAGTATGTGAGGTCAGAGGGTTGAGCGTTTAAGGTCAGAAAGTATGTGAGGTCAGAGGGTTGAGCGTTTAAGGTCAGAAAGTATGTGAGGTCAGATGGTTGAGCGTTTAAGGTCAGAAAGTATGTGAGGTCAGATGGTTGAGCGTTTAAGGTCAGAAAGTATGTGAGGTCAGAGGGTTGAGCGTTTAAGGTCAGAAAGTATGTGAGGTCAGATGGTTGAGCGTTTAAGGTTAGAAAGTGCGTGAGGTCAGAGGGTTGAGCGTTTAAGGTCAGAAAGTATGTGAGGTCAGAGGGTTGAGCGTTTAAGGTCAGAAAGTATGTGAGGTCAGAGGGTTGAGCGTTTAAGGTCAGAAAGTATGTGAGGTCAGAGGGTTGAGCGTTTAAGGTCAGAAAGTATGTGAGGTCAGAGGGTTGAGCGTTTAAGGTCAGAAAGTATGTGAGGTCAGATGGTTGAGCGTTTAAGGTCAGAAAGTATGTGAGGTCAGAGGGTTGAGCGTTTAAGGTCAGAAAGTATGTGAGGTCAGAGGGTTGAGCGTTTAAGGTCAGAAAGTATGTGAGGTCAGAGGGTTGAGCGTTTAAGGTTAGAAAGTGCGTGAGGTCAGAGGGTTGAGCGTTTAAGGTCAGAAAGTATGTGAGGTCAGAGGGTTGAGCGTTTAAGGTCAGAAAGTATGTGAGGTCAGAGGGTTGAGCGTTTAAGGTTAGAAAGTGCGTGAGGTCAGAGGGTTGAGCGTTTAAGGTCAGAAAGTATGTGAGGTCAGAGGGTTGAGCGTTTAAGGTCAGAAAGTATGTGAGGTCAGATGGTTGAGCGTTTAAGGTTAGAAAGTATGTGAGGTCAGAGGGTTGAGCGTTTAAGGTCAGAAAGTATGTGAGGTCAGAGGGTTGAGCGTTTAAGGTCAGAAAGTATGTGAGGTCAGAGGGTTGAGCGTTTAAGGTCAGAAAGTATGTGAGGTCAGAGGGTTGAGCGTTTAAGGTCAGAAAGTATGTGAGGTCAGAGGGTTGAGCGTTTAAGGTCAGAAAGTATGTGAGGTCAGAGGGTTGAGCGTTTAAGGTCAGAAAGTATGTGAGGTCAGATGGTTGAGCGTTTAAGGTCAGAAAGTATGTGAGGTCAGATGGTTGAGCGTTTAAGGTCAGAAAGTATGTGAGGTCAGAGGGTTGAGCGTTTAAGGTCAGAAAGTATGTGAGGTCAGATGGTTGAGCGTTTAAGGTTAGAAAGTGCGTGAGGTCAGAGGGTTGAGCGTTTAAGGTCAGAAAGTATGTGAGGTCAGAGGGTTGAGCGTTTAAGGTCAGAAAGTATGTGAGGTCAGAGGGTTGAGCGTTTAAGGTCAGAAAGTATGTGAGGTCAGAGGGTTGAGCGTTTAAGGTCAGAAAGTATGTGAGGTCAGATGGTTGAGCGTTTAAGGTCAGAAAGTATGTGAGGTCAGAGGGTTGAGCGTTTAAGGTCAGAAAGTATGTGAGGTCAGAGGGTTGAGCGTTTAAGGTTAGAAAGTGCGTGAGGTCAGAGGGTTGAGCGTTTAAGGTCAGAAAGTATGTGAGGTCAGAGGGTTGAGCGTTTAAGGTCAGAAAGTATGTGAGGTCAGAGGGTTGAGCGTTTAAGGTTAGAAAGTGCGTGAGGTCAGAGGGTTGAGCGTTTAAGGTCAGAAAGTATGTGAGGTCAGAGGGTTGAGCGTTTAAGGTCAGAAAGTATGTGAGGTCAGATGGTTGAGCGTTTAAGGTTAGAAAGTGCGTGAGGTCAGAGGGTTGAGCGTTTAAGGTCAGAAAGTATGTGAGGTCAGAGGGTTGAGCGTTTAAGGTCAGAAAGTATGTGAGGTCAGAGGGTTGAGCGTTTAAGGTCAGAAAGTATGTGAGGTCAGAGGGTTGAGCGTTTAAGGTCAGAAAGTATGTGAGGTCAGATGGTTGAGCGTTTAAGGTCAGAAAGTATGTGAGGTCAGATGGTTGAGCGTTTAAGGTTAGAAAGTGCGTGAGGTCAGAGGGTTGAGCGTTTAAGGTTAGAAAGTGCGTGAGGTCAGAGGGTTGAGCGTTTAAGGTCAGAAAGTATGTGAGGTCAGAGGGTTGAGCGTTTAAGGTCAGAAAGTATGTGAGGTCAGATGGTTGAGCGTTTAAGGTCAGAAAGTATGTGAGGTCAGATGGTTGAGCGTTTAAGGTCAGAAAGTGCGTGAGGTCAGATGGTTGAGCGTTTAAGGTCAGAAAGTATGTGAGGTCAGAGGGTTGAGCGTTTAAGGTCAGAAAGTATGTGAGGTCAGATGGTTGAGCGTTTAAGGTCAGAAAGTATGTGAGGTCAGATGGTTGAGCGTTTAAGGTCAGAAAGTGTGTGAGGTCAGAGGGTTGAGCGTTTAAGGTTAGAAAGTGCGTGAGGTCAGATGGTTGAGCGTTTAAGGTCAGAAAGTATGTGAGGTCAGAGGGTTGAGCGTTTAAGGTTAGAAAGTGCGTGAGGTCAGATGGTTGAGCGTTTAAGGTCAGAAAGTATGTGAGGTCAGAGGGTTGAGCGTTTAAGGTCAGAAAGTATGTGAGGTCAGATGGTTGAGCGTTTAAGGTCAGAAAGTATGTGAGGTCAGATGGTTGAGCGTTTAAGGTCAGAAAGTGTGTGAGGTCAGATGGTTGAGCGTTTAAGGTCAGAAAGTATGTGAGGTCAGAGGGTTGAGCGTTTAAGGTTAGAAAGTGCGTGAGGTCAGAGGGTTGAGCGTTTAAGGTTAGAAAATGCGTGAGGTCAGAGGGTTGAGCGTTTAAGGTTAGAAAGTGCGTGAGGTCAGATGGTTGTGCTCATAAGTCCGGAAAGTGTACAGTCAGAGGGTCAAGTGCGTGAGGTCAGATGGTTGAGCGCTTGAGGTCAGAGTGCGTGAGGTCAGAGGGTCAAGTGCGTGAGGTCAGAAAGCGTGCAAGGTCAGAGGGTCGAGTGCTTGAGGTCAAAGCGTGCAAGGTCAGAGGGTCAAGTGCGTGAGGTCAGATGGTTAAGCGCTTGAGGTCAGAGTGCGTGAGGTCAGAGGGTCAAGCGTTTGAGGTCAGAAAGCGTGCAAGGTCAGAGGGTCGAGCGCTTGAGGTCAGAAAGCGTGCAAGATCAGAGGGTCAAGTGCGTGAGGTCAGATGGTTAAGCTCTTGAGGTCAGAAAGTGTGTGAGGTCAGAAAGCGCGAGGTCAGAGGGTCAAGTGTGCAAGGTCAGATGGTTGAGCGCTTGAGTTCAGAAAGTGCGTGAGGTCAGATGGTCAAGTGTTTGAGGTCAGAGGGTCAATTGCTTGAGGTCAGAGTGTGTGTGATCAGAAAGTACGTGGGGTCAAAGGGTAAAGCGAGTGAGATCAGAGGGTCGAGTGCATGAGACCAGAAAGTGTGTGAGGTCATATGTTTGAGAGCATGAGGTCAGAGGGTCGAGCAGGTGAGGTCAAAGGTCAGGACAGAGGGGTGCAGGTGCTTGTCAGTGTGAAGGACTCACCTGTAACCTGTAGTTTACATTAATGACAGACAGCAGCTTCACTAGTTCTGCAGTGTGTTGAAAATGAACGTTGGCTAGTAGAAGGAGAGAAAGAAGTCGTCATGTGATGATGCAGCCGCTCTGTCCGAAAGCCCCTTTCAGTCATTTCACTCGTCGGCCATCTTTGAAGCGCCTCTCGGGCAGCTATTTCAATCATGCTAGTATATTATGGGTGTTGTTTCATGAGCTCACCATCCGCTGTCCCGTGTAGAATCAGGAAGCGTAACGTCTCTGAGTGTGTGTTGTTCTGCAGGAGGCTGGAGATCTGAAGGACACACAGTGAACGTGTTCTGTGACTGCAGAGTGGAGCCTCTCGTCACACTGCACAACATTCACATTTCAGCTTTCAACACGCAATTATTTCAATTAAATAATTCATCATTTAAAAATAATTAAAAAATAAATGTTTAATATTATTGTAATGCATTAATTTTGAAAAATAACTTTCCCCGACACTGAATGTCACACACCTTCATTTCTCAAATCATCCAGTAGCAACAACACCTTACCGTGTATTTTAGCTCATTTTGTGTGGGGAAGCCAAAGTATCTCTCTGTGAAGGCGGAAGCTGTGTAGAAACACAGAATGGTCACACTAGTGAGTGTGTGTGTGTGCACTAGTGTGCATGGATGAGTGAGTGTGTGCGCGTGTCGTGTGTTAGAGTGTGTGTGTGTGTGTGTGCCCGTGTGTGAGAGTGTGCATGTACGTCAGTGTGTGTGCATGCACGTGAGTGTTGTCTGTGTTTGTGTGTGCATGTAAGTGTATGTGTGCGTGTGTCTGTGTGTGTGAGTGCGTGTAAGTGTATTTGTGTACTGTGTGTGTGCATGTGTCTGTGTTTGTATGTGTGCGTGAGTGTTGTCTGTGTTTGTGTGTGCGTGTAAGTGTATGTGTGCGTGTGTCTGTGTGTGTGAGTGCGTGTAAGTGTATTTGTGTACTGTGTGTGTGCATGTGTCTGTGTTTGAATGCGTGTGTGAGTGTGTTTGCATGAGTGTGTGTGCATGTGTGTCTGTGTGTTCATGTAAGTGTATGTGTGCGTGCGTGGATGAGTGAGTGTGTGTGCGTGTCGTGTGTTAGAGTGCGTGTGTGTGCATGTATGTCAGTGTGTATGTGTGTGTGTGTGTGTGTGTGTGTGTGCAAGTGTGTGTGTCTGTGTGCACGTGTGTGTGAGAGTGTCTGTGTTTGTATGTGTGCGTGAGTGAGTGTGTCTGTGCGTGAGTGTGCGTGTAAGTGTATGTGTGCGTGTGTCTGTCTGTGTGTATGTGCGTGTCTGTGTGTGAGTGCGTGTAAGTGTATGTGTGTACTGTGCATGTGTCTGTGTTTGAGTGCGTGAGTGTGAGTGTGTTTGCATGAGTGTGTGTGCATGTGTGTCTGTGTGTGTGCGCGTGTAAGTGTGCATGTGTCTGTGTGTGTGAGCGTGTAAGTGTATGTGTGCATGTGTGTCTGTGTGTGTGTGCGTGTCTGTGTGTGTGCACGTGTAAGTGTATGTGTGCGTGTCTGTGTGTGTGCACGTGTAAGTGTATGTGTGCGTGTCTGTGTGTGTTCACGTGTAAGTGTATGTGTGCGTGTCTGTGTGTGTACACGTGTAAGTGTATGTGTGCGTGTGTCTGTACGTGTGTGAGTGTGTGCGTGCAAGTATATGTGTACGTGTGTCTGTGTGTGAGTGTGTGTGTGTGCAAGTATATGTGTGCGTGTCTGTACGTGTGTCTGTGTGAGTGTGTGCGTGTCTGTACGTGTGTCTGTGTGTGAGTGTGTGCGTGTCTGTACATGTGTCTGTGTGTGTGCGTGCAAGTATATGTGCGCGTGTGTCTGTACGTGTGTGTGTGTGCGTGTGCGTGTGTGTGTGTGTCTGTGTGTGTGCACGTGTAAGTGTATGTGTGCGTGTGTCTGTACGTGTGTGAGTGTGTGCGTGCAAGTATATGTGTACGTGTGTCTGTGTGTGAGTGTGTGCGTGCAAGTATGTGTGTGCGTGTAAGTATATGTGTGCGTGTGTCTGTGTGTGAGTGTGTGCGTGCAAGTATGTATGTGCGTGTAAGTATATGTGTGCGTGTCTGTACGTGTGTCTGTGTGTGTGTGAGTGTGTGCGTGTCTGTACATGTGTCTGTGTGTGAGTGTGTGCGTGCAAGTATATGTGCGCGTGTGTCTATACGTGTGTGTGTGTGTGTGTGTGTGTGCGCGTGTAAGTGTATGTGTGTCTGTACATGTGTGTGTATGCGTGTAAGTATATGTGTGCGTGTGTCTGTACGTGTGTGAGTGTGTGCGTGCAAGTATATGTGTACGTGTGTCTGTGTGTGAGTGTGTGCGTGCAAGTATATGTGTGCGTGTCTATACGTGTGTGTGTGTGTGTGTGCGCGTGTAAGTGTATGTGTGTACTGTATGTGTGTGTGTGTGTATGTCTATTTTTGCGAGTGTGAGTGTGTGTAAGTGTACTGTGTGTGTGTGTGTGTGTGTGTCCATGCTGAGTTTGTGTCACACGTACCGTAGAGTTGCCAGTCAAACACTGGTGTGATGGCCGCGCCGCAGCGGAGCACAGAAGTGTGTGAGAGCAGCAGAAGAGCGCTCAGAAACCCGCCGTACACCTGCACAGAACCGCACGCCTCATTATGAACATCTGACGTCTAAGATCAACTCATCCTTTGAGATGTGCAAACACACGAGAGTTTGATCCTGCAGAGCCGCTTCTATTTCTGTAGTCGACTGAAACTTTAATAATAGTCCGTGCAGGTGCTTTGATCTGTTTCTCTGATAGAGATGCAGTTTATTAAAGCGGCTCATCAGGCCAATTTATTTATTGTAAAGTTGCAGCAATACAGAAATTACACTTCTGTCATCGTTTACTTTCCCTCGTTCCAAAACTGTCGACTTTTTTTCTTCTGCGGAACTTTTCTCACAGGTTTGAATGACATGTGGATGAGTAAACGATCAGTTCTGTGTGAACCTCACCTGTCCAAACACCCCGACTCTGCCTCCATCAATGTACGGCTGCTTCACCAGAAACCTGCCGCAGACCAATAAACACATGAGGTAATGCTAAGCCTCATGCAACCTCATTTAAGATCATTTCCACAGTAAACGTCATGTGACCTGTGCATTTCTTACACGTCCACTTAGCCAGTTACAAAGCTGGAGCTCCTACTACCTCCACTCACACTGGTGTAATATTATCGGTGTAATATTTATGAATTTCCTTATGTACTTAACCCTTTGGTTGTGAGAGCAGTGAGCTTGCAGAGAGACCCCGCCCACACGCTCTTCTGATTGGCTGTGATTTATCATTGATTTTGTCGTGTCACATCTGGTGAGGACAGATGAATAGCTTGACGCTGCAATCTTTGTTCGTAGCAAACACTGAGATGATCATGCTACATTTCTAGGACCACCGATTAGGAGCCACGATCTTTCGTATGGGACAGCCCAAAATCGTACAATGTGTACTGGGCATAAGTCTATCGGGTAACACTTTAGAAAACTGATCCATCATTTAATGAATGACTACACTCGCAGAAAAAAAGGTACAGTGGAGGTACAATTTTGATCCTTGGGGAACAAAACGTATAAATGTACCTTTAAAGGTACACAATTGGTGCTTAGGGTACAGTTATACCATAGTTTACCTCACTTAGAGCAGGTCAAGTTCGGTCCTAGTGAGCCGCTGTCCTGCAGAGTTTGGCTCCAACCCTGAAAGACGTCTATAGAAGCTCTTATTGAGAATTAACAGAGGTTTAGATGTTGATGATTTAAATATGTGGTCACCATTATGGAGATCAGTGTTTCTTTTAGTTTTTTTGGGAAGTTTACATGCACACAGATATCAAGAATCAGCAGATGAATCTCAACAATGGTGACATACTTAATGCTGCAATGCATGCTGGGAGCCATGAGTTTTATACTGTGGTGGGTTAGTAGGGTTGGAGCTAAACTCTGCAGGACATCAGCTCTCTAGGACCGAACTTGCCTACCCCTGACTTAGAGGTACAAAAATTTACCCTTAAGGGTCGCACCCCAGTTGAACCTTAAAAGGTACAATTTTTTACTCTTATTTTTTTGAGAGTACACAGGAACAAGTGAGTATTGACACTCTAGTAACTACTATTAACTAACAAGAAACTCTGATTAATAAATGAGTTAGTAATAGTGCTTAGTCGAATGGGGTAGTTCACTATTAGCTAATCAATAACTACTATTATTTTTCATAACTCTCATAATTAATGTGAATAATGCATTATTAATTCTAAAGTGAAGGTCTTAGTAACCCACTAGTAATGACTCAAGTGTTACTAAATCCTTCAGAAGTAACTACTAATAATTTGGATCAGTATTCCAATGTAAAAAACATGATAACTCTCTAGTAACGACTGAAGTCATTGCAAGCTTTTGAGGTTTTTGTAAGGTTTTGGATAGTTGTGACTCAAGTGTTACTACATACACTTCCATAGGAATTACTAGTTATTTGGATCAGTATTGTAAAGTGAAGATCATGATAACCCACTAGTAATTACACACTTACACTTACTATCACTTACTAGTAATTACACTGTCACTATCCAAAACCTTACAAAAACTCAAAAGCGTGCAATGACTTCAAGTAATTACAAGAGGGGGGGGGTTATTACATGCATTCTGACTTATTGACACTGTTCAAGAGTTGATTCTCATGATAAACATGGACAACATTTAAAAACACGAGTTGGACGTATGACGGAGTATTTCTGTGCCAAATACACTCCTTCAGGATTCAAACGAGTTTCAGAAAGTTTTTCCGAGTATGGCCCTGTATGACATCATAACGGGCGGGATTGCTTGTATGGGCACTTCTCCCGGATACGCACACACACACACACACACACACACACACACACACACACACACACATCATTCAGAGCGAGAGCAAGAGCGCGTCTATCAATGAGCTTCGTTCGGGTTATGGGAGCCGTCGGCGGCGCTGGCGTTGTGTTTTTAGACACGAGATCAACAATGTCACTAAAGAAGTGTGTGTGTGTGTGTGTGTGTGTGATTGAAAGATCACCATGTTCAGCTTCACAAATAACCCAGAGTTAAGGGATCAGTGGATGCAGTTTGTGTTTCCGGAGTTCTGCAAGTGTGTGTGTTTGTTCCCGGTCATGAGTGGAAACCGCAGGCGGCGAGTGAAACTACATCAAATGTGTGTATGTGTGTGTGCGTGTGTGTGCGTGTGTGTTTTGTTGGCAATCGGTGCGTAAGTGCATATAATGTGAACAACACCAATGTATAGAGAATCAAGAGTTATACAGGGATAATGCCATGGTGTGTGTGTGTGTATGAGT